>NC_084843.1:13054044-13370830 GCF_033115175.1 Lepus europaeus | reverse complement strand
CCAGGGCTGTGGCGTAGTGGGCTAAGCTGCTGCAGCACTGGCATCCCATTTAGGCACCAGTTCGAGTTCCAGCTGCTCCACTTCTGATTCAGCTCTCTGCTAAGGCACCTGGGAAAACAGCTTGGGCTCCTGCACCCATGTAGGAGACCTAGAAGAAGCTCCTGGATCCTGGCTTGAACCTGGCCCAGTTCTAGACATTGTGGCCATTTGTGGAGTGAACCAGTGGATGGAAGATCTCTCTCTCTCTCTCTCTCTCTCTCTTTCTGTCTTTCTTTCTCTCTCTGTAACTCTTTCATATATATAAATCTTTTAAAAGAAACCCATGTGGGGCACCACTTGCATCCATTATTCTCTTACAGGCTGAGTTTTCCTAGGTCTTTCATCTACCTCTCAGGTTCCCTAGAGAGCTTAGAGTGTGGAAAGATCCTAAAACAGCTGTGACGTGTACTAATGGAAGGTTCATCTATGGGTCCTCAGCCTTATTTTTCTTTTTCAGTTCTTCATATATTATCCTTTAATCATAAGAAAGAATGTCTGAATGTATCAAGAACACACGTACTGGAATAAATTGTGAATGAGCCAACAAAATCTTCAGGTCCCCGACATCGCTCCCGTATTTATCAATTACAGACATGTGTTGTAACACAACAGATGAATAATAGCAAGTGTGAGATCATCTTCGGGCACTCCCAGCAAGTCTTCAGAAGTGAGAAGACTGAGTTGATTTCAAACATAATACAATTTCCTTAAGTACCTACTTGTAACATTTTAGTCAAACTGACTCTGTCAGATTAAAAATAGCACACGGGGCCAGTGCTGTGGTGCATTGGGCTAAAGCCCCAGGCTGCAGTGCCCGCATCCCATATGGGCGCCAGTTCGAGTCCTGGCTGCTCTGCTTCTGATCCAGCCCCTTGCTAATGCGCCTGGGAAAGTAGTAGAAGATGGCCCAAGTCCTTTGGCCCCCTATACCCGTGTTGCAGACCCAGGTGAAGCTCCTGGCTCCTGGCTCCTGGCTCCGGATTGGCCCAGCTCTGGCCATTGCAGCTATTTGGGGAGTGAAGCAGCTGAAGAAAGACCTCTCTCTCTCTCTCTCTCTCTCTCTCTCTCTGGCTCTGTGTAACTCTGCCTTTCAAATAAATAAAATAAATCTTTTTGGAAAATGAAAAAGAAATAAAAATAGCACAAATTCCTGGCCATCCCTCCCACTGACGGGAGCCTCTGCTCCTGCACCTCTGGTATATGGGCTGCCTCTGGGCTGCAGGAGCAGTGACTTCACACGGCCTCCCAGGAGGGGCCTAGGCCTGGTGGCAGCTTCCCCTCCCGGCCATCCACCTGCTGCCCTTGGACTGCTGTAAAAAAGCCTGAGCCAGCCTCCCGGAGGATAAAAGACCACAGAAGAGAGGAGCCAGGCCGACAGCCAGCGCCAAGCCCAGAACCAGGAGTGAGGCCATGTGGGACTGCGCTGCCCAGCTGGGCCAACAGAAGCAGCAGCCATGCAAGTGACCATGAGTGGGCCCCACAAAAGCACCACTGACTGAGACCTGCCCACAGAGTCCTGAACAAATCAGATGACTTGTTTAAAGCAGTGAATGTTGGGACAGTCTGTTACATAGCAAAAGCAAATATAATATGACATTTTATAGCCATTTCACTAATTCTCTAATACCTTAATACTTTTCTCTTGCTTGGGAGCCAATAAACCTTTGATTCAGGTCTTCAAGAATCCATAGGCCACTAAGAAGGGGCTAAACCAGACCTGAAAGTGGCAATGTCTCCAGTGACCCTACCAAGTCTGTATCCATGTCAAGGGCTGAGGGTGGGTGTTGGGCCTAGAGGTTAAGACACAGCTTAGGAGTCTCTTGTCTGACATCAGAATGCCTGGGTTTGCTGCCCGGCTCCAGCTCCTGACTCCAGCTTCCCGAGAATGCAGACCCCAGGAGGCAACAGTGCTTGTGTGCCTGCCACCCACGTGGGAGACAGGGATGGAGCTCCCAGCTCCCGGCTTCAGCCTGGCCCAGCTCCAGCCATTGCAGACATTCGGGGAGTGTGTCAGCAGATGGGAGCACTCGCTTGCTCTCCTCTGCTCTTTCTCTGCCACTCAAATAACATTAAAAAAAATCCCAAGGGTGATCAACAGTCCAAACTCCAGGGGAGAGGATGTGTGGCAGGTGCATGAGGAATCTGAATGGCAGACACTGATCTTGAGTCCGCTCCTGGGGGAGATGGAAGGAGCTCTAATACTCCTAAACCCAGACAAGGCACCAATATTTCTGGCTGTGCTAGGCTCAGTCGCCATCCTTTAGATTTGTCCATGTGCTGTTTCCTGGAGCCTGTGTGACCACATGACAAAAGGGACTTCACAGATGTGATTAAATTAAAGATCTTGAGATGAAATTACCCTGGATTAGCCAAGTGGGCAATACAGGAGATCCTTTCCCAAGAGGGGGGTTAGGAGAGAGGGAGCATAGGCAGAGAAGGCAGGAGGGGAAGCTGATATTGGAGGGTGGGTGATGAAGAGACCATGAGCCAAGGGATGTAGGTGACCTGGGCAGATCTGCACAGGCAAGGAAACAGGTCTCGTCTCAAGTTTCCGGAAGTAACAGAGCTCTGCCAGCACCCTGGATCAGCCCAGGGAGATCCACGTGGGGCTTAGCTATGACCTCCAGAAACACAAGGTAATAAACTTGTATTGTTTAAAGCCACTAAATTTGTGGTAATTTTTATGATAGCAATAGGAAATGAATACATTGCATGATTCCTCTTGCCTACAAGAATGTAACTTGGAACATTGGTTCATAATAACAACTAATCACAAGAGCTAACATTAATTCACTGTCTACTTCATGCTCAGCTCTGTTCTAAGCGCTCTTCTTGTAATAAACTCATTTACTCCTCGCAGAGCCAATGTGCAGACACTGCTATAGTCCATATCTTGTGGATGAGAAAAGTGAGTTTAAGTAGCTCGCCAGGATAATCTAACAGGTGGATAACACAGCCCTGGTTTGAACCCGGGCAGTTTGGCTCCGGCTCCTACGTTTCACCATCACACCTCCTAAATCACCTGCACTGACAATAACAAAATGATTGACACTTCCTGAGCACCCTCTGTGTGCCAGGTTCATGCTAAGCACTTGACATATCCTCTTGCCGAATCCTCCCAGCGCCCCGATGAGGCAAAGATCATTACTTATCCCCTTGTGAGCAGCAGAAGGAACGGAGGGGCAGCCATGTTAGACCCAGATGTCCAACACAGCTGAGCCCAGATGTTTCAGAGCCCAAAGCCCAGGTTTAACCTCACACCCTACTGCCTCCCTCACCCCGCTTGGGTCCACATGGCTGTGAAGAGACCAAAGGTAAGTAGCATCTTCCAAACTGAGAAACTTAGAAAGGGAAAGGAGTCACTGTTAATAACTTCAGTGGACAAGGGGCAGAAGCTAGCACCATCCCAGCAAACCAAAACACATGGTCAGTCCAAACACAAGGGGACTGGACTCAGGGCCCAAACCCTGCAGGTCAGGGTTCCCCAAAAGGGAAGCCACGGAGCAGCTGCCAGCCAGGACATGGTCAAGACTGGATACTGAGGGGGTGGTCCTGGCCACCACAAAGCTCCACATCTGGGGACCCAGCACAGCAGGTGGAGTCTGAGGGTGGACTCCATCCTCAGAGGACAGAGGTCAGGTAGCTCTGGATAGAGTCCAGGGATGCAAAGACCTTGAACCCCACTGGCTATGCCAGTCAGGAAACCCAGTGGGTGGGGAGCTCAAAGTCTTGGCAAAGGGGCAAGTGGAAGCCAAAAGCAGTCAAGAACCTAAGGCACCCTGCTGTCCCTAACATGCTGGGTCTGTTGGACAAGACACCACGTGGCTCTGTGCAACTCCAGCGAGGTCGGCCCATCTGGACAAAATGCAGCCGCTGCTACCTTCCCCACCTACTTCCATGGGGATCACAGCAAGCGTTTACCATGCACCAGGAGGCACTCTCAGCACCCAGCGTGGGTCATGGGTGTAGGTAAAAGCCAGTCCATCAGGATTCCCCCTTCATAGAGGATGAAACTGGGGTGGAGACAAGGCAGTCAACGACTTGGGCCAAAATCCCAAAACTGCAGCTGGGATTGGAATCCAAGCTGACCGCCCCTGTGAAATGCTGCTGGAACATTCTTTTTTCTCTACCCAGTCTCCCCAGTGCAGCCCACCCCAGTGAAGGTCCCTGAGAGGGGCACTCTCTGGTCTCCCTCTGTCGCCAGAGCGTGGCCTCGGCACAAAGCGTTCTGTGGGCGACGGCTCCAGCTGCCGTGTGATAAATGCTCTGTGCATTTGTGCTGGGTTCCTTCCTGTTCATGGCAAGTGGCACGGGCTTCCTACCTATGACACTGAAAGAGTCTTCCTAAGAGAAACGCATTTTCTTTAAATGGGCTCATTTTCTAAAGAGTCGGTAAATCAAGGCCTGGATGGTAGGTCCCTCGAGAAGTTTGGAAAGCAGTCACCTGGGGACAGGATGCACCTGTGGCCAACAGCGCTGAGTTCTGTTCTCACGGGGCCTCCAGGTACTGCATCACCTATGAATGAACTCAAATCCTCTGAGCCTCAGTTTCTCCCTACGTAAAATCACCCACTTTATGGGTGTTTGTGCGGATTAAATGAGATGATACAAGGGAAGCCTTTAGCACAGAACCGCTGCTTAAGGAAAATCTGCTGCCTCTGACGGCCCAGGGGTCAGCACCAGGGAATGAAGGCCCCAAGCCCGACAGCTGCAATTCGCTGACTCACAAAGTGGGCTCCACCCTCGTGGGCGAGGCCTGGGCATCAGGACTTTTGGGAAGCTTTGCAGGTGACTTTTATGGGAGAAGCAGGCTGGCAGCTAACCCCCAGAGGGCTGTCCAATGACCAAAGGATAGTTCCTGGCTCACGGGCACTCAAGGCCAGCACAGGCCCTCCAGCTGTCATCACTCTCGTCTCCTCCTGGTAGACTCTGCGGGAGGGAGCACCAAGGGTTCCTATGTCACTTCCAGGGGCCCTGCCTCGGTGCGTGCAGGATGCAGGTCTAAAGCAGTCGGGACCTGAGCACTCACCCCACTTAGCCCGAGTCAGACTCTGTTCTGCCCTCTTCCTACAAACCCCAAGGAAAGCAAAGCAGCTTGACCCACTGGCCCACACAATCTTGGTGGGCAAGGGTATGGGGAGAGGTGGGAAGGCCACCTCACTCTTCCTCCCAGGGGCAAAGAGGTTGATACATGACAAAACCATTTCCTGCCCATTTTGTATCCCCAGGGCTCCCACCACGGATCCGTGCACCCCTTTCAGAGACCAGGAAAGGAAAGTTCAGCTGGAGCTGATACACAGCCTTTGGTCCTCTCACTGCACCTGCTACTGCACAGCTTGGAAAGGAGCAGGACTGGGAGTCACGTGTGATAGCAGGGATGCAGCTAGAAACCTGCAGAGCTGGCATCGGCAGGGCCTGTGGCTTCCGGTTTCATCTCGGCATGCTACCTGCTCCTGGACCAACCCCCCCCCCCTCGGATGCCCAGGCCCTGGACAGCCACGCCCTCCCTGCCACATGCTGCTCATTCATTAAAAGCCCCTGATTCCTCTCTGCCACTCTAATTATGCACAGCGGTAATAAAGCAGCTTTCTCCCTTCCCAAAGAGCCCTATTTATATGACAAGAGAGCACTTGGCCCCCACAAGATTGAGTCGTCACTCAGAGGCTTGTGGGAATCAAAGCTGCATCTCTTCTGAGCTGGTGGAGCCCCGCCCGCCACCCCCTCCAGCTTGGCCCGTTTCTGCGCATCCACATTTCCAGAAGCTGCCGCTGTGGGGTGGGCAGGAAGTGGATGCCATTCCCCACTGCTGGTCTTGCTGACTCAGCACACAGTAAGACATTTATTGAGCACCTACTATGTGCCCTTACTAAAACCAGGGAAATCAAAGACATGGTTCTTGTCCCAGTTGGGAGAAAAGGCCCTGAGAGAAACAGCATAAGTTCCTGGGCCCCATGACTGACCCCTCGCCCACTCCAGTCTTCAACGGCTGGCCAAGTTACTGAATTGCTCACAGCTCTGCAATGGCCTCATTGCAAACAGGGTAATCATAATGGTGCCAGCCTCATGAGGTTGTTGGAGGAGGAAATTGGATTCCTACATATAAAGCTGGCACCATGACAGGCCCTCCACAAACACGGGCTGGGGTCACCCATGGTTGAGTACCGAGGCTGGGGGACCACGCAGGGGGATCTCACACAGACACGAGACCCAGAAGGCTTCCGGAGAAGTAACACCTGAACTGGGTTTTGAAGGATGAGTAGAAGTTTGCTAGACAAAGGCAGGGGAGATCATCGGGTTCTGGGACGCACAAGACAGTATGTAAGGGACACGCACAGGTAGCAAGTGAGGCCCCCCATGGCAGAGGGCACAGCTGCAGAGGCAGGTGTTAACCGGGACGTAGACCCTGCAGCCAGAACCCTAAGCAGCCATCCCCAGAGCATCATTGTGACCTTTGCTTGGTTCCTCTGGGGAAGGCAAACAGCCCCGTCCACTTCCTTCCATAGTGGGGTGGGCACAAAAAGAGGTGGATGCATTGTCTGCTAGCCACGGGCTCGGTCATTCGCACACTCAGCCCGGTACCCTGAGGGCCCACGACGTGCCAGGCACGTTGCTAGGGGAGGACACACAGCGTGACCGCTCGGACCCCACGCCCGATGGCCTGAGCCCTAACCCTCACTCAGCCCTGTTCCAGCCTTGTGCTGCCGAGCCTGACGCATTTCTCCTGGGTGCAGCGTGGGTAACAGAGCCCCCCGCCTAGAGGCGTTCATTCAGCAACCAGTGTGGTCAGGGCTCAGAGAGACAACTCAATCTTCCCAGGTTTCAGCCCACACTAAGCCCTCGGTAAATGTCAGGGTTTCGAACGCATGCTTGTGCTATGACTAACTGCTGGGACAGCGAGAATCCCATCTCCAAGGGCCACTGGTGCGAGGCCTCGGGGACCCCGGAGCCCAGGTGGGCCTGCCTGCCCACCATGCCTCCCCTCTGCCCCCACCCTGCACAGAGTTACAAGGCTTCCACTGCGCATGCCTAGACCTGACTCAGCCACCCCAGGAGCTGGCCCAGGAGGCAGCCCCAGAGCCAAGGGGTGGGGCTGAAGGTCTTCTCAGCACGCTGCCCTCCTTCAAAAGTGCAAGTATACAGAAAGTCACCGGAACAGCAGGGAGCCCCCAGCACCTGCCACCTCGCTTCAACACTCTGCCCACCCACTCCCCACCCAATCCCTGCACCACTGGGGTGCCCACAGGTCACCGTCCCAACACGGTGTGATGTGTGGGGCGCTCATTCCTTGAGACAACCCCCTGTCGATGCTCCTAACAGAGGGGTCACCACCCACCACTTCCACCTCACTGAGGGGCTCCAACCCCTGCAGTCTGATGGCCGCGGGCCCAACCAACACTTCCTGGATGTGATGTGTGACCGTGGCTAGGTCGCTCGCCTGTGTGTAGGCTTCCCAACCCGGCAAAGAGGGAGGCTGGAACAGGTTTGTTACAAGACTCAGGTAAAATCATACATGTTCACAGACTGCAATGAGGACGCAGCAGACTGCTCCTACGCACTACTGCTAATATCCGCACCCACCTCCCCTCCCCCCCCCCCCATTTATAGATGGAGGAATGGCAGCCTGGAGAGACACATGGAGTTCCAGCCGGCTCCTCAGGTGGCTGAGTCTGGAGTCCATGCACCGGGCAGTCTCACCTTGAACTGCACAGCATGGGAGTGCAGTGGCAGGTGGCCCAGTCCACCGGCATTTGTGTCCCCAGGGTGGACAGGGATCTCTCCCAGCCCTGGCGCGCGCGCGTGTGTGTGTGTGTCTGTGTGTGTGTAGGGGAGAGGTGAGCACCGGCTTCATTGTACAGGGTGCGGCGGAGTTGCAGAGTGGGCGTTCATCTCTGTTTCCTCTGCCCATTTGACAGATCCTACGCCCCCCTTGCACTCCACACAACCACCCACTCCACCCAGCACCAGAGACAAGAAACCGGCTCGCCAACTCTCAGACTAGCCATTCCAGTGCCACTCTAGCATCCTAATACCTTCCACCAACGGAAAGGGGAAAAGGGTGAGAGACAGGAGTCAATGCATTTGCTGAGGAAGGTTCAGACAAAGACAGCTGCCTGACCCTTGCCAGTGTGTGTGCCGGCCATGCAAGGGCAGGCAAGAGCTGCGGGTTCTGGTGCTTTGGGGCACGGTCTGGGCTCTCCACCGCCCCTCCCGGGAGTGAGCCCTGTCAGGATCCCCCACCCCCAGCCTGCACTCCCCCACCACTGCAGCGCCGCGTGGGGAGGCACCTCCCAGATCCGCAGGAACAATGGGCTGGGGAGGGGGCAGGTGCGGCTGGGAGTGCAGCAGAGGGCGGGGGCCGGCGGCCACCCGCAGCGAGACACTGGAGCAAGCGCCCAGGGCGGCTCCGCGCCCGCGAGACTCAGTTTCCTCGGCTTTGGGGTCCCTGCAGAGGCGAGCGCTCCTATCCCGGCTGCATTTCCCAGGCATTTTAATTTCACCCTCCAAAGGCGGCTTTTCCGCAGCTCCGGGGAAAGCTACGGGGCCCGGCTCCACTCACCCCAAGGCGCTCGGATCAGGGACGCGCGGCGCCCCGATGCGCCCAACTTTCCCTTCCTTGGGACCCAAGGGAGCCTGGAATCCTGGCCAGCCCGAGCTCCCCGTGGCGGAAGACTTGATTTACGGCCCTGGGCTCCGGGTCGCTCCTGCGCTAACCCAGCCCCCTTCCCTGGTCCTCTCCCGCTGCCCTCCCTCCCCCTGAGCCCTAATGACGCTCCCTAAGCAAAGCGTCCCTGGCACATTTGCGGGATCCGAGCGCCGGCCCTCCGCACCCGGGGCCCCCTACCCCGCCGCCCGCAAGGAGGGGACCGTCGGGCCCCCGCCGCTCCGCCCACCCCAAGCCCAGTGCGCCCCTGGGGCTGGGCGAAGGAGGAGGAGGGCTGTGGTTTGGCCGCAGCTGCAGCCCCCAGCCCCGGCGCTCGCGTGGGGCCCGGGCAGGACTGGGTGAGGGGCCAGGTCCCCGTCTCTGATTGTCCCAGGCGCCCACCCCCGTCTGGCTGAGTCACGGAAATGAGCCTCTGCGGAGTCCTGGCCACTCCGCAGCCGGCCATGTACCGGCCCGCCCAGGCCACGGACAGGCGGGGCGGTTCTCGGACTCGCACCCGGCCCCACAGGAGGCGCCACCCCGCGGTTGGAACAGCCAGGGTGCCCCGGCTGGCACTGCGGTCCCCGTCGCAGTGTGGGCACCCCGGTCGGGGGAGCCGCACGTGACGGAGCAGCAGCCCACCCCCGGCCTCCTGGGCCCCCAGCCCCGCCGCGGCGCGGACCCCTGCGCGGTCTGCGAGGGCAGCAGGATGCAGTGGGCGCGCTCGCTTTTCCCACTGCCCGCGAGCGGACGGCGGGGCACCAGCCCGTCGCGCCTCATCCCTGCCCTGCCCCGGCTGCCGCAGCCGCAGGACCCGCGCCCCGCGCTCACCTCGGGACCCGCTGTCGCCGCCGCCAGCCTCCTTGTCCGCCATGGTCGAGCAGCCTCGGCGCGCGAGAGGAGCGCTCGGCGCAGCGCCCTTGCGTGAGTCCGTGAGGGTCCCTGTGCGCGTCCTCGGGGTCTGAGGCGCCGGACAGCGGGAGCACCGCTCTGACGCGGCGGCCGCCGCAGCCCGGGCTCCTCCTCGCGCTCCTCCCCGGCCCGCCCCGGGAAGGCGGAGCCAGGCGGGCGCAGCCCCGCACCCGCGCCGCGCCCGCCCCGAGGCCGGCCCCTCCTCTCGCTGGCGTGGGGACCCAGCCCCGGCCTGAGCTGGGGGTGGCCGCACGGCCGGGAGCGCGGCTCCGCGAGCGGCGGGGCCGATCTCTGCAGGGCGCCCCGGGCCCCGCGCCGCGTCCGTTCTTTGGAAGGCACCCAAGGGCCGGGCCCGAAGCCTTCAGCCGGCACCGCACACTGCCCAGCCTCCAGGAGACGCCCGCGCCGGCCCCTCCGGTTTATTCCCAGGCTCCCAGCGGAGCGGGCCGGGGCGGCAGACCCAGGACGCGCGCGGGGCCGGGCCCTGGGCGCCGCCGCGGGCGTCCGCCTCCACACCGCGCGAGGACTCCATGGCAACTCGGAGCCCGGCGAGGCGCTGGAGGCGGAGGCGGAGCGCGCCTTCCATGTGTATGGGATCCGGCCTCGGAGGTCTGAGAATAACGGCATTAATAATGCAAGGCTTCTGATTCAGTCCCTGTCCCCCGGCCCGGCCGCCACACTCACGCCGCTGGCACCTGTTCGGCCCGGCCGGGGGCTCCTGGGGCCCCGTGCCATCACCCCGCCTTGGCAAGGGGGGCGCGGCTGCGAACCTAGCGACCACCGTTAGAGAGGCCCTCCCTGGAGCCTGGCACGAAGCGACGCATCTCCTTTTCTCCCCGTAACTGTAGCATCTTGCAGATAAGGAAGCAGGCTTGGGGGGGTTAAGCGATGATCTCAACCGCACATACAGCACTTGGGCACCAGAGCCGGGATCCACCCCCGCTGTCCCTGACTTCCTGAGATGGACAGCGTATGCCAAAGGACACCGAGGGGACGCTTCATTCTGCTGCCCTCGGGAATGGCCAGGTGGGCTGAGGGCTGCTGGGAAAACCCAGAGACCTGGCTCTGCTCAGAAGGGGATGATAGAGTGGGTAACAGCAAATGTGCCTTCTGTTGCCTGCATCGAAAATCCCAAATGCAGTCCCTAAGCTTCAGGACTCTCATCTGCGAAATGGGTATGACAGGAGACACCTCCACCCCATACACTTCTAAGACTGAAGAGGATTCGGTGAGATGACACATGTGATGTGCTTCCTTGGCATCACGCACACAGCCTGGAGTCCAGAAAGTGGCTAAGAGCCACAGGCATCATTCGCTAGCCAGCAGTGGCCAGCTGTGCAGAGCACTGAGCAGTGGAGGTCCGCGGGGTGCAGCCATTGTCCTGTGGAGCACCCTTTCCCTACAGAGAGGCTGCTTGCTTGCTGAGACGACCCCACTCCCCACCTTCTCAGAGGCCAGACCCAAGTGATGGGTTCCCAGCCAGGGCCTGGAGGCCAGGATGTGTGGCACCCAAACATGGACAGGAAGGAGGGTGAAGGCAATGCCCCGGCTACAGCCTGGCCCGGAGAATCGGGATGCAGAGGGAAGGGCCGGCCCTGGCCCTCTGTGGGACCTGCAGCTGCCTTCTGGTTCTGCTCCCGTCTCCTGCTGAGTGAAGAGGCCTCCTGGGTTGGAAGGGGAGGAGAGAGGTACAGCCCCTGGCTCTCTGTCCACCCAGTTTACCAGTATTGCACGGACGCACAGGTGGACAGTGATGCCAGCTATTAGACACAGCACTGAGTCGGGCCTGTGCTCACAACCACACTGGGCTTCCCTGGCGCTCGCCACTGCACGGTGGGCAGCCCTGACTGTCGAGGGATACGGTTCCGCCCAGCCTTCCTCCATCCCGGTTACAAGCCCCTTCTCTCAGCAAGCTTAACACCCCTTTCTCCTGCTCCTCTGCTTGCCCCACATCCAGGAATCCTCCAGGGTCCCTGTCCAAGGCCACCAGCCCAGAGAGACCTGTTGGGACAGCCTTTCCACCCGAGTCTCCCACAGTATCCCACACACCCAGCTGTCTCTGTGTTGTCCTCCCTCCACTCTCTGCTGGCCAGGCAGCACTGCCCTTAGGAGGCCCCTCTGTCTATCCACAGGGATGCTCAGCTCCACTACCAGGGCTGGACCATCCCATGGCTCTCCTGGGCTCCTGTCCCACCCCCTTGTGCTTTGTGAGCCTGGTCTGCCTTGGCTGTGGCTGCCTTCAACCCGACCTCTTCCATCCCCCAGCCCCCTGCCTCCCTTCTGCTGGGATTTCAGGCACGAGAATGTGACTTCGCCCATCAGCAGGGCCATCCCACTTTCAGGACGCCTTCCCAGCACCCCTGCTGGCCAGGGGGCCTCTCCCCATCAGGCATCTTCCCGAGTGTCAGGACATTGGCCTTGGCAGCCTGTCAGAACCAGCAGGAACTCTGCAGCTCCTGACATCTGCCTCCTGCTGTGGCAAGGCCCTGGGCACCAGCTGCCCTCGCCAGACCCGGGCCGCAGGGACATGAGGATGCGTGAGCAGGATGGGAGATGACATGCAGGTCCCAGTGCCGGGGGCAGGGAGCAGACAGTCCAGATTTCCAGGGGAGCAGCAGAGACGATGAACACCCTGCCTCGGGTTTGCCTTCCCAGCTTCAGTGATGGCCACGGTGATTAAGGAGCGACCGATGCAGGCATGGGTGCACCTGACTCTCCTGGCGTCCCTCGTCGCCTCACAGGACTGGGAAAGGGAAGCATGCAAAGGTTGGGGCATTGCTCCACCTGTGCTGGCAAGCCAGCCCCCTTGGTGGGCTGCTCACCTCCAGACCCCTGGTCTAGGCAGTGCCTGGCACCCGGCACATGGCAGATGCACAGAGATGCTTGATGCCAGACTGGCTGAACTGGTCAGCAAAGCAGGAACACAGGGCTGTGCCCAGCTGGGAGGGACAGTCCCCCACACCAACACTCCAGCTGACTTTCTGCAACCCCACTGGCCCCCAGCTCAGAAGAAACTGAGATTTGCTGGTGGATCAGCAGCTTAGGAGGGCAATGAGTCCTTGGTCAGGGAGAAGGAGGGCATCAGGCCAGGGGAAAGGAAATTGCCACAGGAGGAAGCAGCGTGCTGGAGAACCTGGGGTCAGCGGGGACCGCAGGGAAACCAGGAACCCCCAGGAGGGCCGAGGACATGCCTGTCTGGGCCTGTTTTTTCACTGTACAGAAGGGTCCAGGGCTGAGGTGCAGGGACACTGCACCCCATATTGAAGTGCCTGGGGTCAAGGACTGGCTCTGCTCCTGACTCCAGTCTCGCTAATGTGCACACTGGGAGGCAGCAGGTGATGACCCAACTACTTAGCTCCCTGCCACCCATGTCAGAGACCCAGATTGAGTTTCTGGCTTCCGGTTTTGGACTGGCCCAGCCCCCGCTGTTGTGGACATTTGGGCAGTGAACCCATGGATAAGAGATCTCTCTCTCTCTCTCTCTCTCTCTCTCTTCTTTCTTGCAATGCCTTTCATGTAAATAAAATGTCGGCTGCTCCACTTCCAATCCAGCTCCCTGCTAATGCACCTGGGAAAAGCAGCAGAAGATAGGCTCCTACCCCTGCTTGGGAGACCCGGATGTCACTCCTGGCTCTGGCTCCTGGTTTCACCTTGGCCCAGCTCTAGCCATTTCAGCCATTTGGGGAGGGAACCAGTCTATGAAATCTCTGTCCCTAGCTCCCCTTCTCTCTGTCTCTCTATAATACTGCCTTTCAGCTAAATAAAATAAATCTTTATTTAAAAAAAAACTGTAGGCAGGATTATTATGGGAAACAATATACATAATACATTCAGAATAGGCTCGGGACATTTAAGCACAGTAAATGTAGCATAGGTACTGTTATTTAATTTACATATTTAAAACACAAAAATGCCTTTACCCAGTGTATTACAAATGAGGGAATGGATCAAGGCGAAGTTTTCTCAGCTGGTGGGGACATACAGAAGATAGTGGGCTGAGCAGCTTTTTTAAAAAATGTTTATAAATTTTTTTGTTAAGAAGCACTGTTACTAGTTCAAATCTGAACTCTTTCCTGGAAGTGTCCACTAAAAAAACTGCTTTGGAACCCTCTGATATGCCACCAGAAGTTTGTCTACACGTTGGATATAACAGAAGTGACTCCTTATAATAAAAAAAAAAAAATATTCAGACTGACTCTAATGCACATAAACCCTTACACGGAAAGCCTGGGCACAGGTCAGACCCTGACCTCTGACCTTCGGTGCATTTTAAAAATCAGAGCAGGAAGGCCAGGATATGCATCCCCCTCCCCTGTGCCCCGCCCCGTGTCGGGTGACTCAGCCTCCCCATTAACATTCCGAAACACACTTCACATATACAACACGCACTGCCACAGGCCTGCTCCTGGGCACAAATTCAAGGGCCAGAGGAAGTGATTTCTGCAAATACCACACTCGCTCGAGCCTGCAATGTAAACTTTAGAAATGCCTTCGCAGGTAATGGAGGGTTATCCAAACATTTTTTGGTAAGAATTTCAAACAGCACAGGGACCTTTCTGCTGGTTCCTTTCTCAGCAGCATTTTCAGAACTGCGCAAACCCCGGCCATGCAGAACTTCTGGCTGGTGATAAGCCCGGACATTCCAGTAGTCACGGCTCAAGGAGGACAGTGCAGAGGGAATGGGGTGAACTGAAATGACCATGCGGCAGGGAGAGCCTTCAGCGGGACAGTAAGCAACCCCAGAGCACAAGAGCCAGGGTCCCCATCCCACGGAAGCAGACGGCTCCTCCTCTCCAACTCCCAGCCCCAAGCACGGCTCGCAGTCTGTTCTCAGCAAATGTTTGTGGAAGAAATGAGTACATGGTCTAGCAAATGAATGATGGGGTGGAAACCAGAGCCCAGAGAAGCTCAATTTCTTGTACAAAGTCACACAATCCCAGTAGAACTAGGGACTAACGCCAGCCCTCTCCCTTCTAGACAAGCATGACCCACATGGACCATGGTGATGACTCATGGGAGCACCCGAGAAAGCACTGAGGCCCCTTGCAGCTCCCTGGACAGGAGCACAGAGCTGATGGCTTGGCAGTGTCTGCCCCCTGCAGGGAGCGTGAATGGTCACATCCATGCCATGGTTCTGTCCTTCCTGGGACGCTTGACTTCCAGGACTCTGTCTAACTTTCCACAATAATACAAGCAAGGACAGCTCTGTGCACTGAGCAAAGACAAGTCTGAGGGGCCCACGCTGTGGCACAGCAGGTAAAGCTGCCCCCTGTGGCACCTGCATCCCATATGGGCACCTGTTCACGTCCTGGCTGCTCCACTTTCCATCCAGCTCCCTGCTAATGGCCTTGGAAAGCAGTGGAAGATGGCCCAAGTATTTGGGCCCCTGAACCCCCATGGGGGACCTGGATGAAGCACCTGGCTCTTGGCTTCAATCTCACTGAGCCCTGGTCATTGTGGCCATTTGGGAAGTGAACCAGCAGATTGAAGACCTCTCTCTCTCTCTGTAACTCTGCCTCCCAGAGAAGTAAAATCTTCATAATAATAATAAAAGAAAATTTCTAATCCTTCCCTACTTGGATGGCCAAGGGATGTTGGCCACACATGAGAAGAGCAGTATGACAGTTGGTGGAATGGAGACAAAGACACCTTGCTGTTCCCTAGCTTGCATCCCATGATCCTGCAGGACAAACCATGGACAGGGGGTCCTGGGTGGCCAGAGCATGGATTTCAGGCTCAAGCAAGAGTAGATCCCACGCAGCCTCTCTCTGGGACCTCCTCCGAGGTTGGAAAGAACCAACTGGACCCCTAGAAGGGCATCTGCCCCTGCCTCCCTCCACTGAGCACAGCACTAACAGCAGTTGTCACTCCGAACAGTGGGGAGAGAGCATCAGACCTGCTCTCAGGACCCTTGGCTCCAAGACATGGCTCTGCCACGCACTTGCTCTGTGGCCTTGGGCAGGTTAGCTAGCATCTCTGATGCCCAGTCTCCCTATCTATACTATGAGGATATTTTTTCTGCCTCTTCCTACTTGTCACAGACCTGGGCTGCAAACCCAGATTTGTCACTCCTTAGTTTGTGAGCTTGATTAAGCTTTACTGTCACATCTATAAAATGGGGATAATTAGTGCATCCCCCATCCAGGGATGTTGTAAGCATTAAATGAGGTAATGTGTGTAGGACACTTGGCCTAGAATCCCGCGCATAACAAGTGCCCAATAATAGAGACTCGCACCCCATGGTTGAGGATGACTGTGTTGGGTCTTGGGCTTATACTAACCTCAGCTCCCTCCTGTGTTTGCTGATTTTATACTGGACACTCACTAGCACAGCCATGCACTCCACTCCTTCATATTAGCCTCCCAAGAGAGCACGCCTCACGCACGGGATAGGGAGCAGCTTCTGGGGCCACATGGAGGTCCCCAGGCCAGGCCCTCACTGCCCACCACGCCAGAGACCAGCTACCTGCAGTGTGGTCTCCAGTGGCGACACAGCCCAGTAATGGTCCCAACGTACTCCAGCAAAGGCCTTCCCAGGCGTCAGGGCAGTGGGAGCGAGGAAAGGGAGAAGGCTCCTCCCCTAGCCGCTGCACCCGGGCAGTGCTCACTTACAGCATGGCAGAAGCCCACTGTGCGGACCCCGGTCACCAGAGGGTGGGAAGTGCAGAGAGCGGCACAAGGGCAGAGGGTTTAATAAAACAAAATGATTTTAGCCCCTGAAACATTTGTGTCTCTTCAGTTGCTCTTTTCCTTGGTGTCCCAATAGAGTTCCAAGCCAAGAAGAATTAAACGGAAAAAATCAGAATATTCAACTTCTAAGTGCTAAGTTTCGTTTTTAGTAACTAAGAAAATTGAAGAGAAGAGGAAAATAGATGAGGAAATAGGTTGTAACTATGTGATTTAACAGGTGTGTGTGTGAGTGTGAGCATGTGTGTATATGTGTGTGTATATGAGAGGGAATGTGTGTGAGCATGTGTGTATGTGACAGTCTGTGTATGAGCATGTGTGTGTGACCATGTATGAGTGTGTGAGCCTATGTGTATATGTCTGCATGTGAACATGTGTACAAGCATGTATGAGTGTGTGTATTTATGTGTGGTTGAGTATATGCACGTGTGTGTATGTGAGTGTGTGTGCAAGCATATATGAATGTGTGTATATGTGAGTGTGTGGGTGAGCATGTGCGTATGTGAGTGTGTGTGTGTTTGTGGGAAAGTCTAAGAGCTAAATGTGCAAAACTCCCCAGGGAACACTCACAGGCACAAACTTAACTACAGTTCGGCAAGCACGTGAAGAGAGGCCCAGTCTCACGAGTCACGCCCGTGCGCTGATTACACATGGGGTGAGCACCACCACAGGCTGTCTAATGACCACAAGCTGGTAAGCATGTCCTTACTTTCACCCACACACAGACAACCCCATCGTAAACTCAGTAGTTTGATTCTTTGGAAAAATCCTGTGGCAACACTGAGATACTTTGACCAGTTAATCCTTCTCTTAGACATTTACTTTCCGTCAAAAGAAAACAACTCTATTTATGCACACATTTTTAAATGTTATTGAGGAGACAGCATTGTGGCATAGTGGGTAAAGCAGCCATCTACAACCCTGGCATCCCAGATGGGCGCTGGTTTGTGTCCCCGCTGCTCCACTTCTGATCTAGCTCCCAGCTAATGCACCTGGGAAAGCAGTGGAGGATGGCCCGAGTGCTTGGGTCCCTGTCACCCACCTGGATGAAGCTCCTGGCTCCTGGCTTTGGCCTGGCTCCACCCTGGCTGTTGCAGCCATCTGGGTAGTGAAACAGTGGATAGAAGATTTCTGTCTATAGAGCTCTCCCTCTCTCTCTAATTCTTTCAAATAAGATAAATAAATCTTTTTTAAAGTGCTTTAAATTTAATAATAAACTGTTATTTGATGCGAGGAGTAAAATGAATAAAATCACGAGTGTAAATAAGAGAGTAGTGCAGCAACATGAGAAAACGGCGCCTATCCCAGCATCCCAGCATCCCAGCAAGTAGGAAAGGGGGGAAGAGCGGTCACAGGCAGCGTCTGTAATGGCTGAAGTCACGCCTGCACGCAGAGACCGGCATGCAACACTCGCGCAAAGGTTTGTCTTTTCCAAGGCTCTGCGAAGGTTTATCATTCTCTTTCTCTGACTTGTGGGAGACCAAGGCCTCTCATTTCCAGGGAAGGCTGAGAACTTTGTTCTGCCTCCACCATCCCTCTGCCTCCACCATCCCTCTGCCTCCTGTCGTTTGGCTTAGTTCCTTAATTGTGTGGCTGTTTTTTGAAACTGCAGCTGAAAACAAACTGGCCTGAATGCATGGGATTCAGAGGGCAGACAAGCCGCAGTGAGCTCCTGATCAGAGCCCTGCCCTTTCGACTGTGCGCTGGGCCAAGGAATTTCACATTTGGGCCCAAAATGTCAGTCCCCACAAAAGCCCTTCTGAGGCCCGAGTGTGAGCTCGCAGCTTGCTGGTCATGCTGGTACACGGGCACCCCTAGGCACTGGCTCATCCGGGGCAGGGCCTCCTCTCTCTCTGTCTCCTGCAGTCTGTGGCCACATCTCAGTCTGTTTTGGGTTTGTGCCCCTTTGGGAATCTGGCAAATGCTCAGATGTCGCAAGCCATTTCGAGGGTTTCATGGGTCGATATAGCGTGGGAGTTCAGAAACTGCTCGCTTCGGGCCATCTGAGCGCACCTGCGTAGACAACCAGGGCTTCTCCCAGGATCGCTGGATCCTCCCCACTCCCAACACCTTCCCTTCAGTGTGTGTGTGTGTGGGGGGGCGATCGGGGGGTCAGGGAGGCTGTGCAAGGTCGCAACCTCAATTCCACGTACACTGGATGAGGCTGGACAAGCACAAAAGCACATGGAGAATGAGATGTCTTTTAGGCTGAAACCAGGAGGGCCGAGAGGCAGTGTCCAAGGCAGTGTTAAGAGCACCAGCATGGGTTTGATCTCCTGCCACGTGACTGTGAGCATTTCTTGGTACCTCAACTTTTTCATCTGTAAAATGGGGATAATCAGTGTACCGACTTCACAGGGATCTGATAAAGATTAGTGAGTTAATACAAGGATGTAGACAGTGGCTGATACAGAGAAGTGACAACAATATCAGGGTTATCAACCGAATGATCTGTCTACTAGCAGAACTGCATATCCAGATAAATGGATGTCATTGATGAATTTTTCTCTCTACTAATAGTTGCATTGCATTTAAAAGACCACGAAGAAATCTGCTGGCATATTGAGAGTAGTATTCTCAGCAGAGTAAGATTAGGAGGGATTTGGCTTTTGTTTTACACCCCTACACACACTGCCTTCTTCTAAAGGTTTATTTTATTTATTTGAACAGCAGAGTCACACAGAGAGATGGAGAGGGAGAGACAGTGAGATCTTCCGTCTGCAGGTTTGCTCCACAATTGTCCACAATGGCTAGAGCTGGGCCAGGATCCCAGAACTCCACCCAGGCATCTCACATGGGTGGCAGGAGTCCAAGGACTTGAGCCATCATCCTGCCTTCCCGGGTGCATTAGCAGTGAGCTGGATCCGTAGCAGGGCAGCTGGGATTCAAACCGGTGCTCTGATGGGGGACGCCAGCGTTGCAAGTGGCAGCCTCATCCACCGCACCACAACACCAACCCACACGCCGCTAACATTTTCTATAGATAACCGGATTTCTTAAAATAATCAAACCAGAATCAATAAATGATTCTCCACAACTGAATCATCAGAAGCAGGAGAGGTGGGTGAGGCATGGAGGAAGGCATCTGAAAAGCAGGTGCCTAATGAAGCACAAAGCAGCCGCCCTGCACGCACGGAGCTCAGCATCTTTGCAAACCTCCAAACAGCCCTGCCCTGGCCTCCGAGAGGCGTGGCTAACTCTGCTCCCTTCCCTCCACGTGCGGCCCCTTTCCATGATGTCCAGACCGCCGCCAGGCAATGCTCTCTGACTTCCAGACACTGTCTATGGACCGACCACCTTCCCTGTGCCCTGGACAGTGGCTCGAGTGGGTGATGTCTGAGCTGAGGGCCAGAGAGCAAATGACACGTCCAGGATCACTCAGCAAGAGACAGCTTGGCTGGACTTCACACCCAGACCCTCCTCGTGACAACCAGGCTCATGTGACTGGACAGCCACGTGATCCAGGGAGTCAAGGGTTCCAGCAATGAGGTCTAGAGCCAGGGAAGGCGGTCCCTGTGTTCTCATTAGAAGCTTTGACTGTGGATCGTCTGGGAGTTCACCGTGTGTCCACATGATTGTGTGAGCATGCATGCACCTGTGACTGTGTGTGCATTAGAGGAAGAGCAGCAGAGAGAAGACAGTTCTAGAATGTCTTTCAAGGACTCAGATACCACGTGTAGAGCTCGCTCAGGCAAGAGAAACTGAATTTCAGGCTGACAAAACACAGAGGATGGACTCAGATGAGCAGGAAACAGCAAAGTCTGACCCATGGGATAGAATACTTTGGGACAGAGGCAGGCCTGGGTGGATTCGAGATCCTTGTTTCTGACCACGGATCCTGGAAGTTCAAGGTCAGGGGGAGCTGCAGAGGGGAGGTTGTTGAATTTCTGGTCCCGTGCAGAAGTCCCTTGTGCCGTGCGGCAGTCAGCCAGCCTGGGTAGGAACACACACCTGAAGAGGCAGCCTGCCCCTCACGTCCGCGTGGCCTCAGCAGCCCCGCTCTCCTGGCTGTCTTCCCTTCCCTCTTCGTTCCGTCCTCTGGCGCAGTGCGGAATCAGTCTGCCCTTCCAGCCAAGAGAATTTCCGTATCCATTAGGACAGCCCCAGCTGCAAATAATAAAGACTCCTGGCTCAATAACAGGCGAGTGCAGAGCCGTCTGTCCTTCTCTGTGGCTCTGCCCAGTTCTGCTGTCACCGTGTCCTCAGGCAGGCGGCAGGGTGGCTGCCCCACGTCCTCTTGAGCCAGCAGGTGTCCAGAAGATTATACATCTTCCAGTGAGGTGCTCTTCCCAGAAGGCCTCAGCTGGCCCCCTCCTCACTTCCCATTGGACAGAACTAGGTCACATGACCACTCTGTGGTCCAGCCCAATCACAGGCAAAGATGGATCTAGGTTTACCCCAGAGCTGGGCCAAGGCCACAGACAGAAAGATGAACAGCAAGGAGTAAGGGGGGAACAGAGGCTGGGTACACCACAGGGGCCTTGGCAGTGCTGGATCTCAGGGTGGACGAGGCCCTGGGGTTGACGCCAGTGGTCAGTGGCCCCCGGGATCCACTCTGCTTCTGCCGTGGCAGCACTGGTGTTTGCTCTGAGGAATCCCTCCGCTCACACACTGGATCCAGGCGGCTGTGCTCTCCAAGGCCCGGTTGACCACCTGCATCTGGAGACCCCATGAGCAGCCCCATAACCTTCTAGTACATTCATTCTTACAGCTTCAATAGCCAGGCCATATTTCTGTTGCTTGCAGCCGAAGAACTCCAACCAGCATGTCGGATCCAAGGCCACGAGAGCCCCCTGGTCCGTTCTCGGGGGCTGATGGAAGCCTAGGATGATGCACGCAGCCCTGGAATTCAGAACCCAAGGTCAAGAGTCAGAATCTGGCTTCTCAGCGATCCTGTGGCTGGCTGTGTGGCCTGGGGTAAGTCACCAACTTCTCGGATCCGTCAGTCTCTAGCATGCCCTTGATCCCAGCAGGGATTGGTAGCAATCCCACACGAACATGGCCATCTGTGCTACAAGATCTCAGTGCAGCTGGGGACCAAGTCCTGAGCTGCCAGGCACCATCACTCACTCAATGCATGATCAAACTTCAGATCACATCAGCTTTCTGCACCTCAGATTTCTCCTTTGTAAAACGACACCACTCTGGGGTTTTTGGATAATTACACAAAATAATGTTTGGGAAAGAACTTTCGATTCTGTTAATGCCACCAAACATAAGAGATTACTATTCACCGTATCTGCTAGAAGCACTCGCTTGTTTACTCACATATTAATGAAATAAAAGACATTAAATCGTGAGTGTGTGCAATCTTGTCCTGCTTCCAAAAGCACTCATGTCTCTGTGTATATTTAGTGCTTGGATTTCTAAAATGGAAAGAAATACAAAATGTATCAGACAGGCATACGACTGGGGAATAGGAGGCTGGTAGGATTGAAATGAGAAAGGAAATTGGAATTTTCAAGAGAGTTAGAAAAAAGAAAAATAAATAAAATAAAATAGAAGTCGTTAAATGCATTTTTAAAACCAGCCTTGATCTAAGAGGGGAAGGTGGAAGGGGAAAAAGGAGGCACGGAGGAGAAAGCGTGCAAGGCTGGCAAGAGAGGAGACAGGTGCTGCAGGCGCTGCCCTGTGAGAAAATGGGGGGTGGGGGGCAGCAGGCACTGAGAAGGATCAAAGGGGCTTGGGATTTTGATGGGGACCATGAATTCCCCTTTTGCATTTTCTTGAGAGACTGCAGCAAAGTTTCAATTAACTTCCAATTGGGTTGGGACCTTGTGCCCGTCTCAGGATGCAACTTTGGGCCAAGGCTGGCCCAAGCGGCAGTGCGGTTCTTACGGGTTGCAGACAGATGCTCCCTGAGCTGCCTGTGGGTGCCCTGGTCCTCACGGAGCTTGTGGTGTGGCACGAGCAGCTTGCCTGTCCCTGCCTCACTCTGTCGACCTCCTGAATTGCTCCTCATCAGCTCCGCAGGCACCGCCTTGTCCTTGCTTTCACACGGGACGGCTCTGCCTGCCAGCCACCCTGCCTCATTCCATTCCCTACAATGCTGCCAAAGTGTCTCCCAGTGAGATGCAGATCTGACCACGGCTGGCCCCGATTCTAACTCCTGACCTCCTCCCCTCCTGCCCAGGGTGATGTCATAAAGACCCTGCTCTTGGGCCTGGCCTTTGGCACCTACAGCGACTTGAGTACATCTGTCCCAGACACTCAGTGGCCACCAGCTCACGGACAATGACTGCATCGTGGCCACCCTCGCACAGCTCCAGCCATGGTGCTAGATGCACAGAGAAATTCTGTTGCTGATGGGGACAGAGTTAACCAGGGAAAGGCACACCCTTGATAGGGGCATAGCCACCACTAACCTAGTGCTTATTCCACTTGAACTCCTGTGTGTGGAAACTCACTGCTTCCAATGGAGCTTGTATTTATTTTTGCTATCTCACGGCTAGGAGAAGACAAATGCTCTCTTAGCTGAGATTTTAAAGCCAAATGTCTTCAAATGACACCAGTGAAACATGGTTATTTTCAACCACTGACAACAAATAGCAATAAATGTAAAGAAGAAAATGAAAACCTCAGGGCCCCTATTATGGCACAGGGGCTCATCGAGTTCCGGCTGCTCCACTTCCGATCGACCTTCCTGCTAATGCACCTGGGAAAGCAGTGGAGGGTGGCCTGAGTGCTTAGACCGCTGCACCCACATGGGAGACCTCGATGGAGATCCAGGCTCCTGGCTTCGGTCTGGGCCAGTCCCAGCTCTTGTGGCCATTTGGGGAGTGAACCAGAAGATGGAAGACCTCTCTCTCTTCCCTCTCTCTCCACCCCTCTGCCTTTCAATAAATAAAATAATCTTAAGAAAAAGGTGTGCTTTCAGATATTAAACAAAGAAAAGAAGACCCTCCTGTGGACCCGCCACCCAGCAATGCCACTGCTGACACTCGGTGGGCCTAGCACACCTGTGTCCTCTGCTGTCCGCACCAGCTGCACAGTGTGAAGCCCCCAGCCTCTCCCTCCCACAGGGCCCAGCTTCCCAGAATCTGGGCAGAACCCTCTCAGCAGGGTGGAGCCGGGAAACCCCGTGCTTGGGGCCTTGGCCCTGGGCAAAGCCATCGCTGGCCCCAGTCCCAACTTGGCCCCATCTCCAGGCAGACACAAAGGGGTCATTTTTCTTTCCCGCATGTACAAAATGTGCTCTGGACTGGGAGTTTTTCTGGGTTATGAGATTCAACACAATTGGAAAAGATCATCTGAGGTTTTCCAAGAAAGTCAGATTTAAAGATGGTGTGGACTGAGGCCTCATTTTTGTCCCAAATAATCAAGAATTATGAAAGCTGCCGGCTGGATGCTGGGGAACAGCAGGCTTTTGTGGGAAAGGAAGTCTGGGGAAGATGTGGACCCTGACCGGGAGCTGCCGAGCTACGGGAGGGGCTCAGCTGGGCGCCCCTCACTTCCCTGTCTCTCTGGGCCGGGCTGGGGGCACAGGCGACAGGAAGTCTGACTGCAGCTCCAGGTGAGTCAAGGTCAGGGTCTGTCCAGGGCCAGGGCTGAGTCTCACAGCGCCATCCACCACCCCAGTGGGCTTCTGCTCTGGCTGCCGGGGTAGCAGTGGATTCTGTTTGTTAAGATTGATTGATTGATTTGGAAGGCAGGGAGAGAGAGAGAATCTTCCATCTGCTGGTTTGCTCCCCAAATGATTGCAACAGCCGGGGCTGGATTAGGCTGAAGCCAACATCCAGGAACTCCATCTGGATCTCCTATGTGGATGGCAGGGGCTCAAGCACTTGGGCCATCTTCAATGCTTTCCCGAGAGCATTAGTGGGAAGCTAGATCAGAGGCAGAGTGGCCGGAACTTGAACTGGCATTGCCATATGGGATGCTAGCATCACAAGTGGTGGCTTAACCCGCTATGCCACAATGTCAGCCCGCAGTGAGTTCTCTATTGGGTAAAGCCCATCCGTTGGTCCCGCCCCACGGAAGCCATAACTCCATACGGATTTACACTTTGCCCCTTGCAGTCTCCCTCTGGGACTTGACCTACAAATATGGAACAACAGTGCAGGAGGCTATGACTTGTTGCAAAATACTGGAACCTCCACACACAGTCACTCCCAGACAAGAGCATAAACTAAAGGACGTGTGCTCCCTGAGTTCTCTGCACCCACAGAAAGGAAGGAAGGAATGTTTCCAGGAGAGAATGCTAAGTAAGCCCAGCGAAGTACAAAGACTAGGTGGAGGGACCAGTCTGCACGGGGTCACCGGGCCTGGGAGCACAGTGGCTGCCGGCTCAGAAAGGAGCCAAAAGGTGCTCCTGGGTGGACTTCAGTCCCCTCCAGAAAGCTCCTCGGAGGCCCCTGCCCAACCCTGGTGCCAGGTGGCCAGGGAGTGAGAAAGCCACACCCTGCCCCTCTGCAACCCTGGGCCAAGGCTCCCGGCCCTGGGGCCCTCCCCAGGGCCTGCCTGACGCCCTTGTCCGGTACCTTCTGAAAGAAAGTCCTTTGCTCCCCCCGTGGTTTTCAGTACTAGAAATGACATAAAAGAATTAACCAATTGTCATCTCCTCTTCCATGATTCAATCAGCTTGCCCTGGCTCCTGGGAATGCTGTGCTTTTAATCATGTTTCTCTTCCAAATCACTCTTGCTAGGAGCAAGGAATGCCATTCATGTATCTTTGGTTCAAATCATCTCGCGTCTACTCCAGTCTTATAATTTAATAAACCAACAGTTTCAGTTTTGCAGAGAGACTTCCTCTGAATAAAATGCCGGGAATTAGAAAGCTGCTGTTGATACGGCTGGTTTGCGTTCCTGTTCACGAATTTGTCATCCCCAGGAAGACCCAGTGGGCCCACAGCTATAGTCCCCACCCCCACCCCCAGACTGCTGCCCCCTACGCATGGCCTGGGCAGGTGATGGTGCGCGCGGAGGCCGCTGGGTCCCTTCTGCTGCCTCCCCTGTGCCTCCTTCTCTCTAGATTGCCCTGGAGGGAGACTTGGCTCCAGAGACACAGGCCCTGGAGGAGATGGCAAAGAGGCAACCAGAGGACAAGGGCCTGGGCTGGAAGGGGCAGAGGGCTGCAAGGGAGAAGGTGATGCCTGACTTCTGCCCACCCTCAGTTCACCCTCCTTCCTGCCACCTGCGCAGGGCACACAGGAGGGAAGGACTCCTCCGTGAGCTGTTGGGTGGAGGAGCAGCCGCAGGGCCTGCACAGGCTCCCCACACTGCCTCCTCCATCACCCCTGCCTGGTAGCCTCGGGCCAGCTGGGCAGCCACATTCTTGCTACAAAGAGCGTGGGGTGGGCACCGGGTCACAGAGTTTTGTTTGTCTGCAGAAAGCCACAACAAGGGAGAGGTTGTTGGTAAACTTTGCACCCTTACCAGTGAGCCAGGCCACTACTCACTGGTTACAGGAGGCAGGCCCTGGGCTCAGAAACGCAGTCCATGAGACCCCAGGAAGGAGACCCTTTTGTCTGCTGCCAGCTGTGGCTCCGCCTCCGAGCCTCTCCCAGCAGGCGTGGCTCTCCCTGCACCCTCTGCCTCCAGCACTCAGGCCCGGGAGTGATGAGCCAGCTCCATCTTGGGCAAGTCCCTCTTGGCTCTACACCTGCCACTGGCCTCCTCTTCACCAGTAACCCCCTTTCCTCATCTCTTGCACCTCCAACAGCCCAGAGGCGGGGCTATGGTGGTGACCATGCAGTCTGGGTCTCCTCTCAGAATTAAACACAAACTTATCCCATGATCCCGCGATTTCTCTCTGAGCCACATAGCCAAGAGAACTGAAAACCTAACTTCACACAAGAACTTGTGCATCAGTGTTATTCACAAGAGCCAAGAGCTGGGTCCAACCCAGATGGCCAGCAACAGACAAATGAGCAGATGCGTCGTGGTCTATCCACACAGTGGAACACACTTGGCCGTACACAGGAATAAAGCACTGATGCCGGCTGCCGTGGGGAAGAACCTGGAGAATGGTAAGCTAAATAAAAGGAGGCGGGCCCAGAAGTCCTCACGTTGCATGATTCCCTTGGTGTGGGACGTTCCAAGAAGGCAAAGCCATAGAGGCAGAGAGCAGTGTGGAGGGTGCTGAGGGCTGGGGGAGGGGACAGGCTGCTGACTGGTACCACAGTTCTCCTCGGGCTGACAGAAATGTTCTGAAATTGGATAATAGTGATGATTATGCAGCATAGCATATATACAAAAACCCCAGTGAACGGAACACTTTAAAAAATAGTGAATTTTATGGAAGGTAAATGACGTCTCAATTTTTTTTTAACAAGCAGCCAGCTGGCATCCCCCTATCCTTGACCCCAGCACAGCAAGGAGGTTCCTCTAAGTATCTTTAACTCCAAGTCCCTGCTCTCCCAGACCCACCCTCTCTGTGTTGCCCCATGCTTCCCGGGGGCATGCCTTCCTGTCCTCTAGCCCGACCTGGGGCTCCTGCTGCAGTTCCTTTTTTTTTTTTTTTTAAGATTTATTTACTTATTTAAAAGGCAGAGTTACAGAGAGGCAGAGAGAGAAAGAGAGATGTCTTCCATCTGCTGGTTCATTCCCCCAAATGGCCACAACGGCCAGAGCTGGGCCGACCTGAAGCCAGGAACCTGGGGCCTCTTCTGAGTCTCCCACGCTGGTGTAGGGGCTCAAGGACTTAGGCCATCTTCTACTGCTTTCCCAGGAAAGCAGAGAGCTGGATCAGAAGTGGAGTAGCCAGGACTGGAACCATACAGAATGCTGGCACTGCAGGCGGCGGCTTCACTCACTGCGCCACAGCCCCTGTGCTGTGGTTCCTCCCTCCCCAGATACCCCCACTGTGCACCACTGTGCAGTCTGAGACTTTGACGGGGGCTGGGAGATGAGGAGGCAGCTGGCATTCAGCCCAGCACAGGGAGACACCTAACTCACACCCTTCCACATATCTGACTTTGCAGGTGCCTTGGGGGGTAGCCACCACCAGGTTCTCTGCACTGACCCACGGCCTGCCGTCACCCCAGCCTCCCCTTCCTCCAGCCACCAAGCTTCCTGGGGGACAGACCCTCCACATGGGGCCTCCAGGGGTGGAGGCCTTCCTAAGGAATGCTGCTTCTGCCTCCCCTCCTCCAGCCCAGGAAAGCCAAGTGCCCAGTTACAAAGCAGCGGGGTCGAGTCTCCAACATAGCTCCTGTTGCCAGGGGTTGAGGTTGGGGGTTAAGGGTCCCAGCTTCCAGGACTGGAGACTGGGGCAGCGGAAGCTCAAGGAACTTCCCCAGGGGCTGCGTCTTCCTGTCTGGGCGTGACACTGTCGGTAAAGTCAGTCCAGCGGCACCCCACCCCCACCCCATCCCCAACATTCTCTTGACGATCAATTCCCCATCTAAGAGCAGCACTCGCAACTCTTCTTGGCTCTGAAACATGCTAATCAGGCTGAAGCAATAGAGCTCAATAAATTAGAGCAGAGCAGCTATTGATTGGGCTATCATCTCCTGCAGATGCAGGAAGTGGAGAAGGGAAGGCACAAGGCGCCTCACCAGCCGACCTCTCCAAAGGTTCAGTGTTCATAGTAATTTGGGTGTTTGCTGTTGCTTTAGGAAAATACAGGTAGGGGAAGGACCTTCGCAAGCGCCCCCCTTCCATCTCTCATATCAGGTCAAGTGCCAGCTCCCCAAGGAGAAGCCCCAAGTGGCCACCGAACTCAGGGGTCATTCATGCCATTCCCCTGCCTGAGCCTGGAATGGAGCCCAGACCCCTCCCCCTGTCATTCAGAGTCAGGTGACTGAGCAGGGAGGTGAGAGCGGTGCTACTGCTTTTATTAGGTGTGACCTCGTCCTACTCAGGTTGTCCCACCTCAACCAAGCCTCAAAAAGAGTTGAGTTGGGGGCCAGTGCCATGGGGTGGTGGGTTAAGCTGTTGCTTCCAATACCGCCATCCCTGTTGGAGTGCTGGCTGCTGCTTCTGATCTCGCTTCCTGCCAGTGCGCCTGGGAAAGCAGCAGATGATGGCCTAGGTGCTTGGGCCCCTGCCACTCACATGGGAGACCCGGATGGAGTCCCAGGCTCCCAGCTCCAGCCTGGCCCAGTCCCCAATCATTGTGGGCATTTGGGGGAGTGAACCAGGGATAGGAGATTTCTCTCTCTCTCTCCCTCTCTCTTTCTCTCTCTCTCTCTGTGTGTGTGTGTGTGTATGTGTCTCTCCCCTTCTCTCCCTCTTTCACTCTGTCTTACAAATAAATTAAATACATGAATCTTTAAAAAAGAAAAAGAGCCTGATGGAGCAAGTACTGTGGGATTCCTGTGCTGTGGATGAGAAAAACCAACGCTCAGAGAGGGTGGTGACTGTGTGTGGTCACACAGCCTCTAAGAACAGGTCGGGGACTCTGGTTCTCACTGGATCACCGAGGGTTTGGGCTCTGTGGACCATGAGGCCTCTAGGTGAGGGTGAGAGCGAGTCCCCAGATGAAAGGCTGCCTGCGGGACAGGGGGCAGGAGCAGACATGTGTGTGCTGGTGACATGTGTGCACAGCTGGCTCAGAGGCACGGCTCACAGTGGGCTGGACCAGCGATGCCTTCCTCGGGTTCAGGAATGGGTGAGAAGCTCAGAGAAAGATTCAGGAGGGTTCAGGCCAACAGCTCAAGCCAGGAGGCCCCTGGGGCAGCACGAAGCAGAGCCCATGAGGCTGCACGGGTCGGGGGCCCATGAGAGGGAATGACGGCAAGGTGGAAGGAGGCAGGTGCAGCTCTCTCCTGGCTTGAACAAGGGACAGCAGCTTCCTCGAGGTCCACATGGCTCCTGTCACCTCCCTGGCTTGTCCCCTAACCCCCTATCTAGGTGCTCAGAGCAGCCTCTGTCCTGGGGAAGAGGTATCTTCTCCCTCTCTGACCTTCTCTGAATTTGCTAAGACATAAAAGCCTCATCACCTGGAGTCTTTTCTGAGGATGTCTGCAGGCTGCTCGCGAACCTCTCTGGGGGAGGCTGTGTGTGCACCGGGGAGGGGACCGTGGAAGCAGGGTTGGGTGGACATTCCCAGGGGTGTTCAGGGACCCTGGCCGACAAACCCCAGGGCAGGTGGTGGCTCCTGGAAAGAGGACAGAGAAGGAGAGGGCGCGAAGGTCATACGTCTATAGATGCAGGTGAGGCTGCCCGGGCTCAGCACCCCAGAGTCGTGCATGTCCGTGGTTCAAAGGCCCCATGCATCCTGCCCCCCAGAGAGGGCCTGGGCGGGCCACCCTCTGCCCAGCTCCAGACAGAGGCACATTCATAGAGCGGATAGAGCAAGGAAGCTCCCCGGAGCTGGTCCCTCTGCAAACCCTGGCTGGGGAGGGGAGGACGGGAGCTGACCGGACACTGAGGACAGAGGCCAAAGCCGGAAGCCTCGGGGTGAGCCCAGCAGCCAGGTCATGGGCAGCAGGCCCGGGGAGGGCAAGCCCCCTCCTGGAGCTGACGTGGAAGCTGGGGAGGTGGGGGAGGGGTCACTGAAACATTTTAAGCTGTACAAGAAGCCAGGGCAGGGCCTGGGGTCTGAGTCACTTCCAGGGTGTGGAACTGAGGGGCCCCGCTGGGAGGATGTTTCCGGAATGAAGAAATCCAGAAAGATGGGACAGCACTTGCAAAATCCTATCAGAAGGAACGCTGGCTTTGCTATGTGTAAAGGGCTCACTGCACGCGAGGGGGAGGGGCAGCCCGCAGTCGTCCCCCCCTCCCCCCCCCGCCGTGGGCGGAGGCCTCTCTCCCAGCCCCGGGACTGGGAACAGCTCCCACAGGGGCTTTGGCTTCCAGAGATACAGTCAGGAGACTCCGGGGGTGGGGGTCGTCCTGGGGCTCACACTGCCGCCCCCTCCGCACCAGCCAGGCTGTCCCAGGGGCTGTGCCCTCCCAGCCAGGGCCTCACCTAAACATCCCACCCTATTCCCCGTTGTTTACTTTCCAGGTGGGCTGCACTCTGCAAGCTTAGTCAGGTCATGTTGGAGGCAGAAGAGCCAGGCAGAGGCGGGGTCTGCACTGGGCAAGGAGGGTGGGCACCAGGTCCTAGCCTGGAGTGAGAGCCCGGGACGGGGTGGCAGTAGCAATGAGGGCTATGGGGGCCCCAGCTGTGGGATGCCAAGCCAATGGCCACAGAAGCCTGGGTCGTGTAGGTCCCGGCCGTGTAGCAGGGGGCGAGGGCACCTGAAGCCCGTGGGTGCAGGGGTTGATCCTGGAGCTTGCAGAGGGATCCCTGACATTCAAGGGACACAAGGAGAAGGAGCTCTGGGCGCTCACCCACTTGCCGCAGGGCCAGCAGCACGGGACTCGGGCATCTGTCTACACTGGGGGCGCTCAGGGGCTATTTGCCCTTTTGCAGCTGTTGGAACTGAAGCCCAGTCAGGATAAATCACAGCCCAATGCTGGCTCCAGAGTCCAAGCACCCCTGGGGCCTGCCCTGTCTGATCCACGCGCAGCTCTACAGAGAAGGGACTCGCTGCAGCCAGGCCTAAAGCCCTGGCTAGAATGGAAGAGAGGGTGGGCCAGGGGGCCCCTCCCAAATACCCGGATTCCCCTACTCCTTCTTCCTTCCACTTCTCCCTTCTTCCCTCAGTGTGGGTGATCCTGTACCTGGCGGGGAGTCTGCCTGCCCTGTCCACGCAGGAGCTTGGGAGGGCGTGGTGCACCATGCCCCCCGGGAGGGACCCCACAACTGGACTGCTGGCAGGCGGCAGGAGCCCAGGCACTTTTCTCCACCCCTGCTCCCTGTTAAAGGGCCAATCAGGCAAACAGCTCTCAGGTGTGGCCCAGGGCAATTAGGACCACCTGGAAAGCTACCAGAGCTAGGTGAGGGTCTAGGTGACCCTCAAGCTGATTGGGGAAACATAGCAGCACCAATATCATTCTATCCCATAGACTTAGTGTTGCCCTGAGTTAGTTATGCCCCTCCTGCCTGCCCTTTAAAAGTATGCATGGTCGTTAATAAAGCAGACATGTTCACCGAAACTTGTGTCCAGTGCTTCTTGCCCAAGAACGCCATCGCCCTACCATCCCGGCAGTGCACGGGCCTCGCGGGCTGAGCCCACAACTCTCCCCTCCGGAGTGGCCCAGTCCGAGCAGGCAAGAGCAGGCCAGCCTGGGAGCAGGTTCCCCCGCTCCCTGCTCGGCCCAGGACAACACCTGGCCTGGCGTGAGGTCCCACTCATGAGCAGAGGCTTCGTTCAGCTCATGCTGGTAGGAGAGCAGGCCCAGCACCTGGAGGGCAAATGGTGCTTCCCTCCTCAGAAGCTCAGCTCCAGGCTGGGCACTGCCGACCCAGCACCAAACAGGGCAGGGAGACCAGGGGTGGGCCTCGTTCACGGCCAACTGGCAAGCGAGTGTTCCCTTCCCTTCTGCTGGTGCCCTGGCCAACCTGCCACGCTCCGGGGTGCGTACAAGGTGCACCTTAGGAAAGTCATTCCTGCTGCCACTCGGCCTGCGGTGAGGAGCCCTGGCTGACACTGGTCCTGCACCAGGGCAGAGCTGCGAAATAGCCCACGTGGTGCTCACTGCGCCTGTGACGATGATGGTGATGAAGAGCACGATCATGGTGACAATGTGGGGGACACGGCGCTGGCAGACCTCCCTCCAGGTCACAACTCCAGCGCCGTTCAGCTGAGAGGAGACGTTCCCTCTCTGACCTTGAGTGGCTGGGACACGTGCTTGTGTGTCATACTTGCTACCCTGTGAGGATCCTTAGGAGACACTGGCTCCAGGCCTAGGCCACTGGTTCTCAAAGTGTGTTCCTCTGGCCAGCAGGCGGGAACTTCACAGCAATGCATTCTCAGGCCGCACCACAGACCTGCTGCCTGGGGGACCACGGGCGAGGCCCCGCGAGTGTGCTCCACCCTCCTCACTGACGTCCGAGGGCACCCGGGTACGCTCTCTTCTCATCCAGGACCCAGCCCTGCTAAGAGACTGTCCCACTACAAAAAGTGGCCTACATGAAAGATCTCTGTGAGTGAGATCCCGGTGGAAAGAAGGGGCCATCAAGGAAGGAGGTACCTTTTCTCTTAAGGGAGGAGAGAACTTCCACTTTGCTTTTGGCCCTGTGATGGAGTTTGTGGACTCAAGAGGCTTCCATAGCCTTGGCAGTTCATGTCAAGAGTCTCGGGTGATCACTGATGTCATAAACAAGAGTGTCAATTGTTAAATCAACAACAGGAGTCACTGTGCACTTGCTCCCCATGTAGGACCTCGATCCTAAATGTGTTGTACTATGAGAATCAACAGTAAAACTAGTATTCAAACAGTACTTTATACTTCGTGTGTCTGTGTGGGTGCAAACTGTTGAAATCTTTACTTAGTATGGAGTCGGTCTTCTGTATATAAAGTTAATTAAAAGTGAATCTTAATGAAGAATGGGATGGGAGAGGGAGTAGAAGGTGGGACGGGAGTGGGAGTGGAATAGTGGGTAAGGGGAGAAGAACTGCTATATTCCTAAAGCTGTACCTATGAAATTTATATTTATTAAATAAAAGCTTTCTTAAAAAAAAAAAAGAGAGAGAGAGAGAGAGAGAGAGAGAGAGAGAGAGAGAGAGACTGTTCCACCGGAAGCAGGAGTTCGTGCCGCTGGGGAGGGGCGCTGAGGGGGGATCTTGCACTCACCCTTAGTCTACACTGCCAGGCCCACCATTTAAGAAGCTGCTCCCCCAGGCCCTGTGCCCCCCGGTAGCTGCCATCCTGATCCTACCCCAGCACCCTGGAGACGAGCCCCTGCTGTTCTGTGCTGCTGAGGACAGCACTGCCCGAGGCACAGGTGCGGCGGCTGCACTGTCCCCCTCTCCCACCTCCCTCCCTGAGGCCCGAGGTCACCCGCCTCGGCCAGGTGTCCAGCACTGACCCCGCCAGGCACCTCGCACCGGACCCAGCTCAGTGCCTGTCCCACCGGGCCTCCCTTCCTCCTCACTGTGCTGCCTCTTGGCCAGGGGCGGTGACCCTGTGCCCCCTCCTGCACATCCTGCAGCTCCCTCTGCTGCTTTCCTCCTTACCAGTGTCCTCCCCTGGGACCAGCAGGGCCATGAACCAAGTCCTCGCCATGCACCAAGAATGGGACGGGGGGGGGGGGTGGTCTCCACAGCTCACAGACCCCATTTTGCAGGTGAGTGAACTGAGGCTCAGGAAGGGGAAGTCCAGGAGCCCACACGGCCCTGAAGCCAGCGAGAAAGGGACCCGGGATTTTTTTTTTTCTTATGCTTTTTTAAAAAATATTTATTTATTTATTTGAAAGACAGAGTTACAAAGAGAGAACAGAGAGAGAGACAGAGACAGAGACAGAGAGACAGAGAGAGATGTTCCATCCACTGGTTCACTCCCCAATTGGCCTCAATGGCTGGGGTTGTGCCAGACCAAAGCCAGGAGCTCGGAACTTCTAGGTCTCCCACAAGCATGCAGGGGTCCAAGGGCTTGGGCCATCTCCCGCTGTTTTCCCAGGCACATTAGCAAGGCTGGATCAGAAGCAGAGCAGCCAGGTCTCCAACTGACGCCCATATGGGATGGCGGTGCTACAGGCGGTGGCTTAACCCACTACGCCACACTGCGGGTCCTGGGGCCTAGGAGTTGAACTCCTGCCCATCTGGATGCAAAGCTAGCTCTCTGTCACCCCCTGCTGCCTCTCCTAGAGAGCCCTGGGGAGGGGCAGCCAGGGACAGGAAACGCAATACTGACTGCGACATTGTTTCCTGCCTGCCTGGTTCTGGAACACGGATCTGTCCTTGCAATGATACTCAGGACAGATCTGTCCCTGCACTGAGACTCAGGCCTTGGAGAGCCTGAGACCAGAGGCTGGAAGCAGGAGCCCCCACGCCCCCCAGAGGTACGCTGTAGGCAGCCCCGCTTCCCTCAGTGCCGGGATCAGGCTCTGCAAGGGCTGGAGGATTAGGTAGGGGGCAACCGGGCATGGGGTAATCAGGGCATTTCAAGTCCTTTCCCAGAGCTGCCAGACAGAAGGGCCTGGCTGACCCCACAGCCCCCAGGGACCCCCTACCCGAGACGTCTACACCAGTGACGTCTTGAAGTTGCTGTGCCCGCCCCCGGCTCCTGGGGCTGTAAGTGTGCCTTCGCCCCCCAGGTGCCCAGAGCACACAGACAGAGCTGCCTGGGAGCTGGCATCACCAAGAACTAGCCAGGGGGCAGCTGACTGCCACGAAGGACATTAGTGTGGCCTCCAGGTGGTGGGGGCCGAGGGCTTTGGGCCCCCCTTCCATCCTCTGGATGTTACCCAGCCTCTAAGGATGCTGCCCCACCGCCCTGGAGGACCCCAGGACCCAAGCCAAGCGCCCCTGTGCCTGGTTCCCACGTCCCTGTCCTCAGTGGCTGCCGCAGCCCTCCCCGGCTCAGCATCCTTGGGCCTGTCTCTTGGTCTTTCTGTAGGATCCAGGCAGGTCTGGTGGGCAGCCAGCCGGGAGTGCCGTCTAGGTGTGCTCATGCGGAGAGCTCCCTCCTCGCCAAGCCTCTGATCTCCAGCTCCTCCGAGCTCCTGGCCACACCCTGGCTCTCTCCACCGGCTCCTGCACCCGGGGTGCACCACCTCCATTGTCCCTGAATGTCTTCTATTTATGGCCTGGAGTAAAATCTATGAGCAGGGGTGGCCGGTAGTGACTTCGGAGTTACAGGGAAGCTTTGGAATCTAGAAAACTGAACAAACCCTGGCTTTCGAAAGCATGTTTTGCCAAGCAGACAAAACACAAGATTTAAACAAAGCTGAATTCAATTGTCAAAGCTGAGCAATGAATTTATTATTATTCTAGGAGAAACTGACCCGTTCCCTAAAGTACTTAAGCTATTGATTCAATGGATACCATGAGCGCTGAAATGTAAGGACAATTAAAAATGCATGAGTCTTAGTTTTTAAAATTGTTATCTCCACAGACAACGGTTAAAACTCTCAAAACTGGTACAGCATGGACTTAAGGTCATCAGTTAGAATTATGAAGCTACTTAGGGACATCTCTCTATGTGCAGTCATCCTTAAGAGGGTTTTGCCAGTGGGATTATTCAGGAATACACAGCATCCCATAGACTGCTTACCGGGTGTCCCAGGAGCTTGGACTGGGTTCCCGCGAGCTTTTAATTTGATTTACTCTGAAGCATCTAAGAAGCAATGCCAGCGATAAACAGGAACTAAGGAACAGCCTGTGGGTGGGCTGTGGCCCCCTAGATACACTCAAATGGTGGGAGATGCCAGCCAGCCTGGAAGGCTCCCTCTGCTCGCTCCTGGGTTGTTAAATTCCTGCTGGGTGGCACTGGGCTCTTCCAATGTCTGAGGCTGCATTGCAATCTTGTGCACTGAGACCCTTCCAGAACTTTCCACGGGCAGCCCAGGCACGTGCTGCCACAAGCTGAATAATGAGCAGTGTCTGTTCCTAATAACTATTGTCTTTTTCCTGGCAAACTCTGCATCATCCAAACTTTAGGAGTCTTCAGTAGAGGCAGAGAGCAGCCACCAGCCTCTTCTTTCTCCTTCTCTCCCCATCTGTTGCCTCCTGAGCCGGGAGCCTACACTCAGGCTTCCCCAGACCACACAGAGACATTCGTCACCACACGACGGAGCGTGCCCAGAAGGGCGTGGGTCAGTGTTTAACAACCAGCTTTCTCACCACTGATTTGTGTGGTTTTTGTAGATTTCTGTGACACGTGTGTTCCTGCCGTGGCCGATTTGAAGCCATCAACATGACACACTGCGTGCAGAGCTGGGAAGAGACCTAAAGTACCACGGATGCTACATTAACACATTAGTTATTTTGCATCACTTAACTACACAGACACAAATAACTTTAAGTGCACAGATAATAAAATGCAATAAATTAATTAGAAAGCACTGGGTTCTGTTATTACCTTTGCTTTTATTGTAATTTATTCAAGCGTAATATTCCCATTTAATATTTAATAATGCCTGTGTTTAACAACAGGTTCACAAAATTCCTGCAAATTTAACCACTGGCTTGCAGGAGTTGCCAACCTATTTCCGGCATGCCTGGGGTGTACAGCAGGTGGTGAAAAGTCAAGAGCATCCCCTTCTAGAAACAAGATGGTAACTTGACAGTCCCAAGCAAACTGGCCTTCAAATAAGCATGTTTTTGCATAGTTAAGTTTCCCCCCACAAATGCGCTTAAGGCTGTGCAATGCATTCATACCAGGACGACTGAGTGTTGACCACTACAACCTCAAGATGGCCCTGTAACGGCAGACCCACAGAGGCAGTCCATTTTTGCAGTGGCCTCAAGCCTTCGAGAAAGCAGTTCAGGAGGAGCTGCACTGTCCTGTCCACACGCAGACCAGAGAGCTCGAAGCCCCACATTCCCGTAGCCCACGCCTGGCTTCAGGGGCACCTGCGTGCATAGTAGAGTGGCAGGCTGTATCTGTCCTTGGGACACAAAGCCGCTGGGTTCTGATGCAGCTCAGGTCACCCCTTTCAAGAGGCGCGGCAAAGCTCCCTTCTTAAATTCTCAGACCAACCAGTACCACTCAGCCTGTGTGAGTCCAAAGCCATCACAAGGCCTTTGCAACATCATCAGTCACCACACTTGCCTTGCCAGCGGTGCACTTGGGGTAGGATGGGTGGCAGTGGCCATTGGCTAAGACCAACAGTGTAGCAGGTTTTAGACCTGGAGCTCATCTGGGTGCCGGAAGCAAGCCTTTGAGTCTGAGGGAGCAAGAGACGTGTCCCCACTGGGGAGCCCAGGGCAGATGGGGCCTCCGGTGAGGGACCTGGAGAGACGGGAAGAATTTCCCTGGCAGGTTGGGACAGTGAGGATGGGGCACCTCGGGGACAAGGGCTCCCGCAGAGAGAATCACATTTCCGCTGCACTCGACTAGGATGTGGCCACGTGACCCTCTGCCCAGCACACGAGGTCATGTGACACTCAGCCTCGGCTCACTTTGGTCTTGTTGCTCCCCTGTCAGGAGCCTGATCCCCAGGGGAAGCTGCTGTCTACCTCGGTCCCTCCACGACGATGACCCGGAGCAGAGCTGCCCTGGCTCACAGCGGGATCAGGGGTTGTTTGTTCCCAAAGCATTGCTCATGTATCTGGGTTGGTGTTTAGGCAGAAGGGCCAGTGGAAGCCAAGTTCATAATTCGGATACTGAAGGACACGGTGGGAATGTCCTGTAGCCCAATGGAGCCGGAGGACAGGGCCGTGTGGGCAGGCAGGGCCGAGCAGACAGGAAGGGGAGAGGAGGGACAGGGACAGATCCTGGAATGGGCCCTTGTGATGACCCTGCTCTGGGCTGCCTGGGGTCACTCTCTCTGTGACCCAATCAGTGTCCCAGGGCCATGCATCAGTCATTATTAGCACCACTATTGCTAACGCCAGGCAGCCGGCCAGATGCGCTCCTGGTTTCTCTGTAGAATCCTCACCCTTCCCAGGAAGAACGAGCTCCTCCCGGAGAAATGTCTCAGTCACGGCCAAGGTGGACAGCGAGGCAGGGCTGGGTCCAAGGTGAGGCCAAGGGTGGCCTGGCCTGCAGCCGCCCCTCAGGAAGTCTCTTCCTCTTCCTGTCCGTGGCTGTTGCTTAATTATCGCTAAAAGGATCAGATTCAGAGCACTCAGCCTCCCTCCATCATCCTCACCTCACTGCAGTATCCCAGTCTCCCAGTCTCCCAGCTGCTGGCCTCAGGGAGAGCCCCAGAGGCTGCCGGCTCTGCCCTCCCCGGAGGTCCCAGCCACCTGCGCTGCGCCTGCTCCTGGGTCTTTGGGTCTGGTGATTACATCGGACTCAACCCAGAAAGGGCTTCTCCAGCGAGACAAGAACATAAAGTTCACCAAATCACACCACAGAGGCAGTAAAAGGGAAACCTGAGATGTGCGACACCAACAGCTGACACAGGCAGGACTAGTGTCCAGATGGGACAAGACTGTAAATCAGTCTTTAAAAGATAATGCTGTAGGGGCAGGGGTTGCGGTACGGTGTGGGTTAAGCCACTGCTCGGGACGCCCACATCCCATATGGAGAGCCTGGTTCCAGCCCGGGCTGTTCTGCACTTCATGGCAGCTTCCTGTTAATGTCCTGGGAAAGCAGTGGATGATGGCCAAGCCCTTGGGTCCCTGCCACCCGTGTGGGAGGCCTGGACGGAGTTTCAGGCTCTAGCCTCAACCTGGCCCAGCCTTGGCCATTGCAGGCATTAAGGGAGTGAACCAGCAGATGGAAGATACCTTTCTCTCTCTCTCTCTCACTTCCTTTTAAATAAATAAAAATAAAACAAATACTCATTACTAACAGAGGAAAGAGAAGGATCAAGCATATCAGAGAAGAGGCCCTGGGGAGGACGGAGAGAGACACACACTTGTGGAGACACGCGTCTTCAGGTGTGAACAGGAACATGGAAAGTGAGACCAGAGCAGACTCTGACTTTGTACCCACAAGATGGGCAAAAATGAAGACGTCTGACAATCCGAAGCCCAGGTGAACGCGTGGGCGAGCGCTGAAACCTTTAGGCGATGCTGGCGAGAGGGTATTTGATTCAAAAATTCTGGAGAGAGATTCGGCAGTCTCCGAAAAGCTGAAGACTTGGGGGGCTGAACTGGGACACAGCAGCCCCACCCTCGGCCCATCCCAGCACGTGTGTGCCAGTGGTCACACTCGGGGAGACCGCGAGCACTGCTTTTTGTAGCAGCCAAACCCAGGACAAGAATAAGACGTCAATGGCTGGAGAAGGGACGGGTGAGCTGCGCGCAGGCCCCCGGTGGAGGGTTCACAGCACTGCACACACACCGCAACCCCGGGTGGCGCTCAGGACCCCAGGGGTGAGCCACAGAAAGCGCCAGTCATAGAAGACCATGTCCCGAGGGGTCCCACTGTCACACTGCCGAACCAGACGGAACTTAGCCGATGGCTCAAGCAAGGATCATACAAACGCTGCCCACTGGTTTTTGAGAATCCACTCTTCAGGGGGGTGGCTGCCTGGCTGGGGGAGGCAATGCCATCATGGAAGCCTTCACAGGCAAGTCCCTAGGTCTCGGGTTGGATGGTGGCTTCACAGTGTTCGTTTCAACAGAACCACTGCGTGGCTGACTCCCAGGCATGTGGCCAGGCAACCTACAGAGTCCAGAGGACACAGGCCCGCCCCTCCCCGCCCCCACCTCCCCCCAGGAGTTGGTCCTGGAAAGCTTAGAAGGAAACCCTGGGCGGCAGGCTTCAGAAGGGTCCAGGGTCTGGCTCACGTGGCCCCGCGCGGGTCCTGGGGTCTGTCCACAATCACTGACTACCAAGTGCTGAGCGAACGAGCCTGTGGGTGCACTTGGCGGGAGTGCAGACTGCGTGTAGAGAAAGGGCCATGGGCTGTCACATGGGGCAGCCGCAACAGACTCCAGCCCAGCCTACCACTCTTTATAGTCTCCTTAAAGTGCATTTATTTATTCATTTGATAGGCAGAAGAACAGAGAAAGGGAGAGACAGGTGGACACACACACAGGCACAAGCTTCTATCCACTGGTTAGTCCTCAAACGCCTGCAGCAGCTGGGGGCTGGGCTGGGCTGAAGCTGGGAGCAGAAACTCAATCCAGATCTCCCACACCAGAGGCAGGAACCCAACTCCCGAGGCAGCCATCGCTGCTGCCTCCCGGGGTCTGCGTTTAACAGGAAGCTGGAGTCGGGGGCTGGAGCCTGGAGCCAAGCCCAGGGACTCGGCTGTGGTCGGGGGCCTTCTCAGTGGCATCCTCACTGCGGATTCACAACCTTGCTCCCATGCAGTTCTTAGTCTCTGAGGTTAACATCCGCGTATGATCCCTACAGAAGGGCCCGGAAGGATCTGGCTACAGTGGGGACCTGCTAGGTAGCCGAGCGGGCACTCAGCTCTTCTGGGCACCCAGGAAGCCTGCACCTCCCAGCTGCCCTTGTGGTTAGACCGGGCTCACGTGACCAGCTCCGGCCACTGGGCAGCGGCAGCAGTGACGCCTGTCTCTCCAGGCCAGACCCCTCCCTCTTGCCCTCTCCCCTACAAGGCCGGAAAGGGCGTTCTTGGGCTTGGTAGACGCTCCCAATGCAAGGAGACAGACCTCAGATAACCGCCTGGGTGGCGGGGGCAGCCCGAGAGGCCCTGAGCTGTGAGCTGGAGCAGCCAGGAGTGGCTCACTCACTGAGATGGGCGTGTCTGCTAGTGCCACAGGAGCAACCCCGACTGACACAAGCGCAAAGACTTCACCCAACACTCTCCCGTGGATTTTACACTTTACAACATTCACACGCATTAAACATTCAAAACTAGGGTTGCAAAAAAATACCCTCTCCGAGCTGGAAATACACATATAATGAGCCCAGACCCCTCGCACCGGCCCACCAGGCCCCACATGACGCCTGCTCATCTTGAAGCCGGATCCTGCAGACCTGCAGGCTAACCCTACCCTGAGGACCCGCCTCGGGTCCCCTCTGCCTCTGAGCTTGTCGAGTCCTCACAGAGGTGGCCTCTGGACACCCAGGCGGCCGTCTAATGAGTCTCTGGCCAGTTTCGGGTCTGCGGCACACTGCCCTGTTCTGCGGGCTTCCCTCCCAGCGGCGCCGGGCCAAAGCCCTGCGCTCAGCACACTCGCTGCCCACTGCCCACGGCGCGCACCCCGCAGCCGCAAACAGGAGCCCGGGGAGGGCGCGGTTCCCGCACAGCCTCCCTGCGCGCCCGGGGTCCCCGGGAGGGAAGACAGGTCTGACACCTGAGTTAGCTCTGGGGGGAGAAGACCAGGCAGCCGGCGTGGGGAGGGGAGACCCGGCTTTCAGCCGCTCCCGCTTTGCTGGGTTCGAATCCCAGCGTGAACAGGAATCGCTTTTCAGAACAGTAAGGATGGAGGAAAAGGCCTGGCAGCGCCTTGGCCAAGAGGGGAGGGGTCTGGGCCTCGAGGGGGTGGGGAGTGAGGGGTAAGGCATGGGGAGAGGAGCCCTAACTGTCCCATCCCAGGCTGGAGTCCGGCTGGACCCGGGCGTGCGTGCAGGGGCGACGGCTCGGCCGAAGAGGCAGGCACATCCGTCCCTCGTGGCACTTCCGCTCCACGCGACACCGCAAGCAGGAGAGGGCGTCGTGGCGCGGCCTCTGAATCCCAAGGGCCTGCAGCTCAGCTTTGCACATCCCGCAAAACCCTCCACCTGCGCCGAGCTGCGGGAGGCGGCGGCGCCCCAGCAGCCTGCAGGCAGCGCCCTCTCGTGGTGCGGTCGGGGAACTGCGCCCGGGTCCCGAACTGCAGAAGCAGGACAACTTAAATTCTGAAATGAGAGGCAAAGCGCAGATCCAAAGGCAACACCCGTATTTCAGACGCAGTTCGTGACCCGGCTCCCAAAGAACTCTTCCCCCCGAAATAAAATAGCTTGGCGTTTATTTCCCCCCAAAATATGCTTTTCTCTGTAAAAAAAAAAATAATAATAATGCTGCAAAGCTCTACGAAGACACTTGTAGTCACAACTCTTGTGAGCACTCTCCCAGCTCTACAAACACACACCCGAGGCACCCAAATGTTCAGCCATGGCACCCAGATACATTACCGTTTTGAAGCCTTATGAGTTTTTTTTAATCAGTAATATATATGGGACATCTGTATGAGAAATACGCATTCTGTTGTCATTTTTAATGTTTTCATGCTTGTGAAAATATGCCCACAGATAACCTCCCAGGAGCGAGAGATGCTACATCAGCAGTGAACTTCAATCGCAGTGTTATGTGTCTGGGAGAACGCCATGCAGCTAGTACTCCAATGCCCTGATGTGACCCTGTGTCCTGGGCTATCAGCACCCACACAACAAGACATCCTGGGCTGTCCCATTGCATGTCATTGCCGCCTGTGTTGGAGGAGAAAGCACTCGTGAAGGAGGCCCCGACACCTGTGCCAGGAGAGGATCGGGAGGGGTGACCGAAGGGGAGTAAGCGCGTGCCCTGTCCCATCGCCCTCTGCACTGGCAGATGCCTGCAGGGGCCAGGACTTAGAATAACCCCCTGCTGATGAGCACCAAGGTTCTCCACTGCCCACGGCGGCCACCCTGTCCATGCACCTGTGTGCACCTCACCTTCTCCTCTGGGTGCATTCCTGGGGTGGAATCGCTGGATCAGTCATTATCATCATCATCATTATTAGAGAGGCAGAGAGACACACAGACAGGGCTCTCTCCTACCTGCAGGTTCACACGCCCCCCCGCCCCCCCCTCCCATACCTGGAACAGCCAGGGTTGGGCTGGCCAGGCACCGGCTCTCCCATGTGGGTGACAGGGACCCAACACCTGCCTTCCAGGGTCCCCATTAGCAGGAAGCTGGAGACAGGAGCTACAGCTGGAGAACAACCCCAGCGCTCTGCTATGGGACGTGGGTGTGGCAACCACCGGGCCCCAGGCCGGCCCCTGCCAGGTCAGTTTCTGCCAGGCCCCAGGCCAGCCGGCTTGCTAGGTCAGTTTCTGGAGGCGTGGTCTGGAGCAGGGACTGTGGCTCCAGGCACAGAGAGGCTGTTTTCTTTTTTTTTTTTTTTTTTTTAATTTTTTTTTTTTTTTGATAGGCAGAGTGGACAGTGAGAGAGAGACAGAGAGAAAGGTCTTCCTTTTTGCCGTTGGTTCACCCTCCAATGGCCGCCGCGGTAGCGCGCTGCGGCCGGCGCACTGCGCTGTTCCGATGGCAGGAGCCAGGTGCTTATCCTGGTCTCCCATGGGGTGCAGAGCCCAAGCACTTGGGCCATCCTCCACTGCACTCCCTGGCCACAGCAGCAGAGAGGCTGTTTTCTGCCCGGTCGGGGTCTGAGGGCCCCGGCATCTTTTCAGGGTGAGGAAGGCTTTGCCTCTGGCCGTTTCCTGACTCCAGGAGGCACTGCTGCTCGGGGCCGGGTTAGGACCCCCGCCCCCACCCCCCATGCCCACATGTCTCCCTGTGTCTTGCTTCCATGGAGCACCGCACTGCCCCACCTGCCACCAGCCGCACACCCCTCGCTCTGCTCTCTCACAGCACCCAGCGCAGGACAGACCCTGCTCACACCCGCCAGGGGCGATGTCGCTCCACACTGCATGCCAGTCCTAGGTCCTGCTGTGGTCCAGATCCCTGCACAGCCCTGACGCCCATCCTGAGCCCAAGTCTTCCTCCTCTGCCTGCCAGCTTGCTGTTCCTAACATGTCTGATGCTTGAATGAACGAGAGGCTGTAACACGTGGATGTCGGAGGTTGAGAAGCGTCGACCTAGTAAGGCCAGGGGTGTTGAAACCATCCTTTCTGTATACAGACCTTATCGGCGCCTTATCGGGCAAATCGGACAGGATTGCCTTCAAGCAACAATTGGGGAGAGAAACTGCAACTGGGTTATAATTCACGAAGGAGACTTGCCTCCTCGGCAGAGCAGCCACCTGCCCGCGCTCTCCCTCCTTGGAGAAACGCACAAAGCTTCATCCGGCCCCATCACAGGGAAGGAGCCAATTAGTGCGGCTGTGATTCAGAGCAAGAATACAGGTTAATTGCTTGGCGCTCACACGTCTCAAACGCCTAATGCTATATCATTATTTTTTTTTAGCTACATATTATTCATTTCACACACTTAACTATTCCACCCTATTGCTAATTAGTAATTCCTTATCCCCGAATTTCACCCAATTCAGCCTGTCATCACAGGGCCCCGGCAGCCCCCCGGTTTCCCTGAGCAGAGACAGAATTGTTGAGGAAGGGTTGGCACCTCCGGTGCCTGCCTCCCACCTCCACCCACTCCGGCGTCCCCAGGTTCACCTGTCTTCCTCCCTGCCGTGTGGTTTCCTGGCAGCTGAGCCTCCCACAGCACCTTGGCCCCGGGCACAGTCCTAAGCTCATCTGATCTTGTTCTTTTTGGGAAAAAAACAAAAAACCCACAAGAGAGCACCTTGGAAAGGTCAGCTTCACAGCCCAGGGCTGCCAGGGGAGGTTGCCGCACCATGACCGGAAGGTTGACACCGGCCAGCAGTCCGTTGTGATTTTAACCCACATGGCGCCCTTCACGTGCTTGCACAACGGTCATCAGAGCACACGCGTGGGGCAGCCCACATCCCGCAGCCCCCAGTGTGCGCAGGCCCCGGGAATCAGAGCACACGCGTGGGGCAGCCCACGTCCCGCAGCCCCCAGTGTGCACAGGCCCCGGGAATCAGAGCACACGCGTGGGGCAGCCCACGTCCCGCAGCCCCCAGTGTGCGCAGGCCCCGGGAATCAGAGCACACGCGTGGGGCAGCCCACGTCCCGCAGCCCCCAGTGTGCGCAGACCCCGGGAATCAGAGCACACACGTGGGGCAGCCCACGTCCTGCAGCCCCCAGTGTGCGCAGGCCCGGGAATCAGAGCACACGCGTGGGGCAGCCCACGTCCCGCAGCCTCCAGTGTGCACAGGCCCCTGGAATCAGAGCACACGCGTGGGGCAGCCCACGTCCCGCAGCCCCCAGTGTGCACAGACCCCAGGAATCAGAGCACACGCGTGGGGCAGCCCACATCCTGCAGCCTCCAGTGTGCACAGGCCCTGGGAAGGTTGCTTTTCCCTGGGGTGCCTCTGCCATCTCGTGGGTTTCTTGCAGCTGCTGTCCCTCTGAGCCCACGGTGCCAAGGCCCCCGAGCTCCCGGGTGCCTGGAAAGCCTTTGGAGCCGCACACCGCTTCCGGCTGGTCATCTGAGATGGAAGCCAGGCCCTTTCTTCTCTTCACAGAGGGGAGGGAGAATCAGCCAGAACCCCAGCCCCCCCCACACACCCAGGGGGTTACTGGGGGCAGAAATTCCGCCCCGGGAGTGATGCAGCTTCAGGGTTGTCCGGTGGCAGAGCCGAGGCTGCTCCTTTCTGTGGAGTGAAGATGCCTCTGATAGGAGGAATGGGGGGCGGTCCCTCTTCTTCTAGAATTAACCGTCAGACAATGTAAATCAATTATGTTACTCAATGTGTGCAGGGTATAAGAAACTACAAAGACCAAAGCAATTTCTCAAAGAACCAAAGAGAAAGACTAGAGCTGAGACACTTAATTAAAGCTAAAACGTCCTGGAGAGGAGAAGCAGTTCTTGGAAGACAGCTCTGCAAGAATTACCCAGGAAGGGGCAAGAACTGGAACCCAGGAGAGGAGGGGTGGAGACAACCAATGCAGAGCAGGAGGCTGTGGCAGGAAGCAAGAAAAAACGGGGTGGAAGCAGCATCGGAAGAAATGGGGGCATTTGGGACATCTGCATGCCACGCTGGGGTGCCTGGCTTTGAGTCCCGGTGCTGCTCCGGGGTCCAGCTTCCTGCCAGTGTGCACCCTGGTTGGCAGCAGAGATGGCTCCATCAGTCAGGTCCCTGCCACCCACAGGGAGGACCCAGAGTGAGTTCCCAGCTCCCGGCTCTGGCCCAGCCCTGTCCCAGCTGTGTGGGCACTTGAGGAACGCTCACGCCCTCGCTCACTCTCTCTGCCTTTCAAGTACATTAAGTACTTTTTTTGGTTTTTTAAGAGAGAGATGAAGGCTGAGAACCTCCCAGAACTAATCAAAGCTAATTCTGTGTTCAGGAAGCCCAATAAGTACAAAGCAGGGAAAATGAAAATAAATGCAGGCTGGACAAGCCAGTGATGCAGCAGAACGCCAAAGACAAAGGAAGATTTTAGATCTCTCAGAGCCCTTGGACGGAGCCACAGTTAGGCGGACAGTTGACTACCAGCCGAGTGCAAGTTAGGATGATGGTAGGACACAACCAATGTGCTGAGGGAAGACTAACAGCCAGGACTGGCGCTATGGCATAGGGGGTAAGGTCACCACCTGCAGTGCCAGCATCCCATATGGGCGCCGGTTCGAGACCCGGCTGCTCCACTTGTGATCCAGCTCTCTGCTATGGCCTGGGAAAGCAGTAGAGGATGATCCAAGTCCTTGGGTTCCTGCACCCACGTGGGAGACCTGGAAGAAGCTCCTGGCTCCTGGCTTTGGATTGGCGCAGCTCTGGCCATTGCAGCCATTTGCGGAGTGAACCAGCAGATGGAAGACCTCTCTCTGCCTCTGCCTCTCTGTAACTCTGCCTTTCAAATAAATAAATAAATCTTTTAAAAAATAACAGCCAACCAGAATTTTGTGCCCAGTGCAAAACATCCTCAAGACCAAGGTGAAACACAGGCCTTATCAAACGCGCAAAAGCTCAGGGATTTCCCATTAGCAGGAAGCACTGAGGGATGAATTTCAGGCAGAAGGGAAGTGACAACAGTGTGAAGACACTCGGTAAGGAAGTATAAAATGCACGGAATTTGAATAAAGATTGACTAAGTTAAACAATAATAACAATATCATGTGGAGTTAAAGAAAAAAAAATAAAACTAGAAGATACCACTACAGTAGCATGCCAATCAGGAGAATGAAATTCTAATGTTCTGAGTTTCTTGTACTGTGCAAATGAAGGTAAAAATGATTTTCTTTATTTTTTTAAAAAAAGATTTATTTTATTTATTTGAAAGACAGAGTTAAAGAAGACATAAAGACAGAGAGAGAGGTCTTCCATCTGCTGGTTCACTCTCCAAATGGCCACAACGGCCAGAGCTCTGCTGACCCAAAGCCAGGATCCAGGAGCTTCTTCTGGGTCTCCCACGCAGGTGCAGGAGCCCAAGGACTTGGGCCATCTTCTACTGCTTTCCCAGGCCATAGCAGAGAGCTGCATCGGAAGTGGAGCAGCCGGGACTCGAACTGGTGCCCATATGAGATGCTGGCACTGCAGACCGGAGCTTTAACCCACTGTACTACAGTGCTGGCCCCAGTGATTATCTTTGGATTTCATTTTACTTACTTGAGAGGCAGAGAGGCAGAAATAAGCAGAGAGAGTGCCTATCTCTGGCTCATTCCCTAAATGCCAACAATGACTGCGGTGGGCTGGGCCAAAGCTGAAGCCAGGGGCACAGCACCCAGTCGGGGTCTCCTGTGGGGGCGGTGAGAATCCAGTTACTTGAGCCCCCACGCAGTGGCAGGAAGCTGGAGACAGGAGCTGAGCCGGGCATCTGATGAGGGCGCCTCCGCCTCTGACGTGCGACACGGGCACCCCAGCTGCCAGGCTAAATGCTTGCTCCCTCTTTAGACAATATGTAATTTCCAGGTTAACCACTAAAATAATGGAAAGAACATACAACTTCCAACATACTAGAATGAGAAATGAGAAAACTTATCCAAAAGGTAACCAAAGAAATACAGAAAAAGTACAAAATGAGATGGCAGGTACAAGTTCTACTGCCTCAGTGAATACAATAAATGTGCACAGACCAGATGTTGCTGGCAACAGATAAATACTCTCAGATAACATTGTAGAACATCCAACTAGGGACGGGTGTTGTGGGACGGCAGGCTAAGCCAACACGTGGGACGTTCGCATCCCAAATTCCCTTACCAGAGTGCCGGTTCGAATACCGTGCTCTGCTTTGAATTCAGCTCCCTGCTAATGCACCTGGGAGGGCAGCAGATAATGGCTCAAGTATTGGGTTCCTGATACCCATGAAGAAGACTCACGAAGTTCCTGGCTCCTGGCCCCAGCTGTAACACACATTTGGGGAATGAACTGGTGGGTAGAAGATCCTTCTCTCTCTCTCTCTCTCTCTCTCTAATAAATACATAAATCTGTTTTAAAAATCAAAGTATACTATTTATAAGAATCACAACAAAAAAAATGATGGTAGATTGTAAAAGATGTGCTTGTGCAAAAGTCCTTGCAACGTTTGTGGAATATAGAAGATGAGTTAATTCCGGTGCCCAACGGTTGGAATCCATGCACAGTTTTTTTCATAATACACATTTCCCTGTGAACTTCTGGACGAGACCTTCTACAAAGTGGGCAAACAGCATGAACAAAAATGATTAGACTGAGGATGGCGCCGCGGCTCAATAGGCTAATCCTCTGCCTGCAGCGCTGGCACACCAGGTTCTAGTCCCGGTCGGGGCGCCGGATTCTGTCCCAGTTGCCCCTCTTCCAGGCCAGCTCTCTGCTGTGGCCCGGGAGTGCAGTGGAGGATGGCCCAAGTCCTTGGGCCCTGCACCTGCATGGGAGACCAGGAGAAGCACCTGGTTCCTGGCTTTGGATCAGCAGCACGCCGGCCGCGGCGGCCATTGGAGGGTGAACCAATGGCAAAGGAAGACCTTTCTCTCTATCTCTCTCTCTCACTATCCACTCTGCCTGTCCAAAAAAAAAACCAAACAAACAAACAAACTATTAGACTGGGGCCTTAAGTGGCATCCAACAAACCAGCACAGGGCCGAACACCTTCCGGCCGCATTCTCTGCTCACAATTCAGAGGGCGGCCATCCCCAGTAAAAACAGAAGACGCGATGTAGAGTCACACGTTCTGAATTAAGAAACACATTAAGAGCCCTTTGGTCAAAGCAGAAATCAAATCACTTAAGAAGATATTTAGGTGAGAGCAGCAATGTTAAATTACTCCAACAGCAGAAGCTGTAGGCTGGGAGCAGCAGGGAGAGGCTGGGGCTGAAACTGCTCGTGTGCACGGAACAGAAAAAGCCAGAGGGACGGTCCAGGGCGGCCTTGTAGGGCAAGCACAACGAATGCACACATTCTGGGGGCCGCTCTCTGCAGGGGGCACCGCCCCTCGCCCCCTCGCAGCCTGGCTTCCCCCTGCCTCCCCCGGGGGCAGTTTCTCAGGTCACCCTCTCCTGGGGGCACAGAGGCGATCTTCAGGGGCCCTGGGCTCCCACGGGCGTCATCCTACCCTCAACCTCCCACTCACAGCAGCCACACCCGCTGTCCCCTCCAAATTATTCCGGAGAGGCTGAAGTCCAAAGGCACCTGGGAACCGCAGTACTATTTACAAATCATACCTTAAAATCCTCTCTTCTCCGAGTGGACCGGTCACCTGTCTCACGGCATCGAAATGAAGATTCGGTGAGTGGCACACAATACAAAGGAATGTAATGTAATGTAATGTAATGTAATGTAATGTAATGTAATGTAATATAATATAATGTAATATATAATTAATACGTAACCCTGCCTGAGTTAACACCCCAGCTGGCACAGCTCTGCAGTCCCTGTACTTAATCAGAACTCAGGTCAAGCGGCTGGGTCATTACCATCGTCATCACCTGAGCTATCAGACCCTGGGAAACCCTACCGCAACAAAGCCCCTCCCCAATAGACCACAGGCAGGCCCTGGAGCGCCGCCGCAGGGCGCCAAGGCCGGCTGCAGCCCCCTCCCCCGGCCCGCGGGCGCCCCCGGCCCCCTGCTGCCTCTGCAGCCCTGTGCCCAGCCGGTGCCCCCCACTGCCCCCCCACGTCCTGGGCGCCCCCTCCCCAGGAGAGCAAGCCCCGGCGCGGTCTGCGCCGCCTCCCGGGAGACGAGACCCTCCGCCCGGCCCACGCACCGCGGGTGCCCCGCCTCTCTGATTATCAAGTCACGCATCTCTGGGCAAAACCTCCGCTGCCCGCACTCTCACACTCCTCGCCTCGTTTGGTCCCCGCGCTCAAAGACCCTGAGCAGGGGGCTCGCGGGGCCCGGTGCTGGCGGCCGTTCGGTTCTTCTCGTCCCCGGGTGCTCCCGGCAAACCTCCCGGGCGCGGGAGCCTCACGCGTGGGCGCCCGGCCCTCAGCGAGCGGGCAGCGCCGACCTCCTTGGCCGCCAGGGGGCGCCGCCGCTCGCTCTTTGGAGACCCCGAGCTGCGCGGCCTGGAGTCCCCCGGCGCGGGCGGCCTGGGGGACACGAGGATCCAATCCGCTTCGGACGCTGGTGCCGGGCTGCCAGAGCCCCCCGGAGGCCCGGAGACTCGGGTTGGAGGTCACGGTCGTTGAGCCCAGGGCCGTAGCCGGACCCTGGGAGTCAGACACTCGGCTCTCCGGGGTGGTCAGGGGCCAGCCTGGAGCCCCCAGGGAGGACACGGCTGAGCGAGCCACCTGCAAGTCAAGGTGGCGGCGGCTGCGGGCCTTGGGGTGGGTGCGGTAGGTGCAGCACCCCATCCCGGAGGGCCGGGTTCAAGTCCCAGCTCCTCGGCCTCAGAGGCTGCCTCCCGCTGATGCGCACCCTGGGACCCAGCAGGTGCTGGCGCACGTGGGCAACCTACACGGAGTCCCCGGCCCCAGGCTGTGTGTGTGTGTGTGTGCGTGTTCACAGGGACACCTTTGCACGCTGAGACCCACGGCTCCGCCGAGGACCGGCCTTGCCCAAGGACACCGCCAGCAGAGGGCGCAGTTTGGGCAAAGTCGCCCGGGCGGGGGAAACCGTGTAGGGTCCCCGTCCTGATCCTGCAGGGCCGGGTCTGTGGGGTGCAGCGAGAGCTGCACAGGGGCAGGAAACCCTCTCAGTGACCGCGGCCACCGAGGCGGTCACTTGTCCCTGCTGGCGCCCCGGGGAACGAGACCGCCCCGCACTCCTCCCGCCTGGAGGTCCGGACTCGGAGCTTTAATGTCGGGAGAGTAAAGCGAGCAAACAGAACCCCGCAGCGTCCCGGGCAGACCCAGGAGAGCCAGAGTCCCCACCCGTGAGAGCCCTGCAGCAGTCCCCGGGGAGTTCCGGCAGAAGGCGCCCTCTTCCGATGAAACCGTGCATCGCAGGGGCTTGGGAGGGGGCGAGCGGCTGACCCCCAGCACCCCCAGGCCTCTTCCGCACCTTGGCAGAGTTAACCAGCAAGAACCCGCTTCCGATACAGTGAATTACCTGAGACTACTCTGTGAATAATAAAGTTCATTAGTATTTAAAGAAACCTATGAGAGTCTTGGGAGCCTCTGGAAACGGGGTGGCTTGCAATTTCGGCAAGGAGAAAGTGCCACTACCAGCTGCCAACGGCTGAGCTCCAGCCCGGGACACCTCCACCTGGCTGGCACCCTAATTTCCCCGGACAGACCGTCATCAGAGCGAGCATCTGCTTAATTAGCAATTTTCTGGACTCCACTTGCAGCTACTCCTTCCCTTAAAAAGGCCTTTTGCTGGCTAAGCTGGGCAGAGAGAGCACATTGTGGGTCGAGAGGTCACTGTTTCCCCAAGACTGTCCTGACATAAACCCTTCCCTCTCAGCAGGCCCTCTCGGATGAATGGTCTGTGGTGCGGCGGGTAGCAGGGGCGGTAACACTGCCTTCCCTGTGCAAGGCACTGAGCTGGGTGGCCCGGGGTCCTGCCCAGGTTTGTGACCCGGGGTCCTCTGTTGAACTGAAAACCCAAATGAGTTCAAACCAGAGTTCTGGTTCGACAGCAATGGACACTAAAGAGTTAAGTTGTAGCCCACCCCGAAATCGGTCCACCTTCCTGAGCTGGAACGAAAGCCATATCGCTTCTCCAGTTATTGCCTTAGAATAAAATCGAATCCTTTAGGAACTGACCTGGAACCCACGGCCATTTCCTCCCACTTAAGTCCCCGACAGCACACGGCCCACAGCCCACCCGTGAGCGTCCTCTCCACTCCAGGCAGACAAGGCTGGCTGGCAAGATGCTCAGGGCAGCACGGACGCTGGCCGAGCCCATGCCACCGGCGGGGCCTGCACCCACTCCTGCTCAGGCCTGCTCAGGCCTGCTTCACAGCGCCAGGGTTGAAGGCACTTCCCACCCTGGACATGAACCTGACTGGCTTTGCCCCGCACCTCAGCCCCAGGCAGCTGGGCCACCCCTGAGATTTTTTTTTTTTTTTTTTACAGGCAGAGTTAGTGAGAGAGAGAGACACAGAGAAAGGTCTTCTTTCCATTGGTTCACCCCCCAAATGGCCGCTACGGCCAGAGCTATGCCAATCCACAGCCAGAAGCCAGGTGCTTCCTCCTGGTCTCCCATGTGGATGCAGGACCCCAAGCACTTGGGCCATCCTCCACTGCCTTCCCGGGCCACAGCAGAGAGCTGGACAGGAAGAGGAGCAACCAGGACAGAACCTGGCGCCCCAACCGGGACTAGAACCCAGGGTACTGGCACCGCAGGTGGAAGATTAGCCTAGTGAGCAGCGGCGCCAGCCCACCGCTGAGCTTTGATCATCTCATAGAGCCATGTGCACAACCCCCGGACCATCCACAGCTCCCCCAAGCCACCTGCCAACCTGCCCCGGGCTTGTCTCTGAGAATAGAGGCTTCCACTGCATGTCCAGCAGACCACATCTTGGCCATCTAGTGTGTGGGTTAAACATTGCCCGAGGAGGCAGGATGTGTGGCCTCTGCTGGGTGACCTGAGCGTAAGAGTCCACACACACACACACACACACACACGGCGGCCATTCCTCTGTTCTTACAGGTCTGATGCCCTAGAATCTCCTGGAAGAGAACTGTTAATCCTCTTAGCTTTTGGAAACCTCCCAGACACGGCGCCCTGCCTCCAGAGGCGGCCCCACTGCGCCCACGCCACACTGTGGGTCACCTGCACCGTGTGACCATTGCTTCCCTGTGTGCTCCACGGGGCGGGGGGGCATGCCATCTCCACGCGCCGGACGCGCAGAGGGTGCTCAGCACCTGCTCCGTGACTGACTCACAGACCTCTATTCAGAGAGACTTAGGAGGAACTCACCACCTGTTGCAGGTGCCAGAAATGCCGCCGTGCCTGGAACAGACAAAAGTCCCTCTGTGTGGCACTTACACACTGGTGGGTAAGTGGCTGTGTGGGCAGGTGAAGGGTTTTGTCGCTGTGCTTTGTTTTTTGTTTTTTTTTTTTTGTAGAGGGTATCCATTAGGAAACCCACTTCCTCCCACGTGAATTCCCTCTCTCCTTCCTAATACCCTCAGTGGAAGGGGATGAAAGAGAAGCCCACTTCCCCCAGAAAATGAAAGACAGAGAAGCTGATTCCTGGGACGCGGGGATTATCACTAACGGAGGGCTCCAGGTGCAAGCTGTGGCTTCAATGTGGGCCAAGCACCGCCTTCCGGCACCAAGCTGCCCTCGGAGGGAAACCAAAGCTTCCCGTGGTGGCCCCGGGCCTCCCCACCTGCTCATCCCAGCTCGGACTGCTGACAGGGCCCGGAACCAAGGCGGCTCCCCCACGGGCCGGCTCATCGAGATGGCAGGGGTGGCACCAAGTCACAAGCTGCCAGGACAAAGGGATTACACTCAGTGGGCTCCCCAGTCCTCCCCAGCTCCTGGATCTGGCGGCGTCCTGACAGCAGGGGGTGTCTCAGTGCAGCAGGCAGCCCTGGTGCTCCCTCCGGGGACCTGAGGCCGGCGTGCAGGAGAGAGGGCACCGCCAGCTGCCCAGCACTGCCCAGAGTGCCTGCCGCACCCGCAGCGGCTCCAAGCGGCTTTCGCTCTCTCCTTTTCTCTTGTGAATGACAGCCCACACCTAGAAACCCAGACTCCCTTGCACCCTGCCTCCAGGGTGGATCCTGAGCTGGTGGGATTGGGAGTGGGGCGATTTACCCTGCAGCCCAGGGCAGCTGGGTCTCTGCAATGCCACTGCCACACAGGTCTGGGGTCCACACCAACGCCCGTCTGCATTCAGCGTAGCCCCCTCAGCAAGATCCCTTCTCGAAGCAAAAGACGCGAGTGCCCACCAAAGACGCAGCCTTGACGATTTTGCTCCTAAGGCACGGGGACTGTGGTGAGCCTGGAGTGCAGGGAGAGGCTGCTACCAGCACGTCTCCTTGCCCGGGGCACTGCCCGCCTGAAATTTGTTCTTTTTTTTTTTTTTTTTTTTTTAATTCATCAACAAAGGGCATGATCCACAGTTAAGTTCCACCAAGCAAACAAGCTGTGTTTGCAAGTTCTGTGCAACCTACGATTTCAGAAAGGCTTGCCGGCCATTGACACCAAAGCGACTTTCACACGTCCTGTTTCCCATCTGATGCTTTCTCCAAGGACAAACGTACTCGCCATGGCTTGGCCGTGCAGGAATGCACTGGGCATAAATGCACAGGGAGCCCTCGCATTCTTTTTCTTCCTTGGTTAAGCAGCAAGAGACAGTGGGTTTTACCTCCCACAGATGCAGCACCCACAAAGTTTTCAGGCATGCACCCCCAATTGCGCCGCAGACTGCAGGCTCACTCTGGGGTTTCCGTGGTAACCTAAGGCTTGCCGGGGTCGGGAAGCTGTCCCGAGGGTCACACTCCCCACCCTGACAGTGCTTGAGCAAGAGGTGGAAAAAGTGAACGCCGAGCATCTGGCTCCCCTTACCCCACCCCACCCCAACGCACACACCTTGAAAATCCAACAAGAACAAGAGGGAGAGAAGGACAGCGGCGGCGTGGTAGGAGGCCCCAGGACAGGCTGGCCACCAGGACTCCGGCGGGAGCAGCTGAGCCCCGGCAGGCAGCCCCCGTGGAAGGCTGGAACCTACAGCTGTCCCATTAGTAGCCATGGGTCCTGCAGGCCCTTCTCACGGGAGCAACATCCTGCCCCACTGTGACACGCAGCTGTGGGACACAGGAAAGGAAGTGGGCATGTCCCGTCCAAGCAGAAGTTTCCAGAGCCAATGAGTGGCCCATCAGCTCTGGCTCTTTTCCCTTTGTGTGTCCCTGACAGGGGGCTACCTCTTCTGTCTGAGCCCAGAATGCAAGAGGCCAGGGGCATGGAGCCACAGCCTGCTGACAAGGGCTACATGAGAATCAGAACCCTGTTGGGGGAAGGAGAGCGGCAAGATGGCGGAATAGGCAGGGAGCACACTATTAGTCCGGGGGAGAGACAGTTTAATATAAGTGGAGATACTGCAGGGTCAAGGAAGAGTAGGGGATGAAACAGCAGAGGAAACTCTTCCGGAACTAGTGATTCACAGTGTACCTGCGTGGAGAGCGTGGGAGCCCAAGTTCGGGACACCAGCAGCAGACTCAACACACCAGCGCTGGAACGCGAGGCGAGCCGAACCTCAATAGCCCGAGACACCAGCGGGCAAGCGGAAAGAGGAGGCTAGAGGGAACGAGGCTTGAAACTCCGTGGGGAAAAATTCACCAGGCTAACTAGAAGAGAGAGAGGAAAAAAATAAAAAAAGTGACCGATACGGACACAAGTTTCTCTCTCCGCTCACCTCTCAAAGGCGAGCAAGACAGAGCAGGCGCCATTTTGGACATACGTCATAAGCAGGGCGACCTCAGGTCTGCACCGGCCCTGAGCCTAGCAGAAACACCTGACTCTGGGGGGAGGGGTGAAATAACAGGAGATTAGCATCTAACTTGGCAACATGGTGGGAGACTGCAGGAGAATTGGAGCCCACACTGAGGGCAGCAGAGATTCCCTGTGTGGTCCTTGGGAAAGAGCTTCCGATCTCTGGCTCCTGTGGGTATATCATTTGCCTGCTAACTACCTCCAATTACGTTCAGCTGTGCGGAATTACTTCCCTTTTGAATCAAAAAAAGAAAGAAAGAAAGAGATTTACCACACCTAACCTGGGAGTGTCATCCTTGACACACCCTCAACCCTGAGGAACCAAACACAGCTCTCAGGCCACACCCATCTCAAGCCTCTAAGGCTCCACCGAAAGCAGACAGTCCACTTAATATAGAGCCATAGTGTAACAAGAAAAAACACCACAGTGAAGAAACCAAATATCTCCAACATGCCAAACAACAAACGCAAAAACCAAGCTAACAAGAACAAGGAAGACACTATGACGCCCCCAAATGAAAAAGACACCCCAATTCAAGATTATGAAGATGATGAGATTGAAGAAATGCAAGAAGTGGATCTCAAAAAATTGATAGGAACATTAAGAAGTTCTCAGAAACAAATTCTTGAACTACAGAAATCCTTAATGGACAAGATAGAAAATCTCTCTCGTGAAAATGAAATATTAAGGAGGAATCAAAATGAAATGAAACAACTAGTGGAACAAGAAACTGTGATAGTGACGAGAAATCATAATGAAATGAAGAATTCAATAGATCAAATGACAAACACATTAGAGAGCCTTAAAAACAGAATGGGCGAAGCAGAAGAGAGAATATCAGACTTAGAAGACAGAGAACAGGAAAGGAAACAGGCAAACCAAAGAAAAGAAGAAGAAATTAGAAATCTAAAAAATATTGTCGGGAATCTACAGGATACTATTAAAAAAACCAACATTCGGGTTCTAGGAGTTCCTGAAGGCATGGAGAGAGAGAAAGGATTAGAAGGCATTTTCAGTGAGATACTAGCAGAAAATTTCCCAGGTTTGGAGAAGGACAGAGGCATCTTAGTACAGGAAGCTTATAGAACCCCTAATAAACATGACCAAAAGAGATCCTCACCACGACATGTTGTAATCAAACTCACCACAGTGAAACATAAAGAAAAGATCCTAAAATGTGCAAGAGAGAAACGTCAGATTACTCTCAGAGGATCTCCAATTAGACTCACAGCAGACTTCTCATCAGAAACCCTACAAGCTAGAAGGGAATGGCGAGACATAGCCCAGGTACTAAGAGAGAAAAACTGCCAGCCCAGAATACTATATCCTGCAAAGCTCTCATTTGTGAATGAAGGTGAAATTAAGACTTTTCATAGCAAACAGAAACTGAAAGAATTTGTCGCCACTCATCCTGCCCTGCAAAAGATGCTTAAAGATGTGTTACACACAGAAACACAGACACATGGTCACCAATATGAAAGAAGGTAAAGGAAGGAAACCTCACAGCAAAAGATCACAGGAAGCTCAATCTCTCTTTGACATAGAATTAAACTCTGATGCTCTGTTAAATCAATGTGTTAAAGTAATCTATTATGTTCTCTTGATGTCTGTTAAATTCTAATTGTTCAAAAACAGCTGAATTTTTATTAAGAGCTATGGGTTATTTAAATATGTGCTTATTTTCAAAGATTTGAATAATCACCTTGTAACAATGATCAAATTTGGTCTATGTTATGTCATGTTTTTAAGGAATCTTATTTCAACCAGATATTTTGGATTTTGAGCCTTCTTGGCATTCTTGACAGGCATTCAAAAAATCAAAGTTTCAAACAATCTGGTCTCTAAAATTTCCAGTAAATCCTGGACTTTGGTTTTTCCAGTTTGGGCCCAACTGAAAAAATTGAAGGACCTATGTCTCTCATCTTATAGAGACACCAACTAATCAGGCTATTTGGATTATATTAGAAGGACTGTCAAGATGTGATGTGGTACCAGACTTTAAGTTTCTATAATGGAAAATGCTATTAATACAAATGTTTGAGAATTAAAAAGTCTAATGATCTTGTGTTACTAGACATGATAGTTATCTTAATGAGAAAGCCCCAGAGGCCTAAAGGGTTAAATACTTGTAAAATCCTACAGGTGCTTTCAAAAATACTGTGAAGTAAGCAAATGCCTCTTGTTGGTTGATGAGTTTATAATTGTAAACATGGCGAATTAAAGTCTTTTTTCATCCATAGTTATATATGATGTGCTGCCCATAAAACTAAAGCGTTGTTGGTTCTGTGTTTAGCTGTCCTCCTATAGGTTCTTATGGACTTTTTCCAGCCACTTCTATTGTATTCAGTACTTTGGGATGGCTCTGTAAACAGATGAAGCCAATAATGTATTAACAGTACCAACTGAGAGAAAGTATGGTTAACTGAGGTTACTAAAAACAAAAAGCAATTCAAATCAATTGGCAATCTACAAAAAGAGTTAAAGATTTTAAAAGCTATTATTAAAATTGCTATGTTGGTCTATTATGCTATGTTATATGTGTGTACATATTGTATGTCCACATGGGGAAATTTTATTAAGAGTTTTATTTTAAATGGCTTATAGATAAGATTGTCCATAAATTTAAGCTGCTAAAATCAATCAAAGATACATTTTAATTTGTGTGACCTGAATCTGTGTATCATATGTTTTAAACGTGTTGGTAGAAAGAAACTAAAAACATTTTAGATGGTTGTGCTTAAGTTTACTGGCTAAACAAACTACACCATGTTAGATATTTAAGAGGTGTTTTCAAATACATGATTCTTAAAAATTATAGAAGGCATTGGACCTTCTGGTAAATGTTTTCTTAAGTTGTTATCTAATGGTTGAAACGGTTTGCTAAGTATTCATGTGATATTGCTATTGTCAGCAAGCGATCTAGGACTTGCTCCCTCATTTCTCTATTCTAAGCCCAACTTATTCTTTCATTTCTCTATTCTCTTCAAGGTAGGAAACTAATTCTATTATGAAGGAATCTGTAGGATGCACAATTTAATCTTTAGACCTTATAAAAGAGATGGCTAACATTTTTCTGTAATAGCATAGCCAAAATAAGAACTTAAATAATAATCTCATAGCTAGATTCACTTCGCCATCAGCGAAGTATACAGTAAGTAGAAAAAACCTCCCTTTCAGACCAAAGGGAAAGAAAGTTTTAAAGTGAGAATATAATTTTCCTCATGGGCATTGTCTACCTTAGAAAAACTACTACAGAACATGCCTGTGACTATAGTTCAGGCCACCGAAGATTAGAGATGGGACACGGGCACTCCCTTGACTTGCATCCTCTGGTCTGCTTTAGCACAAACCAGGAGGAAAAGAAAGCTAGGCATCAGAAGCAATGGGTGGCAGGCCTATTAATGGCTGATCTGTACAGTGATCTGCCCTCAAGGAGACCCAACAGGCCAGTCCACTGCAGTGGCTTTCAATGTGGTAAGCCTGGGCTTCAGCAGAAGTCAGCTTGTGAAGAGCCCTGGCAGCTCTGCCAAGAGTTGGATCACTGGAAATGGACCTGCCCTGGAGTCGAAGGATGCCCAGGTCAGAGCCACAGATCTTATTGGCTCTAAGCTGAAAAGCCCTTCACTCAGCCCAACTTCCAAAGTGACCACTGCAGCTGAGGGGATGGTCAAGTAGGGTCAGCAACATTGCAGGCAGAACTGTAAATTTCTTGTAGAGACGCCCCCTGCCTTTACCTGGCCAGCTCTCCTCCCAGGCCAGCCAAGTGATGAAAGTCAACAGAGTGCCTTCCCCTAGGAGGTTCATACCTCCCTTAGGATATACCCCATGTGAAGAGATAGATAGGCCTGGGCCTCTGAATTTACAAGGCCTAAAGCCCACCAGATTATTATCAAGCCCCTTCTATCAGGTTCTATTTGCCTCTCAATCAGAAAAATTACTTGTAGCTTAGACAGCACCTTTCTTAGCTCCTCTAATAATGACTCTGTCCATTGTTCTAGACCCTGTCTAGTGCACTTGGGCCTCATTCCTTTGTAATCATAACCTCTACTCTACCACCAATGGCTCTACTCCCAACCTGTGTGTACTGATGGTCCTCTTCCCCACTTAATGCTGTATAATTGTTCAAACCTGGTAAATGCCACTCTTAGGATCATTGGTTACTATCCTCACTCTGTCTTTTATGACCTTGTCTAAATATGATCAGAGTCGGTAAACTTGGAAGGCTTCCATAGCCTTGGCAACTCATGACGACAGCCTAGGGTGGTTACTGGCGCCATAAACTAGAGTGTCAATTTGTTGGGTCAACAACAGGAGCCACTGTGCACTTGCTCCTCATGTGGGATCTCTGTCCTTAATGTGCTGTACATTTTGATTTAATGCTATAACTAGTACTCAAACAGTATGTCTCACTTTGTGTTTCTATGTGGGTGCAAACTGTTGAAATCTTTATACTAAATTGATCTTCTGTATATAAAGAGAATTGAAAATGAATCTTGATGCAAATGGAAGGGGAGAGGGAGCGGGAGAGGGGAGGGTTGCGGGTGGGAGGGAAGTTATGGGAGGGGGAAGCCATTGTAATCCATAAGCTGTACACTGGAAATTTATATTCATTAATTAAAAGTTTTTTTTAAAAAAAAAAAAAGAACCCTGTTGGGGAAGCCACTGAGAGGTGAGACACTGGTCCCTGCAGCCTTGGGTCAGGAAAGGTAAGGCGCGGAGGAGCCACACACATGCACACACACACACACAAGCATTTACACACATGCACACACACAGGCACACACACAGAGCTGCCAAGAAGTTAGAGACACTCTGGCAGGGACGGGGGAAGAAGAAAGAATGAGAGCAGGGTCCGGCGCTGTTAAGCCTCCGCCTGCAGTGCCGGCATCCCATATGGGTACTGGTTTGAGTCCTGGCTGCTCCACTTCTGATCCGGCTCCCTGCTAATGCATCTGGAAAAGCAGTGAAAGATGGCCCAAGTGTTTGGGCCCCTGCACCCACGTGGGAGACCCGGATGAAGCTCCTGGCTCCTGGCTTCAGCCAGGCCCAGCCTGGGAGCAGCCTGTCCCCGCTCTTCATGGGACACCATCTGCAAATCCATTCACACTGCACTCCCGGGGCACTGCAGGGTCGCCAGAGAAGCTGAGCGTGGGGCTGGAAAGAGGTGCACATGGGAGGAGGAAGAGCCTCCAGCCCTAAGCCTGGGGCTGGCCTTGCTGTATGGGTGTCCACGCCTCTGTGCACTTGCTAAGTGACATCAGGGCTTTTCAAGCAAGCTCAAAACCAATCATCAACAGTTGAATCATCCTCCCCTTCACATCACGGGTTCCAGGAAAATACCCACCTCCTGGAGATGCTGTGTGGGCCTTTGGTTCCCGGGAGCTGGCCCCTGCGAGCCCCGGGAGCCCTTCCTGGAGGACACCTTCTGCTTTCAGAAATGGCCGGAGTGGGCACTGCAGCTCCGGAAAGCAGCTGCTTCCCCTGGGAGTCAGGTGCATCTCTGTGCCAAAGGACCCGAAAGGGCGTGCTCCTGGTGCCTGAGGTGGACACACGGGTCCCTGCCCCCTCTTTCACCATGCGCCACGGCCCATTCCCAACTTGGTCACACAAACAGGCCTCTGAGAATCTTCCCCTCCTTCTGGGCACTTCCGTATAAAATCTTTGTAAAAATGACACAAGTGGGCAATGGGCAGGGCCCTAAGGGTTCCAACCCAGAGGGGCACCGGGCGCAAACTGCGAGAGTGCCCGGGTCGCCCCCATCACACCCTGCGTCCCCCACTCCCCACTCCCCGTGCCTTTACCTGCAGCACAGAATGGAGGCTCCCCCCACACCTCTCCATCTTCCCTCCAGAAAGGGGGCGGGAGCAATTCTCTTCGGAAACCCTTGACATTCTCATGTTCTCCTCCCAGTACTCCTCGGCTGAATTTCCTGGAAGCATGACTGCTATTTCATGTGTGTGCCCTTGTTGGGACTGGGGGCGCTAAACTCATCACAAACACACAGCACCCCCACCCCCACCACCGATGTGTGGCGTTTCACCTTGGGCACCAGCAGAAAAAATCGAGGTTGGGTGGCCCCGGACTCCTCTGATGTCCTGGGGTTTGAAAGGCTGGGCATTGGGACAGCAAAATTCAGGGTGACCTAGGGGATCCCCCTTTCCTGAAGAGACGGGGGGAGCCTGCAGCACACGCCAGATACGCCTTCTCTGCCCCCTAAGGGTCCCCCCCCAACTCAGCCTCCACCTCTCTGCCCCTGCCCAGGCTGCAGCAGAGGCGGGGGGCGTGTTCGTGTGTGCATGCATGTGTGTGTGCGCGCGTGGGGGTGCGTGTGTGTAGGTGTGCGGTGTTTTTACAAACTCTCCTCCTTGGTTGTTATAAGATTAAAACCATTTTCTCCCTCAGTAAATGCTTCCCTTTAAGCCCCTGGCAGCTCGTAATTCGCCAGCCCATTTGCGGCCCCCATCTTCTCGGGGCTGGGAGGCAGCGGTAATTGTGAGAGGCCTGTTTCCTTCCGAGAGGCCAGGGTGGAACGAGTGATGGGCAGGAAGAAGCAATGTTTCCATGACAGCTCTGATCAATGTTTCATTTATTTTGAAGTTCAAAAAAGATAGGTGGGCATCGGAGGGTCCTTGGGCGTGTGGAGGGAAATCGCTCTTTTATCCTCGCCGGGTTTAATGGACATTTTCATTAAAACGGCAGGAAATTTTAAGGTAGTTCTCGTCCTATTTGGAAACCGTGGTGGAGGGCTTCTGTGTAAATTCCTGCACCGCTTCAGCTACTGAGAAACCCAAACATTTTAACCACGAGGCACGTTTGATTTTCCCTTAACAATGATAGGAAATTCACATACACCTGAGGACAGACACGCTATTTAAAATCACAACAGATTTCAAGGAAAAGCATACACAAAAGGAGAAAATGAAAAAGCCGGCCCTGGCTGAAGGGGTGGGGTGGGGCGGGGCGGTACACCAACTTGTGCTTGTCCTTGGAAAACATAAATTCACCTGTCGCCGGTCAGCGATGCCAGTTTGCCAGCGCGCTCCCTGCCAGCTGTGAGCGCATTCATGTGACTGTTTACATAATTACACAGTGAAACGCTGCCATCGCTCAGACTTAATACATGTTTTAACAAGCCCTTCAACCACTGTGGAGGCTTCTATAATCAAATCAAGTCTTTTCAATTAAAACACAATTGGAGAAGGTGTCACGGGGTCACGGGGACGCTTGTCCGCGTGAAAGGACTCAGCGATCACGTAGCCGGAATCTGAGCTAACCCGGGGAGGCTGAGCGTGAACCCCGGAGGGCACCCGGGCTGCGGCCATGGGGCTCACGTGGCGGACCCTGACTCTCATTCCTGGGCCACTGTTCTGTGATCAACTGGAGGCTGGAGATGGAAACCAGGGACGCCTGGAGAGCTTGCACCCCGCCAGCACCCCCCCCCCCCCCCGGCCAGCACCTGTCGCAGGCCAGAGGTGTGTGGTGGGGGGAGGAGCACAGTTACCAGATACTCACCTCGCCCTGGCTCCTGGCTCCTGGCTCCAGCAAGTGCGATGGGATTCCAGGAGTAGAGACTATGGTAGACATCATTGACTCTCACTGCATCTTTTTTTTTTTTTTTTTTTTTTTTTGACAGGCAGAGTGGACAGTGAGAGAGACAGGGAGAAAGGTCTTCCTTTACCATTGGTTCACCCTCCAATGGCCGCTGCGGCTGGCACGCTGTGGCCGGTGCACCGCACTGATCCGAAGCCAGGAGCCAGGTGCTTCTGGTTTCCCATGCAGGTGCAGGGCCCAAGGACTTGGGCCACAGCAGAGAGCTGGACTGGAAGAGGAGCAACCGGGACAGAATCTGGTGCCCCAACTGGGATTAGAACCCAGGGTGCCAGCGCTGCAGGCGGAGGATTAGCCTAGTGAGCCGCGGCGTCGGCCCCACTGCATCTTCTTAAAGGTACAATGCAGGGCTCATGGGAGATACATGGTTTATCAAGGCCATGACTTAATCATTTTGTGAAACAAAGTAAAACATGGACCTGCTGGCTCATTGCCTACAAGGGGCCATCAAACAGTGCATGGGAAGCAGCTATTATGAAAAAAAAAAAAAAAAAAAACTATACATGCATTTCATTTTTTTTTTTGCAACACACTCAACGTTATCTTTTAATTGCATTTTTTCCATGAGTGTTTGGAAGTACGCTCGTATTTAGAGCAGATATGCAAAGGAGCTGAGGCTCAGTGAGCCCAGGTGGCCCTGGTTCGGAGAGACATTCGGGGGACAGATGGTTCTGCTCCATCACAGTAACAAAGGTCAGAGGTGAAAGGTCAGTGCAGGGGACAGAACAGTGGCTCCAGGAAGACAGGTCAAACCTCTGGTCCCTTGACTGTTACGGCATTTGGACAGAGGATCTCTGCAGATGTCATTAAAGGCTTTGGGCTAAGGCGACGTCCCGGCCCACCTGGTGCTATGGTTTAAACAGGATCTGGCCCCCCAACCCACACAGTCCTTCAAACCCCAAGTCTCATATTAACAGCTAATGGATTAATGTTGATTGTTGGTTGATGTAATTATGACGACTGGGAGGTGGGCCTAGTGGGAGGGCCTTAGGTGGGTGGAGGTGTGCCTTTGGAAGGGTGTTCTTGCCAGAGGGTTGGTTACGTGAGCTGAATTCAGCCAGTCAGTATCTGCTTCCTGGCTTGCCACCTGAGCCCCTGCTTAGGCTCCGCCCATGGGTCCTCCAGCCCCACCAGACGGCCCACCTGATGGGCTGCCCATCTTGGACCATGAGCTTCCAAAACCGTGAGCACAAAGAGACTTCCTGGCTTCCCCAGGAGCCCCTGCCAGGCTGACCAATGTACCCCGCCATGAATCCAAGGGCCGATGTTCGTATTAGAGACGTGCACGGGAGAGACACGCGGACATGGAAGGAAGCAGCGTGAAGGTGGAGATGACAGTGAGGCAGACACCGGCTGAGGAATGTGTGGAGCAGCGAGAGGCAAAGAGAAACCTGCCCTGCAGCCTGCGGCCTGCGGCCCTGCCAACACCCTGCAGTTAACCGCCAGCCACAGGATGGTGAGAGAATGAGTGTCTGTGCTTTGAAGTCTCCCAGTTCGCGGTCATCCGCTAATGGCAGCCGCAGGACACTGACACAGCTGGCGGATGCTGTGGCCACACGTCTGCTCTGCTCTCTGCCCCGGGCACTCGGCCGATGGACTCCTTCTGGGCCTGGCTGGGCTCGGCCAGTGCGGGATGAGGGAGGCAGGAAGGAGAGCAGGGCAAGACTTGACATCTCTGGCTTGACATCATGGCGGGGTTGCCGTGAGCTGACCGGCTCCCCCAGCTCCTCAGGAGGAAGGCCCTCTCCAGGGCTCTCTTGGCCTGCAGACTCTGGGCTGGGGGGTCAGCAGACTCTCCCCACTGCTCCATGGAATACGGGTGGAGGGTGTGACCTGGCTCAGAGGCATGAGTGACAAGAGCAGAGCAAGGACCACAGGGCAGCCTGGAAGCCCCATCTGCAGGCTCTTAGTGCATGCTGTAGGCCAGGGACAGCAACCCCAGGTCCTCAGCCTGCCAGGGCAGACATCACTAATAGATCAGGACACTCATTGAGATTCATCCTGTCTTTGTCCTGGGATCATTCCCAACACAGCTCTCTGGGAAGCCACAGGAGGGGTCTGAATTGCTGGGCCCTACAGATCTCTTCCAGGTGAGACTACCTCAAAAAGTCGGTGGAAAACGGAATTAAAAGTTAATTTAAAACTGCACAGAGAGGTCTTCAGAACACCTATGGAATGTGCGTATCAGGAAAACGCTACGCACCTCTGTGCTCACTTTCCCCACGGGACTTTCACGGACAGCCCTGCACCTGCTCTCCAGCATCGTAGACTTCCCCACGGCAGCCAGCCAGCAAGCAGCAGTGGGACACCACTCACTCCCCGAGAGGTGGGTGGGGAAGGAAGCGCTCCCTCCTGCTTTTACCATGGCCGGGATCCTGCTTCCTGGGATGCCCATCCCTGTCTGGAGACTGGAAGGGGCTGTCGGGCTAGGCGGAGTAGGCAGCCGCTTCCCAGCAGCTGACTCTAGGGTCGTGGCTTTGCCTGGCAGGCCGTGTATTGATGGGGCAGACCTCAGACCAGCCACCACGGGGACCGCTGATCATCCATTGCTGGAGCTCTCTGGGGAGGGGGATCCGTGAACCCCCTCCTCACACCCTGCACTCTCGTTAAGGCAAACACTGTGCATTCAACACATCTGCTCGTTCCAGCTCGAGTCCAGTCAACTTTCTAGATTTCCACTTCTAAAAGCAGGGAGGATGAAAACAGCCTTTGGCCCTGTCGGTGTAAGTTGAAGACGGCAAAGTGAACAGCTCATGGCGTCTGCTGATGTTAGCAACGCTGCTGCTTGCTGCTGGTCTCAGCAACCCGTTTCAGTCATGTCAGGGGCCAGGTGCAGAAGAAACCGCTCACTTCTCTGGGATTCAGACCCATCTGGGGGCCACAGGGCAGCTGGGTCAAGGCTTGGCAGGTTTTTGGCTCTCTGGCGCCTCCCCAGGACTGCCCCTGCTACTACATCTGCTCCGCATGAACTGCTCTCCTAATAGGATTCATCCAGACAGGAATAGAGACACTTTCGTGTGGCTACTGCTTCCTGCTGGGAGTGCACAGAACTGGGAAAGCATGGGAAAAGGGAGACCTTGGGAGAGAAAATGGGCAGCTCTCCACCTTGAAGTAGGTGGGCCTGGCAAGACCCTTAGCCTCCAAGTGCAGACGGTCCCCAGGGACGGATACAGGCTGGTACGTGGAAGGCTCCGTGGCTCAGGGGAATGGAAAGCAGCAGAAGCCCCCCAAGGGAAGGCTCAGAAGAATATTAAGAAACAAAGAAGAGGGTTGGCGCTGTGGCATAATAGGCTAAGGCTCCCCTGCGGCGCCAGCACCCCGTAAGGGCACTGGTTCGAGTCCTGGCATCCGATCCAGCTCTCTGCTGATGCACCTGGGAAAGCGGTGGAGGATGGCCAGGGTGCTTGGGCGTCTGCAGCCATGTGAGGGACCCAGCTTTGCATTGGTTCTGCTGCAGTCATTGTGGCCATGTGGGGAGTGAACCAGCAGATGGAAGACCTCTCTCTCTCTGTCTCTACCTCTCTCTCTAACTCTGCCTCTCAAATAAAATAAATCTTTAAAAAAAAGAATAAAATAGAAAAGAAACAAAAAGCATCCCACCACTGGACTCGGAAATGAATTCCAAACAGATGAGAACCCCAAATGAAAGAACAAAAACCACAAAACTCATTAGAAGACATGAGAGATGCATGTTTATTCCCTTACATTAAGCAATGATTTCCCAGATATGACACCAAAAACATAAGCAGCAAGACAAAAAAAAAGAAAAGAAAAAAAAATGCAGACATCGGACTTAATCAAAATTTTAAACTTTTCGATTTCAAGAAAACGGAAAGACAGCTTCACAAAATGGGAGGAAATATTTACAAATAATACATCTGATGAGGGAGTTTGTCTCTAGAACATGGAAAGAACTGGTACAGATCAATAATAAAAAGATTTAACCTAATGTAAAAATGGGTTGAAGATCTGAGCAGACATTTCTCCCAAGATTCACACAAGTCTGTTCCTACATGAAAAGATGCTAATGTCATATGGTGTCAGTGAAAAGCAGACCAGTGAGGTATCATTTCACACCACGAGGTCGACTACAATCCACAGGACAGGTAACAGAAAGTGTTGATGAGGACGTCAGGAGCCTTGAAAAGCTGGTGGGAAGATAAGATGGTGCAGCCACTGTGGAAGACAGCCGGACAGCTCTTCAAAAGGTTAAACAGAGTACCCGTGCACACAACCTACCAATTCCACTCCTGGGCACGTACCTAGAAGTGGAAAAACACTTGTACATGAATGCATGAATGTCCATGTCAGCATTACTCATACTAGCCGGAAAACAGAGAGGACCCGGATAGCCATCCATGATTTACTCACACAATGGAATATGATACAGCAGTAAAAAGGCAAGCACATGGACCAAGCTGCAAATTATGCTGTGCAAAAGCAGCAGTCATAAATGACCACAGCTACAGAAATGGCCACAACAGGTCAATCTAGAGCAAAAGAAAAGCCACGCGTGGTTCCCCAGGGTTGCCGTTTCACAGGGAAGTGACACATGACTGCTCTGGGGGTGAGGGTTTCTGTCGGGACGGCGGACATGCTCTGCAGTGGCCGTGGTGGTGGCCGTGCGACTCTGACCTCACTACCATCAGTGACACGCGAATCGTCTGGGATGTGAGCCACAGCTTAACAAAGTGGTACTTCTTAACAAAGGGGAGGAAGGCAGTGGACACCCTGATCTAGGAGAGACAACAGGCTGTGAAATCGCCTGTGAGGAAGAGGTCGGGACTTGAACAGCCTTCTTCAGAGTTGGGAGACCACTGTGCAGAGGGAACGAGGGGCCGGGGCCCCACCCGGGCTCTACTCCTCTCTGGACTGCTCCCCTCACCCAGTAACTCCACACCTGTGCATCTCAGCTGAGCCCTCACCTAGGGAGGTCTCCCTGACTCCCCTGCCTTCCCGGCCTTGCTGTCTGTGACAACACAGTTCGGTGCCCCCTAATGACATTCGGCCAGCACCTGACCGTAGACAGGCCGGGACAGTAGTAGGTATGCAGTAGGCTACACCGTACAGGGTTGTATGATGTTTGCCCAGTGCAGAAACAGCCTAACGGCACAGTTCACAGGACCGACAGTCTGAGCACGTGACCGAGTCACCCTCTTCATTCAGCGCTGTCTCCCCAGAACGTGTCACTGTGCCTAGCGCGTCGGAGCTGCTCGCTAAGTGTGTGCTGAATAAATGAAACATCAATGGGAGAAACTCAGAGCGGACAGACTAAGAACTCTGAGTCTAGGCCAGCTCCTCGTGCAGTGGGCTCCCCTTGAGTGCCGCTGCACCTCCTGCGTTGGAACTGTTCAAGCACAGGACAAGAGGTGGCACAGAGCCAAGGAAAGCACCAGAGAGGGTCACGTGGGGCTGTTTCTCCTTCCGTTTCAAAATTCCATAAACACACGTGGGCATTAGGCCTAGAGGCGGAGACGTGGCTTGGGATGCCTGCACGCCATATACGAGTTTCGGGTTTGAATTCCAGCCCTCCACTGCCAATTCCAGGGGGGCAGCAGGTGGTGGCTCAAGCACGTGGGTGCCTGCCACCCACGTGGGACTTCCAGACTGAGCTCCTGACTCCTGGTTCTGGCCTGACCCAGCCCTGGCTGTTGTGGGATTTGGGGAGGAACTAGCAGATGGGAGATCTCTGTCTCTCTGCCTTTCAGATACAAGGTCTTTAGTTCATGGAGGATTACCTGACTCTGCTCAACTCACACAACCTGACGTCACAGCCTGCGTTTATCACTGTTGAATGTGCGCCAGGCACTTCATGTGCATGTGGCCCCCTAAAGGCTGGTGGGGAAACCAAGAAACTTGCTCACGGGCCCAGGGCTGGGAAGTGGCACAGTCAGGTTCTCCTCCCATCCAGTGGGCTCCAGGGACCCAGCAGGGGCTCCGTGGCTGTTTGCTAAATGAGTCGCTGGACCAGTGACGGTGCGCTCCCTGCCCGCACTCAGCAAACATGGAGCTGCTCCCAACCAGCTTGTCAGCTCTTCTCTTACAAGGCTCAGAATCTTGTCTCTCACATCCTCGTGGGTCACAAGATCCCAAGGCTAAACACAGGTTGTTTTAACAGCGTCGAGAGCAATTTCTTTGGCTCTACCTTCCGCTAGCTACCGGAGAACTCATCTCAAGGGGCGCTTCGAGTGCCTGCTCGTAAGACTTGCCATTGAATCCCCATTGTCCCGGCTTCTGTCACCCAGCCAGCCATCCGCTGGCAAAGCCCATGCGGAGCCACTTCCGGTCACTCGCCTCCCACGCTGCCGTGTCCACTTTGAAGGTGCAGGCGCTGCTGGTGCTGGTGCCACCGCCACTGCCAGTGCTGGTGCCACTGCCACCAAGCGAGTGCCACCAACACTGCCAGCGCCGGGCTCACCGCCGCTGCCACATCGCTGGAGCCACAGCCACCTCACTCGGCACTGCAGGGAGCCAGCGCAGGTGGCGTGCAGGAGTGGGGAGCTTTTGTATGTTGTCTGCTCAAGTCTCGCTCAGCTGAGAGGCAGAGGGGGGCAGACTGAGTGACAAGACATCATGAAGTGTAGTCATCCCTCTGTCTACACGGGGACTGGTTCCACGACGCCCCTGGGGCACACAAATCCACAGACGTTCAAGTCCCTGACGACAAATGGAGTGGTATTTGCATAGAACCTATGCAGTCCTCCCCTGTTCCCTATGTAAGCTGACTTTCAGTGCTAGGAAACAGCTGTCATACTGCGCTGTTTAGGGGGCAATGACAAGAACAACAGTCTGCATGCTTAGTCCCCCTGACTATCTGCTATCTGCAGCTGGCTGAATCCACAGATGGAGAGTGCGTGGCCACAGAGGACCAGCTGTCCTCCTAATTCACTCTCTCCTCCCCAAGAAGGGGTCCCTGGGACCAATCTACGATTTCTGGAGAGAGGTTACTCATGCCTCGGGCAAACAGGATCCCAGAAAGCCCAACACACTCCCCAGGGTGCACCCAAGTGTGCTTGCCCTTGGTCATCTGTGTGGTCTGTCCTGCTGTTGAGAAGCTTAGACACATCTGTGGCCCACGTTTAAAAACACAGCAAGACCCATGGCGTACAAATGTGAAATAACCTTGCTCTTGAAGCTGCCCTGTTTCCCATTCAGTCCAATCTCTCAAATGTATCATTCTTACCATTTTATTATATGTATGCCTGGGAGTCCCTTTCAGAACCAGAAGAGAGGTTATTTAAAAAATAAAAAGCCCAAGGAAATAAAATGAGGACTAGAATAAGAACTTATGAATACACTTTTAAAAAGGGAAAGTCCATTTCCAAACTTGATGTGTTTCAATGGGGAGGTTTTTTTCTTCCCCCTGTAGAATTCAAATGGGCAGAATATGTTGGCCAAATGACCTGGTAGGTCCAAGAGAAAAACCTGGCTCCCTCGGAAGCTTTGCTGCTCACAAATTATGGGGACAAATGCCCATCTCCTCACCCATTTCAGAATTAGATTTAAGAACATTGCTGGGGGATGGCACCACGGCTCAATAGGCTAATCCTCCACCTGCGGCGCCGGCACCCCGGGTTCTAGTCCTGATCAGGGCGACGGATTCTGTCCCGGTTGCCCCTCTTCCAGGCCAGCTCTCTGCTATGGCCCGGGAAGGCAGTGGAGGATGGCTCAAGTCCTTGGGCCCCTGCACCCCATGGGAGACCAGGAGAAGCACCTGGCTCCTGCCTCCGGATCAGCGCAGTGCACCCGCCATGGCAGCCATTGGAGGGTGAAACAACAGCAAAAGGAAGACCTTTCTCTCTGTCTCTCTCTCTCACTGTCCACTCTGCCTGTCAAAAACAAACAAACAAACAAACAAACAAAAAACATTGCTGGGGCTGGCACTGTGGTGCAGCAGGTTAAAGCCCTGGCCTGAAGCGCAGGCATCCCATATGGGTGCTGGTTTGAGTCCCGGCTGCTCCTCTTCTGATCCAGCTTTCTACTGTGGCCTAGGATAGCAGCAGCAGATGGCCCAAATTCTTGGGCCCCTGCACCCACGTGGAAGACCTGGAAGAAACTCTTGGCTCCTGGCTTCAGATTGGCGCAGCTCCGGCCATTGCGGCCATCTGGGGAGTAAATCAGTGGATGGAAGACCTCTCTCTGTGTCTCTACCTCTCTCTGTAACTCTTTCAAATAAATAAAATAAATCTTTTTTTTAAAAAAAGAACATTGCTAGGCCTGGCTGACCTTGGGCAAAGTGGCATTCAGGCCCCCAACCCCTCCAACCTGCCCTCTCTTTCGGCCCAGCCTCCCACACTGCCTGGAGTGGGATCCAACAGATGGGTTTGCAGTGAGAGTTAATGCTATAAACTCCATACATCACATCGCGGTGGGGGGAGGGTTGCATATCCAAGGCAGGACCACCTATGGGATCTGTGTGGCCCAGTGCAACGCAAAACTGCAGGAAGCAATTCAAGATGGTGACAGCAGAGCATCGAACACAGGAGAGTGAATGGGACTGCAAAGGGCACCGTGTCCAAGCCAGTCCTGTATCAAGGACACACAAAGACATAATTCAGAAAAGCATTTTTTTGGATGACCACAAGCTTTTATTTTCATGGAAGATTACTAAATATTTACAAATATTCTTAAAACAGGACATTTCCAGAACATTCTACTCTTGCAGAAGTACCAGCTCACTGGCTCTGCAATTTTCACTGTTACTACAGTCTGAAAAATGACGCAGACACTGGCACAATCTGTCCCGTGGTCCCCCCAGGCCCCACCACTGTCAGAGTTCTGCGTGCTAAGACAGATGTTTGGCAGGGGTCATGACTGCAAACCCACAGCAAAGCAGGAAGGAGTAAGATCGCCACAGGCGCCAGAGGTACTCAAAGGACGTGTAGCATCTGGAGAGGCCAACAGGAAGGGTCCCAGGAAGGGGAGCAACGAAGCCAAGGAGCCAGCGAGGGGCACAATGAGGGGCACAACGGGGCGGTGGGAGTGGGAAGGCAGGACGGCCTGGGTGGGCTCACCCATGGCCACTGAATCATTTCGGAAGAAGAGAGGAGAACCTGATGCTCTTAAAGTTCTAGAATCTCAGGCTGGCGGTGTGGTACAGCAGCTCAGGCTGCCACTCGGACTCCGGCGTCCCATCCTGGAACGCCAGCTGCTCCGCTTCCAATCCAGCTCCCTGCTAACGTACCTGGGAAGGCAGCAGATGGCCCGAGTGCTTGAGTCCCTGTCCCCCACACAGGAGACCCAGAGTTTGGGCTCCTGGCTTCGGCCTGGCCCAGATTTGGCTGCTGTGGGCATCTGGGGAGTGGCTCAGCAAATGGAAGAGATCTCTGCCTGCCTTTCAAATAAATAAATATTTTAAAAAGTTCTAGAATCTAATTTTAAAAGGTTTCATGTGCACAAAGCGTAAACAAATGTGACCCAGTCAATGTCAACTGAGTGCTGGTACACAGTGATGCAACTGCACAAGGCCGGACTCCAAAGGGCAGGTGAGTTTGTGGCCCTTGAATTGGTTGCAAATGAACCTTCACCCCCGCCCCGATCTCATGACTGCCTCCAAGTCCTGGCAAAGCCCTGGTCCTGTGGTGAGCAGGGTTTCAGTGTGGGCTCAGTAGAGTCTCCCCTTTATGTAACACACGGTCCACTGCAGGAGAGCTCCCGCAGGTGCCTGTCGCTGCAACCCACGTGCACCACGGTGAGCGAGCTCAGCGACTGGATGGAACAGAACGCACCACCCTTACGCTTGAGACGACCAGAGGGAGAACACTCGTGGATTCGATCTTACCCAGGCCTCCCTCTCTGCTCACGAGCGATCTGACCTAACCATGATACGGCACGTGACGGCAGAATTTCAAGAGGTTGGAGGTCTGTCGTCAGGGACATGCAGGCCCAGATACATGCTGTCTCATCCACCGCCTAGGGGAACAAGGTCAGCTCAGAATTAAGAGTTGAAGATTCCACATAACGCATGTCTACACACCTGTGTGTGTGTGTGTGTGACATGTGCATATATTGTGTACATACAAGAGTAATTCCAAAAAACAGAACTGAAGCATAAGTCTAAGAGTAGGCAGTTTGCCTAGTGGTTAGAAAGCCCATGTCCTCCATCAGAGTAGCTGGGTTCAGGTCCCAGCTCTGGCTCCTGATTCCAGCTTCCTGCTAATGTAGACACCGAGAGACAGCGGTGATGGCTCAAGTGGCTGGGTTCCTGCCACCCACGTGGGAGACCTGGTTTGAGTTCTGGGCTCCCAGCTCTGGCCCAGCCCAGCCCTGGCCGTGGTGAACATTAAAGAGGTAAATTAGCAGAAAGGAGACCTCTCTCTGTCTAACAAATAAATAAATTATATAAATAATATTTTGTTGCAAAAATTTTGAAATCCATGTACACAAAGGGTCTTCAAAAAGTTCATGAAAATCACTTCTTGTGACAAAAAGTATGCATGGATTTCAAACCATTTTTGTACTGAAACATTTTAATTCCATTTTTCATGAACTTTTGGAAACATCCTAGTATACACATATAGAGAAAGAGCAGGAGAAGCAGTGAGAGAGAGAATGTATACCTGTATACGTATACAGAAATATTTAGAACAATTCAACTCCACTGTATTAAATGCAGCCCACACTGAGTCTCTACCATGTGTGGGCCCTATGGTAGGCACAAGAATACAAAGTGAGTGTCACTCACCACAAGGAAAATGCCATCTAGACAGGAGATGAACTGAAAACCAAACTGTACCTCTCTACCAGCAAGGTGGTCGTTTATAATCCGAGTGGCATGGTCTGGCGGTTCTGTATTGAAGATGCTGGGTAATGTGAACTGGGGCCACAGTGACTGGGTTCAGGTTCTGGCTCCGCCACTTTGAAGCTACGGGACATCAACAGTGCAACTTGAGCTTCAGGATCCTCCTTGTACAATAAATAATAAATACAGCTGCACCTTTGGCATAGGGCGGTAAGGCTTACAATGGCAGAAATACTGATGGCACTCAGAGGATCTCAATAGAAGGGAAATACCACTACTACTACTACTACTACTACTGATACTACTACTACTAGTAGTACCATGACTAGCACCACGAGCACCACTACTGCTGCTGCCACCACTATTACAAGACAAACACAGCATTCTGAACAGGATGGAAGAAAGCATGGCAACCCAACTTGGCAAGAGCAGACTCGGAGGGTTTGATAGGGAGGTGAGGCTTTCATTGTAACAGGTGTTTGTAGGAAGAACGAAAGGGAAAATGGGCATTCATTCCAAGGACGGAGGTTGTGCAAAGGCCCTGAGGCATGAAGCATCCCAGCATGTCCAGGCCACTGCTGGTGGATCAACACAACCAGAGCAAGCGTTCATGGTCGAAGAAGAGCCATGACTAGACTTGGAAGGGCCACCAAGAAAACCCTCAAAGAGAGAGTAACAAAATCAGATTTGCCTTTTTAGAGGGTGCAGGGTAATTTCAACCAAACAGAATTTTACCTTGGCAGGGTCACCATGGTGATGAGCGGTCACAGGCCACGTGACAACATTCTGATCAGGGATGGCCCACGTGTGTGATGGTGATCCCACACAACGCAGCTCAAAAACCCTAGCCTCTTCACGGCACCTTTTCCACGCTGAGAAACACAAACACTTCCCATTGCACTGCCACCGCCCACGGAACTCAGCACAGAACAGGCTGCCCAGCTTTGGGGTCTAGAAAGAGGTAGCGTCCGGCAGCCTGGGTGTGCAGGGGGTCACCCCACATGGGTTTGTGCACCCTGGGAGTTGACAAGGACACATCCGAAGACGCATTTTTCAGAGTGCAGCCTCATCGCTAAGGGGCGCGTGGCCGTACATCAATGCCACAGAACAGAGGCCCACTGCCACCCACAAGGGCTTGCCTCTGGTGGCAAGTCTTCCAAAGCCTTTCGCTTTAGTTTTAGGAGCTCATTGGCCCACTTTTCCAGGCTGACCGCTTGCCGTGGAAGGTTTTCTTTAGCACTCGTGTCTTCCAGGATGACTGCTCGGTACTCCTCCTCACACGCACACGGAGACTTCTAGGGGGCCACTCGTGAACCCACAGAACGGTGGTTTGCCCTCTAAGCTACACAGCAGCATCGGCAGCTTTTCAGGTCAGGACTCACAGCAGGCGGGGTGGAGGCGGGGCTTAGAACTGGAACTAAAGTGGACAGGAGCAGTGTGTGTGCGAATACATGGGAAACAGCCGTCTGCAGGAGCAGCAAGAGGCACGCAGGTCACCAAAGAAGAGGACAAAGAACACGCACTGTGGCATGAGAGGGGTGAACAGAGAGAGGACACAAATGCAAAGTGGGTCTTTTAAGGGCAGTTAGTGACAAAAGAGGTCCCTGGGGGAAACGGTTTGGGACAAGCAACTCAACTGTGGGAAAGGATGGCTCCATCAATCTGCCCACGGGTCACCCGTGAGGTTGGCCGGCTAGCGGATGCTGCTAATTCTCTGTGCTCAGCCACGTCCTGGGTACCTCTCGGGCCAGCCTGTCTTCATTCGGTGGCTCACCCACCAGCAGACTGAGATACCACACGGGGTCCCGAGCCAGGAAGCACTCCGGCCATGCTGCCGGGCACCCAGGTATCGTCCTAGGCATACCCCTACATGACCAGCAGGCGTGAGCAATCTATTTCCCTGGCCCCATGGAAGCCACAGACCCCAAGTTCCAGGCAACCTTTACTTGAGACAGCCCCTCTTTCCCAGAACCAAACTCCTTGGATCTGGTCCCAGATTTCCCAAAATGTACCTTGCTTTCCCCGCATCACTGTCTCCCCGTAACACAGCCTGGCCTTCAATGCCCGTGGCATGCCTGGTCTCACAGACCCGCTCACGCACGTGTGTGTGTGTGTGTGTGTTCAAGCACTGGGGCATCCGTCCAGTTCTGGGCCAGCCAGCGAGTGCTGCCATCCCACCAGACCCACCAGCGCGTCAAGTCCAAGTTCTGGACGCACACGTCTCATCATGGCCCTGGCACTGCCTCTGGGCTTGCTGAACACTGAGCACTGGTGGTACTTTGCTTATTTTAACTTGTTTTTTGAAAAATAAATAAAACAGAAAACAAGATGATCCTATCAACCCATAGCGTTGGACTCCAACCTAGTGAGTACATTATGATCGACGGAGAAATTCAAAGCATCATAGGGACAGCTAAAGCCGGCCTGGAAAATCGCAGCAACTCTATCAATCATCACTCTTTGTGTTTCAGACAGTAATTTTTCTCCTGAAAAACATTAAATTGAACAATAAATTATTTATTGAGCACCTACTAGGTGACAGCTACTGCATATCCCACTGAACCTAACAGGATTTCTTTTCTCTCTCAATTTCTTAAGCGCTGATCAGGATGCTACAGTTAGCTCTCTCTTCTTCTTAAGCAAGTTTACTATGATGAATGTGTTCAGAAGTTGAATACTTGGTTGCCCAGTTTTCTGGGAGGTTTTTTTGGTTTTGTTTTCTTCCTACTATCGCCTTTCACCTAAAGCATTCCCTCCCTCCACCCCCACACCACCACCACCACGCTCTGATTTTTAGGGTGAAAAAAAAAAACCTAGCATCTGGGGTCTGAGACCACTTGAGATGTCCGGGCTGGGGATTGCTAATGACCTCCCAGAGATAACCCAAATTGCTGATTTAGCAAAGCCCATTCTTGACCTTGACACAAGACAAGACAGGCAAAGGGGAAGGACTTGGGAGGGCCCGGTGAAAGAAAAAGGATCATAGAGGCGCTCAGATCTCGCCAAGCCCTGTCCCCCATTCAGCAAACACCTGGCTGAGTTGGAAAACATGACCGGCCCAACCTTCCTCCTGGCACCAATTGAAGCTGTCAGCTCTCGCTTGTCACCAGTTGCACCGGGGGGCTGGCCCGGGCAGCCACAAGAGCCCTAATTAGGCAGAAATGACACTTCTACAACTGACCTGCCAGGACCTTTGGCAAACCATTTAACATCATTAGTTAACATTTTTAAAAAGTGTGAATGTAAATGAACAGCCAGTGCCTTTCAATGGAGTCTGTCGGTGGCATCTCCCCCTCCCTTCTCACTCTCTCTCTTTTTACATGAATAGTCCACTTGTTTTCTCCAGGACGGGAGGGAGCCAGGAGGAAGGAGGAGGAAGAGGGCCAGTCCCCGAGAGGAGAGACACGTTAAAGCATAAACAAGCTCAGATGAACGGCGCCCATCGCTTCCTGCCTTTGTACGGGCCCGAATCGAGATGAGCTCCCAGGGCCACCAGGGCAGAGCACGGACAGCAGGGGCCCAGCAGCTTAGACTGAGGCCACCCTGCTCCCGCTGTCCCTGTGGGCAGCAAGGCCAGGCTCTGGGGAGGTGGGTGGGGATCGACTTTTATTTCCTGCCTCTGAACTAGGCTTTCTCCCAACCCTCTTCCCACGTGTCGGCATTCCGATCAGATCCTGCAGGTTCTGCGGCGGCGGCAGCAGTGTAGCAAGCGTCTTAGCGGACGAGGGTCCTCTCCGGAGGAGCAGGGCTCTGGGGAATGGTTTGAGGCCAGCTTGATACTCACGCGCCTCAGCTGGCTTCCTACCTGAAGCCGTCCTCTCCCACCTTGCATCGCACCTCGTCTTGCTCCTGGCTTTGCACCCACACAGGCCGTACACGGTGACACTCTCCATCTGCAGGAGGGAAAGAGAGTTCATGGACAACACCGCTGCGTCTCTCCCCACGTGGCTCTCTCTGTGTGCAGTCGAGCCCGCTGAGGGTCTGCAGAGACGGCACTGGGCAGAGGGAGAGAAGCAAAGGTGCGGGGGGGGGGGGGGGGCCTGCACTCATCACCTGTTGTGTGGCTTTGGGCTGAGCCCTGGGCGTCGCTGATGCCTTACTGTGTCAAGGGAGAGGAAAACACATGTAAATTTCATGGAAACCGTGGAGAGTTGTGTGAACGCAAGGAGCTACAGCCAAGAGCTGCCAAAGCTGCAGAACCATGCCAGGATCTCACCTCCCATTTATCCCAGAGACAACATGGGGAATGTGTCCCCCGTTCTCCAAGCCCCCAGCATATCCCGTATTCCCGAGGGGTCTGTAGACAATGCATGGGTGCCAAACAAATTCCTAAAACCCAAGCTCCATTCGCTGCTGGCCCCTGTGGCGGAGCCTACACAGTGAGAAGGGAAGCGTCCCCTGTCCGCGCGGCGTGTCCAGATGCCATGGCAGCAGCGGCAGCTGGGTGGGCACACAGAAGCAGCACGGTGAGGCCAAGAATGCTCCCTCCAGCCCGAAGGGCCTAAAGCAGCGGCATGTGTGTCCCCAGAGGCAGCACGGGTCCTTCATCCGGGGACTTTCTGCTCGTCCTTGGATTAGAGACGGGTAAAACCAAGCAAGTAGTGTGCCTGGGACGGGCACCAGAGGGAAGCGTTAAGAAAACAATCTTGGTTTGGGGCCGAGAGGGAAAATAGTGGGGAATGCCCCTAATAACAGGAAATGGGGAAGGGGCGAACGGCTCACCGTGATGAAGCGGCTCACCGTGATGAAGCGTGTGGTGCTTTTAAGCTAAATACCTCAGCATATTAAGCAAATCGAGAAAAGCCGGCGCGGCGGTGTCAGCAAATTGAAGGCGCAGGCACGGCGCTCAGAAAGCCTCTGGGAGGTGTCTGGTTCTGACCCCTTTCCCGTCACATGCCTGGTCCCAGCCCAGTTGTTTAGTGTTGCCTCTCGGCTCCAGCTGCGGAGCCCATTGAAAAGCTCTCGCTCCCCGCCTGGTTTTGGCACATTTTCTGCAGGTGCCTCCTACCGCGGCCACAATGGGCTGCTCTGGAGGTTCAGACCTGTCAACAGCTGGGGGGGGGTCCCCGCGAGAGTGGAGGGGGGCACAGTCATTGTCTTAAAGGGCCAGTGACATTGTGGCGCGGCCGCCGCCGCGCCGGCAGCACTGGCACCTGCTAATGAGATGAATCCTTTCTCCGGCTCTCTCTTTCTCTCTTTAATGATTTAACTTGATCGCTTTGGTTCCATTCTGGAAGGGGAATTGCTCCATTGATCATATAAAGTAATTGCCTGTAAAACATTGCGCTGCAACGACTCCCCCTTCCCTGGCTGAAAATGTCACAGCAATTGAAAAGCTCTTAGCCCCGTTCAAGAATGCGCCTGCTAAAGGGAACAGTCTGCATGCAGCCCAAGGACTTGTGTGTTCCTGCACTTACAAGTTTGTGGTGCAACTGATGGAGTTTTAAGACGGGGAATTTCCTTCCCATAGGATTTTTGTGTGCGATGGCAGGCAAGTAACCAAACGGGGGGGGAAAAAAAGCCAACAGACCAACAACACAAAACCCCCTGCAATCCTAAAAAACGAGACACAGTGGTTCAGAGACGGAAATCCTCTTCTCCACCCCCAAGGTGGTCCTCGTCTCAGAAGCCGGGAAGGCCGCGGCCGCCCACGTGGTCCAGCGACAGGCAGGAGTCGTCCTCTCTGCTCTCAGAAGCAGGCGCTATCTTTGTCCAGGAGGCCAGCAGACGCTCCGCTCTGGGGGAGGATTTGCTGAGTTTTCAGACCTGTCACTTGGCGGCAGCAGTGACACGCCGTGGGAATGCAGACCGCACACTTCAGGGGCTTTCACAAACAGCTTTATTGAATAGTCCCTGCCACACCAACGCGAGGGAGTCGTCCACCTGGGGGAAAACCGCTCTGTCACAGGCATGGACCTGTCAGCGAAGCAGATAGCTGCTGGCCATGGTTTCACTTGCCTCTGACGGGCGAAAGCCCAAGTTCCTTCCTAAATGAGACTTTGTCTGCCTAGCTGGGGGAAGCCCCACTCGCTGTGCACCACGCTGACACGTTACCTATGTGGGAACAAAGCCTCAGGTGAGTCACCGCTCACCAGGATGAGCCATGCATGCTCTTTGTAGCTGGCGCAGGAATCGCACAGGATGTGCTCATTATCATATTTTATAAAAGGGCAGAACACATGCCTGCTTTCTGACAAAGAGGGTATGCAGGGGACTGCGCTATCCAGGGCCGCTGACAATCCGCCCCATAAAACTTTCTAACCAAACCTTGTGACAAAGGACATGGTACACAAGGTCCATGTGTAGGTACAGCATTTTGTTTTCTTGGGAGTTGAGGATCTGAGATTCTAAAGTCTTTTAATATTTCAGACTGCACATGATCTTCAGTTAGGGCAGCAACACACACACACTAACATATACTGTGTATAATGAAAGTTATTTTTCCTTTATGTATAAGGAACATGCCAAAAAAATAAAAAAGAAATTCTTTAAAATCACACTCATAAAATAAACTGGTTCCCGGATATGAAGAATTATGTAAACAGCCCCTAACCAGAAGCTTAATTTTTTTTTCTATTTGTTTATATTAGAAGATATTATTTTTGTCTGGAAATGAAACAAGGGTACTTCCCAAAGTTCATGGAAAATGGAATTAAAAAAAAAGAGTTTATTTTGGTGCAAAAGATTCTGCAATTCATGCATAGGCAATGTCCTCAAAAAGTTTGTTGAAAATGTGTATTCTGAAAAAACATGCAAGGATTTCAGCTTTTTTTGCACCAAATTAAACTTATTTTTAATCCCATTTTCCAGGAACTTTTTGCAGTATCCCTAAATATCCGTAGATATTTAAATAGATTTATAATTAGATAAAATAGAACTAAATACAATGTGGAACTAAATTACTCCAAAAGTTCTACCTGGATCTGAGACCCTTCTCTAAAATAATTTAACACGATTCACATAATGGCAAATAGATGCACAACGGATCACTTCTAGAAGCTTTGTCAGGTGGGCGGTTAACACAGAGGTAGGTTAAGCCCTGCAGCCAAGAACAGGAGAGAGCAGGCCAGAAACCAAAGCCCACTGGTAAAGAAAGGCATGTAGAGGGCAAGAGAGTGACCAGGCAGCGCTGGAATCTGGCCATCTGGGTGGAGGAGGCAGGGGAGGAAGGTGGCCAGCCTCCCCAGGGCCATGTCTGCTACTTGGGTGGAGGAGGCAGGGGAGGAAGGTGGCCAGCCTCCCCAGGGCCATGTCTGCTACTTGGGTGGAGGAGGCAGGGGAGGAAGGTGGCCAGCCTCCCCAGGGCCATGTCTGCTACTTGGGTGGAGGAGGCAGGGGAGGAAGGTGGCCAGCCTCCCCAGGGCCATGTCTGCTACTTGGGTGGAGGAGGCAGGGGAGGAAGGTGGCCAGCCTCCCCAGGGCCATGTCTGCTACTTGGGTGGAGGAGGCAGGGGAGGAAGGTGGCCAGCCTCCCCAGGGCCATGTCTGCTACTTGGGTGGAGGAGGCAGGGGAGGAAGGTGGCCAGCCTCCCCAGGGCCATGTCTGCTACTTGGGTGGAGGAGGCAGGGGAGGAAGGTGGCCAGCCTCCCCAGGGCCATGTCTGCTACTTGGGTGGAGGAGGCAGGGGAGGAAGGTGGCCAGCCTCCCCAGGGCCATGTCTGCTACTTGGGTGGAGGAGGCAGGGGAGGAAGGTGGCCAGCCTCCCCAGGGCCATGTCTGCTACTTGGGTGGAGGAGGCAGGGGAGGAAGGTGGCCAGCCTCCCCAGGGCCATGTCTGCTACTTGGGTGGAGGAGGCAGGGGAGGAAGGTGGCCAGCCTCCCCAGGGCCATGTCTGCTACTTGGGTGGAGGAGGCAGGGGAGGAAGGTGGCCAGCCTCCCCAGGGCCATGTCTGCTACTTGGGTGGAGGAGGCAGGGGAGGAAGGTGGCCAGCCTCCCCAGGGCCATGTCTGCTACTTGGGTGGAGGAGGCAGGGGAGGAAGGTGGCCAGCCTCCCCAGGGCCATGTCTGCTACTTGGGTGGAGGAGGCAGGGGAGGAAGGTGGCCAGCCTCCCCAGGGCCATGTCTGCTACTTGGGTGGAGGAGGCAGGGGAGGAAGGTGGCCAGCCTCCCCAGGGCCATGTCTGCTACTTGGGTGGAGGAGGCAGGGGAGGAAGGTGGCCAGCCTCCCCAGGGCCATGTCTGCTACTTGGGTGGAGGAGGCAGGGGAGGAAGGTGGCCAGCCTCCCCAGGGCCATGTCTGCTACTTGGGTGGAGGAGGCAGGGGAGGAAGGTGGCCAGCCTCCCCAGGGCCATGTCTGCTACTTGGGTGGAGGAGGCAGGGGAGGAAGGTGGCCAGCCTCCCCAGGGCCATGTCTGCTACTTGGGTGGAGGAGGCAGGGGAGGAAGGTGGCCAGCCTCCCCAGGGCCATGTCTGCTACTTGGGTGGAGGAGGCAGGGGAGGAAGGTGGCCAGCCTCCCCAGGGCCATGTCTGCTACTTGGGTGGAGGAGGCAGGGGAGGAAGGTGGCCAGCCTCCCCAGGGCCATGTCTGCTACTTGGGTGGAGGAGGCAGGGGAGGAAGGTGGCCAGCCTCCCCAGGGCCATGTCTGCTACTTGGGTGGAGGAGGCAGGGGAGGAAGGTGGCCAGCCTCCCCAGGGCCATGTCTGCTACTTGGGTGGAGGAGGCAGGGGAGGAAGGTGGCCAGCCTCCCCAGGGCCATGTCTGCTACTTGGGTGGAGGAGGCAGGGGAGGAAGGTGGCCAGCCTCCCCAGGGCCATGTCTGCTACTTGGGTGGAGGAGGCAGGGGAGGAAGGTGGCCAGCCTCCCCAGGGCCATGTCTGCTACTTGGGTGGAGGAGGCAGGGGAGGAAGGTGGCCAGCCTCCCCAGGGCCATGTCTGCTACTTGGGTGGAGGAGGCAGGGGAGGAAGGTGGCCAGCCTCCCCAGGGCCATGTCTGCTACTTGGGTGGAGGAGGCAGGGGAGGAAGGTGGCCAGCCTCCCCAGGGCCATGTCTGCTACTTGGGTGGAGGAGGCAGGGGAGGAAGGTGGCCAGCCTCCCCAGGGCCATGTCTGCTACTTGAGCTCCGAGAGGAGAGCCCGGGCTTGGACAGTCTTACATCCCTCCTCCGTGTTCCTGGATACTGGAGGAGGAGAAGGCAGGCCGAGAGCGCGGCTCTCCCCCCGGGGAAGGAAGGTTGCGTCTGACAGCAGCCCCAGGGACTGCTTTCACTTCTGCACCTCCTCAGGCTTCCGGGTGATGCTGCGGGAGGTCCCGGACAACAGAATCCTCTCTACAGCTCACGCTTCGCCCGGAGCCCTGAGCACATTTTAGGCCACCTGACCTCGTGGGGAGAAATTCACCCAAGGTTACGTTTGTTTGAACTTCATCCTAAACAAGGCTTGGAAAGATGTTGGGCAGGTGTTCAAAAATGAAGTAATGCATTTAAAAATGTGTGTACCACAGCTGTGTGGGCACACGGCTGACTGAGGGCTGAGGGTTCTGCTCCTTGCTAACACGTATCTGTAAGACAGATCCGAACATTTGCGGAGGCAGTGAGAATCAGACATGTCCACCCCAGCACTTTATTTACCCAGTAAACGCGTTTGTTAACTGACATGTATCTCACCCACGACAAGTCCACACACAGAAGTGTTACCATCCTTTATGCTTAAATAACAAGCTAATGTTGGGGATGATGGATATCAGTACCCGTTGAAATATTCAAATGTTCAATGCAGAATATGTGCACATTATTTGTACTTTCTGGCTAGAAAATGCTGGCAGCCTAAACGTTGCTTTATAGCTCCTGGATAAAAATAGTCACTGGCTAAGGGAGGAAAAGATTCGACTATTTTATGCCTTTGCAGAAAGCGTAAGATCATTCCAAATGAACTCTTCAACCACTGTGTTTCAGGGAGACCTCACTGACGCTATATAAGCACGGTCCACTCCCAGCCCACGAAGAGCCGTGCTCTGCTTTTTTTGTTTCCTACAGTTTTTCTCTGAATTGCCTACTGCAAAGTTTCCTTTCTTTCAAAAGTTGGAAAGCACTAAGTAGCCCAGGGAGTTTTCCCACACTCTGTTTTTCCCCCAGTTTGATACGGGTCACAGTCCCCTTCCTCCAGTCATCTTCCAGAGTTACAGCTTATTTTAAAATATTCAACTGAAACAGATGCACCCTGGTAGCCGACACAAGCAGGACTGGTTCCCAGGGGCCAGGCACAGGTGCCCAGCATACACAAAGCCTGAAATGAGATGAGATGGGGGCAGGAGGTGTATCCTAAAGCCCAAGTTTAGAGAGCAAAGTCGGAGACACAGTCCAAACACCGGGATAGACTAACCCAGATGTGAAAACCGAGCCTTGACCCAAGATGGACAGGCACGTGTGCGTGTGATGTGTCTGACCCACTGGCCAGGGGCTAGTTTTATGTCAAAAAAGATGGTGCTTTTTTTCCTTAGCATTAAGCCTTGAAAAAAAAAAGAGAGTGAAAAGTTCCAAGCACGCCCCTAGTGAGCTAAAGGTCAAACCTTTATAGTTGTATAGTTATATATAGTTATTTTTAGCTTAAAAAAATGGTGATTCTTTTTGTTTTCATATAGCAAATAATATTTGGAGATAAAGCTCATTGAAAATATAAATTAAAGGAATTCTTATAATTTTGAATTTATTTTGATTGCTTCTTAAAAACCTCACAAAAAGACAAATAATTTTGCATTAGGTTTATAAGAATATACAAAGAAATTATGAATTGAACAGAATATTTTCTCGCAAAGCTCTTAGCTAAGAATTCAAAGCGACTGTACGTTCAGTAAATAAAGGATGACACAAGGACCATATTTCTTTTAAAGCTAACAAATTGGTAAACACGCATTCGTTTCAAAATTCAGTCTTTCAATTAAAAGTCATGCCTATAATTCTTTGTTTTCACCCTGCAAAATAGCCTTTGGTTTTGTATTTTCAAAATCAGTGCAGGAACCTGATGTTTCCTTACCAGCTGGCTGTAAAGGAAAGAAAGCATTTACCACCAGGCAAGAGGCTCAAGTCACATCCACAAGTTAACGGAAACCCCAGCAATTCATTGGCATGGGGTGATTTTACATCGAAAAGAAATAGGAACCGTACTATAAAAATGTCAGGGGTGGAAAAATGCGGCAAGCGCAGAGATCTAAGGTCAACCTGGAGGGCTCCCCTGCCGCCTGAGCTGGTTTCACAAACGCCTCTATTTCCAAACGCCCAGAGAGGTTGTAAGGCTGCAGGGCCAACACCAGGGCACCATCACCTAGGCGGCTCAGGGACGTTTTAGACCAGTCGGTTGTTCATAAACCGACTCGAAAGTTTTACTAGAGTCTGGCAGTGACCGTGGACCAAGTCCTGGGTCCTCGGGGGCAGAGGGGTGGGAGTGGGAAATGCTAGGAGACCCTTGGATGACGCTTCCCTGGCCTGGTCTATACATACACACACACACACACACACAGAGAGAGAGAGAGAAAGCACCCAGTCTACACACACACACACACACACATGAGAAAGCACACACACACAGAAAAAGCACCCAGTCTACACACACACACAAGAAAGCACCCTGGTCTACACACACACAGACACATCCACACACACGAAAGCACCCGGATACTGTATTCCAAATTTCACTTCCAAGTGAAAGGAACTTCACACACAGTTACCCTAAGACGCATCAGGTCTGCTGCGGTTCGGGGGACAACTGTGCAGACGCTGCAGGTTCCTACCAACGGAGGCACTTAAAGGACAGCTGTGTGGCCATGGAGCAGCAGCAATCGCACCTTTAAACCCTTCCCGCTTCAGAAACAGCGTTTCAGTCCCTTATTTCCACTAAACTTCCTCCTTCAGGTACGAAGGAGACACGACTAATTTTTCCATCTAAGATCTTGAAGGCAAAATCACAGAATATATTATTTAATTAAAAAACAGAATCAAGCACACATTATCCCTTCTTGGCACACACGTCAGTGTACTGTTAAAATTTTGGCTCAAAAATGTCATCTAACACATTGAGATTCATTCACATGTCACCTTGAATAATTCCGGAAGTGCACAGGGCTCCAACGATAATAATTTATATATGATTGTAACACAAGAAAGAGGTGTAGCTAAATAAAATTGGTATTGAGCAATTTGCCTTAAATGATTTTATTTGCTAAAAAGCCCTGAGAATTTATCCCCCACACTAAAACTCTTCAACAATTCCTAATCTGCATTTGTGACTAGTATATTTTTAAAAATACTCAAATAACTAGAATTCTCAAACTTCTTAAATAGGTGACTTTCCAAAAGGCAAATCAAGGCAGAAAAACAGTAACAACACAATAGCAGCAGAACCACCACCTGCGCATGGCCAACAGTTAAAGAGAAACACCAAAATTTCTGGTAACTTAGCTTTTTGGTTCCCCCAAACAAGTTTTTGAAAGTTTACCATTCCTGTAAGATTCATGGCCGGGCCTGTAGAAACATCAGTTATAAAGGCAGACAGTCTTTGGATTTTGCTAACAAGAAACAGATAATTCCTCTTAAGCAGATTAACTTAAAGTACATTTTCAGGGAAGTTAAAATCCCCTTCAGTCGGGTTCTTAAGTTTAATTACAAAAGTCAAACAATTTATTAACTCTCATTCAAGTGCAACAACAAAATAGGTAGGCACAGGGCTCTCAGGGGCCAGGAAACAAACCAAATGGATATTTGCAGCCTCACAGAGAAAGCATTTTTAGCCCGGACTTGACAAAGCAGCGAACTGCGCCTGAACTGGGAGCTAGCTTTCTTCTTTGCTGCCCCCTACGTGGACAACACGTTTAACACTTCCTTCACTCACAATAAATGCAATTACAATATTTGTTTTGCTACTTTTCTGTTAAGAAGTACAAATTAGAAAACCTGGACTTTGTGAGGATATTTTACATATTTCTTTTATTGGCCCTGTAATTATGCCATTACAATGCCCTTAAGTTGTGTTGACTTCTATCAAGGTAAAAAAAAAAATATCTATTTAAACATGGGAAAAATAGCTTGCTTAAAAAGAATTCCTTTCGCCTGATCTTTTCCTTTGCTCCTCACTGGCTGAGCTCACTGGATAATTGCCCTACTTCCAGGTCCACTCTGCCCATATAGAAAGTGTGTGTCTGTCCCCTGAAAAATACCAATTAAACTGCCAGCAGCAGCATCCCCGACAGTATCTTTTGGTCTTCAGTGTCAAAGGCCTTTGCACAAATGACCAGAAGGTTGAATCTGAAACAGGCCCTGACAGGACGCCAGCTTCGAGCCACCACAGTAAGACCACGGCTCCGGCTTTCGGCGGGGAAGCAAGCCAGAAACTACGCAGCAACTTTCTAACCTTCTAACGAACGCTGAAGGATGAAGTGAGAGCTCTCCAGAGGCCACTAGCTTCATGTCCTAAAGGGACTCCCCTCCTTACTCAATTCAGTCTGAATTCCTGCACAAAACTAAATAAAGGTTTCACAAACACTGCAAAGCTCCTCAAAAATATTCCATTGTTCTTTCCCTCCTTTTCTCTGGCCATAGTACCATTTACTACATGTTAGGCAGGGTAGGAAGAAGTCTATGTGGATTTTTAAATCTAATCCCTATTAAAATATGAAAATATTAGCCGATGAGGAAATGGACTCAGAGAGATTAGTTTGTGCAAGATCGCACCGCTAGGAACAGAAAGAGTCAGGATTTCGGCCTCAACAGGCTAATTCTAAGCCCTGACACTTCTAGGCCTTCGTGGTTGTCCCCATGATCAAATCACTCCTGGGTGAAGCCTCAGCCACTCCACTTCTGACACGATCCGTGGAGAAATTTTTATAGCAGTTCTCAACCTTGCACATTAACATCATATATTGCCAAAAAAAAAAAAAAAAAAAACCTCCACACATGGGCCCTGACCCCTAGCGAGTCCAGCTGGATGGGTCTGGGGTAAGGCCCAAGCATCTTCATTTTTCGATATTCTATGGTGGCCACAGTAGCCAACACGTCTGTACACGGTGCTTAGAGCCTAACGGCGTGGAGTCTGGGAGAATCCCCAGTGATCCTCATGCGCAGCCCTGACTGAGAAGCAGGGATCAGGAGATTCTCAGCACCCATCAGAGCCCTTTCTCCACCACCTCCCTGTGAGCAACTCACCCGCTCCCTTTCTCCTCCAGAAAGGGCGCTGGAGTCTCACGGTGCTGGCTCTGCGACACAGGGAGCAGCCCGGAAGTGCAAAGCCATGGAGCCAGCTAGGCCTGGGTTCAAACTCCACCCGCGCTACTGATGAACTGTGTAACCCTGGGCTGATCACTTACCTTCTGTGGCTGTTTTGCAGATTCACTGGGATAAAGTTCTAGGCCCATAAAAGAGCTCAATCAAAGGGAGTTCCTGCTGTGGTTTTTTTTGGTTGTTTTTGTTATTACTACAGTGCTAATGACTACTTCCGGGAGACATCTTTATAGGAAATAAACAAATTAAACATTCCTTTTTTTGTTAGTCAAATTATTCCTTAGCACTTAATTTACAGCTATTTATATTTGTAATCAGCTTGGCAATCATATTTCTCATCCATGACAACTGGGTGAGGAAGGTTAACATTAATACTCCCATTTTCTAGGTGAGGAAAAGGCAACATTTTCCATCTATTCTGTCTCTAGCTGCTATGATTCTGTAATTAAAGGCACCTGCAATCATGTTCATTAGTTCCCCATGAAAAATGATACGCAACACAGATGTCGAATGCAGGAAGGAGGGATTAACAAGCACTTGATAGCAACCCCAAAATAACCGCTAAACAATCACTTCTGAACATTAGAGCCCCAACTGAAATAGAGGTGTTGGGTAAGATTAAGGGGGAAAAATGAAAAAAAAACATTTTTTCTTCAATCTCACTCGTTTAGGATATGTCCGACACAGCTTAGAAAATCTTAGAGCTGCAGACTGGAGAACGGTTCATTTCCTTTAGGAGGGAGCTTCATTTAGCAAGTTGGAACAGACTAATAATGTACCCTGGTATTTTTTGAGTCAGTGCTACAAAGTAGGACAGATTGAGGATGGACAGGCCCAGTTCTGTGGTTCTGTACCAAGGTCGTCGGGAAGCCTGTGGACTTTGCAGGGGACCCACAATTCCAAACACACCCCTCAAATCACTAATGGCTTGCCTGTAAATATTCTTTTCATATGCACAGAGTTTCCATGAATAAAATATAAAGGTCTCTAAAAGTACTTCTGAACTTACAGTCACTATAGCTAACTACGATTACATGGCAAGGGTCAGGGGCTCAATTTCTTTTGTTGTTAAAATAGTTTCCAAGCTCAAAAAAGGTGAGGAAACACTGATGCAGTTCAAACCTGCTTGTTGCAGATGAGGTCAAGGTCTTGGGGACAGCTGGACTCCAACTCAGGTTTCCTCATTCCCCCAAAATAGTCCCTGTCTCACACCATACAACGCACAGGACACTAACAGTGAGAGCTGTAGCCTCTCTCCAACACCACTTCCTCTTTCCAAAGGAGGTGGCACAAGCTCTGTGGGTGAGCTTCAGGAACCTTCCCTCCCTCCAATCCTGAACTCCCCAGATTGGTGCCTTTGAGGTTAGCACCGGCCTCAGCCTCTTTTGAGCTCTGATGCTCTGAAGGTGCCGCAGGACATTTGGTCTCAGTGTGAAACACAAATCCAGTGATGGAGGCGCTCAGACAAGGGATGTGCGGACTGCAACATCTGCACATGCAGGAGCGTATCTTTCAGCTGCACCCCCAGTGCTCCTAACAGCTAAGGAAAACTTCAACATGGGAAGATTCATGGCCATTTTATTGACTCTGGATCTGTCAAGACTAATAGACTATTAATAAATCCTTAGCCTAACAACTTCTCAAAATGCCTTTATGTTTATGGTTTCAGTCATTTGTTCCAATGATTGTTAAGTGCTACTGGATGCTATTGGGACTTAAGTGCCACGAAGAGAAGGGATGTGATTGATGGTACTCGCTGCTCTTTCCCTGGTGCCTGGAACAGTGCCTGGCATTTAATAAATATTGGCTGGCTGAGTGGATGACAAAATGAGACTGGAGCAGCAGTTCTATTAATTTATGCTTTGCCTCCAGGTAGTGAGATGATGGAATGAGTCTATGAGGCAACAACTCAACTCCTAGTAGTCTCTTCTGACCTCAGTCTTCCAGTAACCTCTGATTTAACACCCTCCCCTCAAACACTTTAAATGTAATTTTCCAAAGGAGTACAAGTAATTCATTCATTTTAGGAAGATCAGGTACTTCTAATCTATGAAAAGAAGAAAATTAAAGTTCATGTGGGGGCCAGTGCTGTGGCACAGTAGGTTAAATCACTGCCTGCAGCGCCGGCATCCCCTCTGGGCTCCAGTTCAAGTGCCAGCTGCTCCTCTTCCGATGCGGCTCCCTGTTAACGCGCCTGCGAAAGCAGCAGAATATAGCCCAAGTGCCTGGGCCCCAGTGCCCACATGGGAGACCTGGAAGAAGCTCCTGAATCCTGGCTCTGGCCTGGCCCAGGTCTAGCCATTGCGGCTTTGGGGAGTGAATCAGTGGATGGAAGATCTCTCTGTCTCTCCTCCCAACTCAACTCTGCCTTTCAAATAAAAAATAATAAAGCTCATGTGATTTCCATCACCCAAGGAGATGCAGTTAACACGCTAACACCCACCCCTCAGATTATTCTGGGATGTCAGTACACGCGCACACACACACACACACCCACCCCTGACACATTTCCCAAAGTCTCTGCCCTAGACTGTGTGATTTGAACTTTTTCCTTTCCTCTGAGCCTTTTTTTGTTTGTTTCTTATCATAGCTCCTTGCTCTCTCCTGTGTCTGAAATACAGTCCTTCCCAGTTGTTGCTGTGGATTCGTTCTGAGAGGAGAAGCGCAGTGGGGGCAAGAGGCGCGGAGTCACCACACAGCACCCAATGTGAGGTCTCAGTACGACAAGATCCTGCCCTTTTCCCTCCAGGGGACTCCTCCGTCCTTTCTTTAACCTGCAACCCTATGTGTCAGTATCTTCAGTCTCCTCAAACCCTACAAACCAGACCACTCGTTTACCCCGTCAACTCTAAGAGTGTACCATCAGCCTCGTCGTCACCTTTGGCTCCCCAACCCTGATCCAGCCACACAAAGCCTTTTCCATCCCTCCTTCCTCTTCCATCTCATCCATCATTGCTACCATCAGTTTTGCCCCTTCAACCTGTATGACTTTCTACTTGGGTCTCCTGTGTTCGGAATAACCCATCAATGCTACCCACCACTTCCATCTTGCATTCAGGAATTTGTGCTCGCTCTGACAGAACGGGCCGCTAGTCCCTTCACAATCTTGCCCCAGATTCCTTTTCTGCCCGTAATTCTCTCTATTCCTGGAAACAAACCCTTTGCCCCAGCCAGGCTACTACACGCATTCTTCACTCAACCCCACATCTGACGGCAAGTGAAGGGTCTACTGATCATTTACGTGTGAAACCCATTCATTCTCTCAAAAACCACTTAGTGAGCATCTACTGGGTCAGATAATGTACTGCCGCTGTGGGTGCAGGGCTGAACAACACTGACCCAGTCCCTGCTCCCAAGGCACTCAGGCCGACGGGTTCTAGAAGGGAGACCCCAAAACACTCTGGAAGGGGACACTTCAAGTATCCTTTAAAATGCCAAGTCAGGAAGGGGTGCTCAGCCTAGCAGTTAGGAGGCCTGGATCCAGCAGAGGACCCGGTCAACCCAGCTCCAGTCCCTGTCTCTAGCTTCCTGCTAATGCAGTGTGATGGCCCAGGTAGCTGGGTTCCTGTGCCCCACTGCCACTACACACACACAGAGGAGACCTGAATGCTATCCACGCTCCTGGCTTCGGTTCTGACCCAGCCTCCCCCATGGCAAGCATCTGCGGAGTGAACCAGCAGATGGGAGCTCGCTCTCCCTCTCAAATGAAACAGTCATGAGGTTTAAGGAATAAAGTGCCGAATGAGGAAAAATATCGCTGAGGGCTAAATTCGGTGGCTCAGGAAGTACCAGCGGTGCTGGGACAAAGGTCTGGCTGGAGTGAGAGCTGGAGTGCTGCGCATGGCTCCCCTGGGGGATGGAGGGGGCGGGGAGCTCAACGCGGACATCCAGGTGTGGGTGTCCAGGGCACCCGTGCCGGCCTGCTTGGTAGAAAGGTTCACCCTACACCTCTGGGCCCGGACTCAGCGCCCGGCATCACCGGGCTTCCAGCAGGGAGGGGGAGGCAGGTGCCTGACGCTCTGTCGCGGAGAAAACACGGGGCGAGTTCAGCGCGTGGGGTTCGTCTCACCACGCGAAGCACGGCCGCGCCTCTGGGGAGGGTCACCTCTCGTGTCCAGGTCCGGAGTGGGCGCGAGTCCGCCCTCCACACGAGCACCGCACGGCTCCGACCCTTTAAGGGATCTGCTCGAGTCGGACAGACCGCGCACCTGCGTGGGGCACCTGCTGGGGGTCGGAGCCACGGGGGCCGCTCGGACCTGGGGGGCGCTGGGCCCGCGGACACAGCTTCCCTCCCCCAAGCCCTGCCCCGGCCGTCACCTCCCCGCAGGGCTCTCCCCCGTCTGCTTAGCCCCGAAACTCCACGCACTTCGCCTGTGCCCGGCTCAGGGCAGGAGGTAACAGCTAAGGGGCCGAAGGGGGGGTGTCTGAGAGCACTCGGGGTCCGCACACGCCCCTCCCCGGAGCGCGCCGGCCGCCCGCCCGCGCGCCTGCTGGGGTCGCTAGACACCGCCCCGTCCCGCCGGCGGTGGGAAACGTGGCCGGAAAAGCGCCAGACTCGGGCTCGGGAACGCGGGGCCCCAGGCCCAGCCCTCGGCCGCAGGTACTGAGGAGGGGGCGGCTCGCGGAACTCGCCGCGGGAGGAAACGAAGGCTGGAAGGCTCGCGAGATCTGCGCTCGGGATCTCGCTGCGTTGCCTGGCGACGGGAGGACGCTCGCGGGCCCCCAGGCTAAACCCCGCCGGAGCCTCGGATCTCCTACCATGGGGGAAGACAGCGGCAGCCGCAGCTCTGGGACCGCCAGGGAGCTGCGGAAGCTGAAGCAGCAGGCGATGGAGTACTACCAGGAGAACGGCGTCCCGCGCAGGCTGGAAGAGCTGCTCAACTCCACCTTCTACCTCCAGCCCGCAGACGTCTACGGGCACCTGGTAGGGACCTGGGACGCGCACCCTGCCGCCCCGCGCTGCGGCAACGCGGTGCGCGTGCGCCGCGGACTCGCGCATGCGCATCGGGGCCGGCCTCGGTCGCACGGGCAGGTGCCGTTGGCGGGGAAGAGGTCGGGGATCCCTGAAGGCGGAGGGCGATCGGGTAGGCGCTAGGGAGGCTGCAGCTGGAGAGAGGGCTGCGGCCGCGTCCAGCCCGCTCCCTTTGCGTCCGGATCTCAAGGCGGGAACGCGGTCCTCTGCCTGGAGCCTGGTTCCCTCTGCCCGGCTCCCGCCTGGCCCGCTGGGCTCTGGACTGTCGCCCTGCTGTGTTCCTATAGCATCTCCTACGTGTCCTGTAATTCTTCGAGGCAGCCTCCCCAGGCAGCGCGTGAGCTCCCTCTCACCCGGGGTCAGAGGTCTGGCCCCGACCTTGCAGGTTGAAGCCGCGAGCGTTGTTGTCGCTGCCGGATCCCTTCGCATCTGGAGGGCAGTGTGCTTGGGGTTGGCACGACGTGGAGGGAAAGCAAGGAGCTGTGACGACTCGGGGGTGCTGTCAGGGCTCTGGACGGCGCCTTGTGCAGCCGGGGCCGGAGATGCTCCCCTCAGCCCACACATCAGAGTGTTTACTGAGCCCCCAGAGCTGCGGGCCTCGTGGCTCTTAGTCCTTAGAACGACCGTGAGATGCAGATTACGATTCCCGTTTTACAAATCAACGTGGCCCGGTGAATTTAAATGATTTCCCCAAGAGTCACAGAAGGAAACTAAACATCAGCCCAGGCCTGTGTGCCTGGTACCCAGCAGGGTGCGGTATCCAGTGGACGGACACCTGCGAACCGTTGTGGGCTGAAGGCAACAGTGCAAGCACTGGTTTCATTCTCTCTGTTCTTCCTTGCTAGAGGAATTCTGGCAAGTTTTTCTAGGTGAATTTTCTCATTTTACAAAGACACCTTATCTCACAGGTGCTCGTATGCAAGCTAGCACCTGGACCCTCGGTCCCCAGGGTCAGTCTCTTCCCAGGACATTGGTTTGCACAGCTCTCTGGAAGCTTGTCGCTTGGTTAGGGACAGCAGCCACTGGTAGGTATAATCGTTGGAGACAAAGATACAATGAAACGTGGGTGTGTGCTGGATTGAGAGACATCACTGATGCCGGTTAAAGGAATGCAGAGATGGGGAGGGCCCCGCAGGCAGGAGAGCCTTGCCTTGGACTTCGAGAAGGACTTGCAGGAGTTGCATTGCCAGAAAGCTCTCCTTTTTATCTTCATAGTCACCGCCCTAGGTTTTGCCCTCCTTGTTCCCGTCCAATCTTTCCTTCAAGTCCCTCCTGCATGGGGCCGCCGGAGTGATGTTCCTGATGCTCAAGTCTGACCCCAGTGCTCTCGGTCAGGAACCTCCCGTGGCTTCCCCTTGCTTGCTGAGTGAGATCTCACTCCTGATGTGTGTGGTTCATAACGCTCAACCCTACCTGTGGGTAACAGGCTTGTCCCCACTCCCTCCCCCATCCTCTATCTTGGACCACTTCCAATTCCCTAAAACTTAAAGTTTCCCACGGCCCTCCCCTTGGTTATCCTGAGCCCCCAACTGAAGGGTCTGGCCTCCACTTCCCTCCCTTGTCTGTTAGCTGTGTTCAGCTCCGACGCCGTTTCTTCTGTCCCTCTCAGACCTGGGAATTCAGGGATGGGTGAGGTCCCTACTGGCAGTAGCAATGCCTTTTATTCCTTTGGGATTGGGACTCAAGCAGATGCGGGCTTGATTCTTAGCTCTGCCACTTACCTGCTGCGGTAGAGTACTACGTGGGTAGTCTCCCAGTGAACACATTTCTGTTACATGAGTCCCTCCCACTCTGAGTGTGGATTTGGCCACGTGCCTTGCTTTGATCAGTAGGACCTTGGCAGACAGGATAGAAACAGAGGTTTGCTAAGTGCCTGTGTATTTAAACTCATCTTGGAAGCTGGTCACCGCACCGTGAGGAAGTCCAGTTACCCTGCTGGAGGGGGAGAAATCACGTAGAGCGAGACAGACGCCCCGCTGGGCCCTGGCTGATCCAGCCCTCCCAGCTGAGACATTGGGCTGCATCTGTATGAGACCCCAGGCATGACCAGTGAAGGGAGTTGAGCCCAGCCCAGATTGCAGAATCAGGGTAAATAAAGGGTTGAAGCCATTAAGTTTTGGGTGGTCAGTTACAAAGCAGTAGATAATTATACATTGCTCATGTGATCTTAGACAATTTATTACTTAGTTTGCTCCTCGGGTGAATGGAGATTTTGTGTTGAGGATTTAAGTACGGTGTATACACAGTATGCAGGGACATGGCTGACATTCATCCACTGAAGATGTAACTCAAGGAATCCTTTGTCCTGCACTCTGGTAGGTGATACAGTGATAAAGATGACATAATCACTCCCTTAAGTACACGTCAAGCACATTAAAAACGTCAGTTCCCTTCCCTCGCTAGCACACAGTGTAGCGCGCTGGAGATGCTCAGCGAACTCAACTGTGACACGCCAGGCCAGCACTGCTCCGTCTCCACCTGCTATCTAAAGTCATTCAGGGGCTCACTCTACTGTAGCATCCAGACCTCCGAGGGCGTGGCTGGCTTCACAGCTGACTTTGGCTTTAGCCGCCCAGGCCTGCCCTCTGAGCTGACATGTGGCTGTGTCAGAAGAAGTCCCTGACCCTGATCAGAGACCTGGTCCACCAGGAAACAAAGAGCCCGGTACTCTGTAATACAGAGGCAAGGAGAGAGTGCCTTCGCTTTCTCCTCCTCCTGTCTCCAGTTCCTGCTTCTTGCACAGCAGTGCCATGGCGAACCCTTCCACTCAGCCCTGTGGAGTGCGCATTCTCTATCAGCCTCCTCCTCTTTGGTCCCTTTCTTAGATCTCTCCCAAAGGTCTCTGCTTTTCCACATCAGTGGAATGGCTGTTACTAAGGTTGCCAGTCTGGCCCTTCGAACACGAGGGACCATGTATGAGCCAACGGGAAGTGAGGAAGAGCTGCTGAATGTCTTCATCAAGTATCAGATGCCTTGTGCTGGGAGGAATAAAGCCCACCCACCTCAGGTTTCTTAACACTGAACGCATCCCAGCATTCGGGAATGCCTGCATTTCTGTACGCTGGCCAGAGAGATGGCTTAGGGAATTGAGATGACTGCAAGATGCCTTCCAAATTAGATGACACAGGGCCTCCACACTAAGAAAAGAGTGTGAGTTTCTGCTGTGAGCCCAACAGACAACAAATTGTCCCCAAGTACAGGAGACTCAGCTTCAGGCTGCCCCGAACCTCAGCACGGGAGGGCGAGCAGTGCCTGTCAAGCTGCTCAGCTTCTGGCCCCGGGATGGACACTCCAGGAGAGGAGTGGGGAGGAACCAGGGCGCCTGTGAATGCCCTTGGGCACAGCAGTGAGATGCCATATTGTGATTTCTGTGTTTTCTCTCTGTGTATGTGTGTGTTAAAGGCCAATTGTTTCTCTAAACTTGCAAAGCCTCCCACCATATGCAGAATAGTGGGAAAAAATGTTTTGGATGGACTGGGGCTTCCCACCCTACAAGTGGAAATTTTCTGCACTGTTCAAAACTTCCCCAAGGTATGAAGCAGTTTACATGTGCTCTTTAGTATGTTCTGGTTCCACTGCGTGTATTAGCAACTCTTACCTACACTGTAGACAATCGATGCTTAGAAATTCAGTGTCTGTGAAATGTATCTGCTATTTATTTACAGGCAATCATGTAAGCACGAGTCATACAACTACTCTTGATGGCTTTACTATGGTTAAGTGTAATTTTGATACATACATGACATGCTAATCTGCATATGGTCCAACATGGAGAAGGAAAATGAGGCAAACCTGTTTAATGTCCTGCTAAACCTGGACATTATTCAAGTGATGAGTTCTGCAGGTCAACTTATGGGCCTACAGATTCATATATAGTGATTTATAAACAGGTAGACTGGCCTATATAAAGAAAATAATTCATTTTAATAAGTTGAACAATTCACTTTGCCACATATTTGTTAGAAATAATTTTGTTGCCATCTCTGGGAAGATAATATTAGGATTCACTCTGTTCCTATGCTTGTAGTTATCTATTGGAGAGAAAAGTCAGAAAAGTGAAGTTCAGTGCCGGGTTTCTAGAAGGGTATTTTAACCAGGTAATCACTTTAAGTGTTCTATGAAGCCGGGTTCCATAGTGCTTCAACAGCTCTAAAAATACCTCAGAGAAAAGTACATGTTCTCATTTTCCCCTTGAAATTGGTGATAAAATATCATGCCCATTAAAAAGCTGAGTTAATTCAATTTCCTATTGTCTGCAAGAGGTAGGGAAAACGTGGGGCACATTTATGCTATTTTCAGAGCATCTGTTCCGTGGTGGTCCCGACCCACTTTGAAGTCCACGAGAACGCGCTGCCGGAGCTGGCCGAGGTGGAGGAAATGGAGAGGAACCAGGCGGTGAGCACGGCGGTGCAGTGGGTCAACCAGAGCCTCACGGAGGAGCTGCAGGGCGTGGAGCCCTCCAGCCAGGTGGACGTGGATCACACGCTCAGGTCCGGCTTCCACTGGGAAAGAGCAACGCCAAGGGTAAAACAGGAACGGTTGTCTTTCCACCTCACCTGCCAGAAAAATGGGTCTGTGGACTCTGCAGTGGGGAAGTTGCTCCAAGAAGCTTAAGTGAAAGCAGCAAATTTAATGTAAAATAGTTTTGTCTCTGCAAACCTTGTTGCTGAAATCCACTGTGGAAGGCCACAAGGCGCTTTTCAGTTCTTTTTCATGCTCAGCACTTTCCTAGGATCCAGTCGAGAGCTTGATCAACTGAGGAATCCAGACGATGGGCTCCCCGCCCCCGCCCCATGTCCTGCCTCTGGCTTCTCACATGCTCATGTGGTCCTGGTGGCTGGCACATCCTGTCCTCCCACTACAACCAAGTCTGTCATACTTTGCCCATGGGTTCACTCTAAAATGTGAAAACAAAGAGAGCTGTGGTTGCAAAGGCAATGTAAGTATTTGCAAGTATTTGGCTGTGCCCAGGCAAATCAAGGGTTAGAGTTACCTTTCCTTTTGTGCAGGTCCAGAGCCACAACCCTCTTGGCCATACAGCTCAACTGGATTCTCCTTCCTTAAGCTTTATCACTTGCTTAAGTGTGCATGATGTCGCATTTTACCTTGCTTCAGAGTTTAGTGGTGACTTTCATGATAATGTTTTTGAATATTTATTAAAATTTTCTTGGGAGTTTCTAAATGTTACTCCTTTTGTATTTATTTTTTTAAAGATTTTATTTATTTACTTGAGAAGTAGAGTTACAGACAGTGAGAAGGAGAGGCAGAGAGAGAGACATCTTCCATCCAGTGGTTCACTCCCCAGATGGCTGCAATGGCCAGAGCTGCGCTGATCTGAAGTCAGAAACCAGAAGCTTCCTCTGGGTCTTCCACGTAGGTACAGGGGCCCAAGGACTTGGGCCATCTTCTGCTGCTTTCCCGGGCCATAGCAGAGAGCTTGATCAGAAAAGGAGCAGCCAGGACTAGAACCAGTGCCCATATGATATGTGGGTGCCACAGGTGCAGGATTAACCCACTGTGCCACAGTGCTGGCCCCTACTTATTTATTTTTAATTTGGCCTTCTCTGCTATTTTTTTTTTTTACCCCCAAGACGTCAATCATACCTTCTGTTACCTTTCTTTCTCCCTGGAGTTTTCAGTTCCCAAACCATGCCTCTGGGTTAGTTCCTTTCTAGGCCTACAGAAATGCCACCGAAGCTTCCTTTTTTCTCTTGTTTCTGGAGCCCACATCTTCCTCTTTCCTGATTTGCTGAAAGTGAAAATGAGAAAGGACATGTGGGATGCAAAGCTCTATTTCAGTTCATTCATTCATTCATTGGAGAGGAGAGAGACAGAGCTCCCTTCTGCTAATTCACTCTCTAGACAACAGCTGGGGCAAGAGGAAGGCTGAAACCTAGGGCTGGGAACTTGGTCCAGGTTTCCTACACCAGTGGCAGAAACCAGATTACTTGAGCCATCGCACCTGCTTCCATTGGGCCATGTTAGCAGGAAGCTGGAGTCAGGAGAAGGAGCTGGGAATCAAACCTAGGCAGTCCAGTGTGGGATGCAGGCATCGTAACCACTAGGCTAAACTGCAACCACAGTGTAGAGTTTTTAAGTTCTTACATGTGTGCAAGTGTCCGTTCTTTGCCCTCATGTTGGTAGTTTTCCTGAATGTAGAATTCTCTGTTGAAATCAAATTCCTTGAATACTTTAAAGCCATTGTCCCATGCACATCTGGGATGTTGATAAGTTTGATGCAAATCTGATTCTCTTTATTTGTGCATGTTTTGTCTTTGGAAGCTTTCAGCTTCTTTTTATTTTTAGAGGCTTAAATCTTATGTACATATATGCATGGAGGATTTCACAAAAGCTATTTTTTTTAAAGATTATTTGAGGATCTGACGCTGTGGTTTAGCAGGGTTAAAACCCTGGCCTAAAGCGCTGGCATCCCATATGGGCGCCAGTTCTAGTCCCGGCTTCTCCTCTTCCGATCCAGCTCTCTGCTATGGCCTGGGATAGCAGTGGAGGATGGCCCAGGTCTTTGGTTCATTCCCCAATAGGCTGCAATGGCTGGAGCTATGCCGCTCCGAAGCCAGGAGCCAGGAGCTTCTTCCAGGTCTCCCACACGGGTGCAGGAGCCCAAGGACTTGGGCCATCTTCTGCTGCTTTCCCAGGCCATAGCAGAGACCTGGATCAGAAGTAGAACAGCCCAGGACTCAAACCAGTGCACATATGGGATGCTGGTACTGCAGGTAACAATGGCTTTACCTGCTACACCACAATGCCAGCCCCCAAAAGTTATTTTAATGATTCATTTTAAGTTCCCCTAAAAACATCCTCCACTGTCTGTCCTTAGTGTCTTTGTTTTCTGATGGTCATTTTCATAAAAAGAACATCCAGTTATCCTGAATCAAATGATGTATTCAAATTTTACTTTAAAAATGCAGACGGGGGACAGAGTTGTGTTGTAGCAAGTTAAGTCATCTCCTGCAACACTGGCACCCCATATGAGTACCAGTTTGCGTCCTGGCTGCTCCACTTCCAATCCAGCTCCCTGCTAATTCGCCTGGGAAAGGAGCGGAAGATGGCCCAAGTACTTGAGCCACTGCCGCCCATGTGGGATACCTGGATGAAGTTCCTGGCTCCTGGCTAAAGCCAGGACCAACCCTGGGCTTTGCGACCAGCTGGGGTTGAACCAGTGGATAGAAGATGTCTCTCTCTCTGTCTCTCCCTCTCTCTGTAACTCTGCCTTCAAATAAATAAATCTTTAAAAATATGCAAACAGAGTTCAAATAATTTCAAAAATGAGCACCTGAAATGTTTAAGCATTTTCCAGGCCAAAATGAATTTGAGTTCTTGAACACAGTTTTATAATAGCGTCATTGGGAATTGAAGCTAAAAAGTAGAGTTAATGATTGAAGCACATTGTGGTCAGTTCTACAGTGTGACCAAAATGATAGTGATACTTGTAGCTATCCCATTGTAAAACCCTGTTTTCTTGCCATTAGGACATTCTTTGCAAATAAAGTACAAGAAGAGAAGGAGAGAAAAGAATTGGAAAACAACCTGGAAAACTCAACAGTGTCTATACCCGCACCTGTAATACCACCCCCACCCCCCGCACCCCCCCAAAAAAAGAAGCCACAAAAGCAAGTTAAGTGACATCACTAACCCTGGCAAGAAATGTGTGGGAAGCAGGGCCACAGCTTGGCATGCCTTTCCAAGCCTCTGCTGCAGGCCCAAGCTCGGCTTCCGGCCAGGTGCCATCCATTCTCCATGCCGCTTCCTTGCTTAAGCTGCTCTGTGGATGGGGGCAGGGCTCCCCCATCCATGTTTATTTGCAAGCTAAGATGACTTCTCACCCACAGATGAACATTCATTAAAGACAGTGAACAGTGGCAGTGCACAGGTGGAGTGGAGTGAGGGTGAGCTGGCTTAGGGACCTTGCACCTCCCTGGAAGCTTCATTACCTCATCAGACAGCCACTCCAAAGTCTAAAGAGTGTTGATCCTCTGATACGTGCAACTGACATTTTCTCAGTCCTGTGCAACATACACACATTTTCTTTAGAAAACTTCGCTATATTAATACAAATGATTGAAGTTATTGGTTCAGCCTGCCCTTTGCTCTGTGCCTTCTAGCAGATTGCTAACCTCAGCCCCTCCAGTTTGTTCAGTCTGAAGCTTGTTGGGATGGTGTAAGGGTGCACGGGCCTTGAGGGCAAAGTCAGGCCTATTCAACCTGCCAATGTCAGTGTCCAGCATGAGGCCAAGCACAGCTGAATGCTCACAGGCATGGGGGGGTCCCGTGAATAAGAAAGCCCCAGAACTAGGGCGGGACCAGAAAGACTGTGGAGACACGGTATCTTGGTATCTTATTTCATCATTTTGGATGCTGATGCCCAGAGTAGGGAATAGAATTGCCCAAGGCAAGAGTTGTTAGACCAGCCTTCTCTCAACAGGGTGAGATGGCCCCTGCCTAGGTACAGGCAGAGACCACAAAGGCATGTCCATTTGTGTTGCTTTTGGCGGACAGAACCCTGGCCTTAGAGAAGGGCAGTAGTAGGAGACAGTAATTTGCTAAGCACTTACCATGTACCAGGCTTCCATTCCTCATCTCCACCAAGGGCTCAAGCCCGGCCAGTGGCTGTGGAGGAACACGAGAAGTGTATGGTGGACTGTGTGGCACCTGACTACGAAGGTGGCTGAGAAGATGTTGAAGTGGGAGATGGGGAAGGATTCTGGATAGAGGGAAGGATCTGGGAGGCATTTCTAGAGATGGGAGACCATCTAGAACGCAGCACTGGTTAGAGGCTGGCAGGGAAAGAGCGAGTTAGCAATGCTGTTCAGCAGAAAGTAGAGTGTGCAGCAGGTATGGGGAATAGAGATGCATGCAGGATGGGCTGTGAAGACTGCCCGATTCTCTTCATCCGATTTCTGGTACCTGTGAACGTGAGATAACAAAGTGTATCTCATAGAACTGTAGAAGGGTTGACGCTGAGTGGCCTAGAATTTCATAAGAGAGGCTGAACTGTATGGTGAAGGGTTATTTCAGCATTGGCGAGTGAAGACAAACAGAAAACTTGGGACATCAGGGAGACAGTATTTTCTTCTCGGCTTCAGTTTCATCCTTTCTTTTGGCTGGGGCTTCCCATCTCTAAGTTAAGCATTGAAATAAACAGTCTTCTTATAGTCGAACTTCACAGAAAGAAATATCTTCTCAATATTTTTCTCTCCAGGGAGGAAAGAAACTCTTACAGAGAAACCCATTATGCCTGCAGAACCTGCTGAGCCTGTGTTCCACGGCAGTATGGCCATAGGGGCCGTGTCACTGGCTGTTGCCAAAACCAGTGCCATCCTGGGCAACAGACCCCTCTACCTAAATATTGCATCTCTGAAGCACGGTCAGGTTCGTCTCTATTGGATTCCGTTACGAGGAACCATGAGCATCTCAATGCAATGAGCCATGTTTCTCACGTGCCCTTGCTCTCCCTGTTGCAGGAGGAGCCAGCGCTGCTCACCATGCCTTTGCTGATGGTCTCTCTGATCAGCTGTGGGAAGTCGTCGCCTGGAAAGCTCAATTTAATGAAAGAAGTGATTTGTATTCCCCATCCCGGATTAACAACCAGACAAGTACCTTCCATGATCTCAGCTGACTTTCTGAAGACAGGCACTCCATCACCGATAGGTTTTCAGTGTGAAGCGAAGGGAAAGGGAATGAAATGTAAAATGAGGGAAACTATTTTAGGAAATTGGGGCAGTGAGAAGAAAGCAAGACCTTCCCTAAGGGAACACATTTACATGGCCTTGGATGTCTGCTTCCTCACAGCACTGGCTCACGCTAGCGATTTCCAGAGAAGCCAGGCACCCGTGGCTCTGCAGTCCAGAAATAGTGCAGGCAGGTTGTTCTTTGGGGATGGGATGGCCAATGGTTTTTATGACTGCTCCGTGCACTACGGCAGCGGCAGGTGGAAGCTGGTACTTTCCCAGCGACCCCACTGTACCCAGTGGGACCTCCATGTCCAGCACGTAGCCTGGCACTTAGGAGACGTCTATGGAATGAAGGGACCCTCAGTCACATCGTCTCCACTCGGAGGCGTGCTCTTGTCTGTGTTGCTCTTCAGTGGCCTGAAAGAGTCCTCGTGCCTCTTTGAATCGTCCTGAAATCTTCTACCAGTTGGACATTAGGGAGAATACAAGGTTCCCGTTTTATAGGGGGTGTTTTCACAAAAAGTGCAATCCCCCTGTGGCAAGGCATCAAGTGGTATCTTACCTAGTCCGTGTAAATCGCTAAAGGAAATCTCAAGGTCATTTCCTCATAATTCCATTCTAAACAAAATCATCTCACAACTTAATTGCAGTGGGCGAGGGTTGCTATCTGGTGGGCCATGCCCAGGTCCTGGTGCCAGGCTCTTTCCTTTAATTAAGGTCTTGTGTGCTATTTGGGCAGCAGGGCACCGGCCAGCCGTTCTTTATCTGTCTCTGTGTGTGGATCTCATCACCAGCAACACACTTTTCTACTTTTTAAGTGCCAGTGGGTTTATACGGATGGAGCCTGTCTAATCTAGACTCCCTTGGTGACCCGTAACTCGCACAGCAAGAAGGTCACCCAGGTTAGCTGAGAGACACTAAAGAGAATAAAGCCGGTGTGATGCAACCGATGAACCAGGCGGTTGTGTACAATGAAGAGAGGCTACTGAGGGTGCACAGCCTCTCCTCCGTACTCCTCCAAAGCAAACTGGGGGCTGAAGACTGAATCTGTGATGTGGGAGCTCGCACCACCCACTCAGGAGGCACTCTGCGAATAAGTCTGAGCTAGAAATAACCACGTGGGGTATGATTTTTTAATATTTAAAATGTCTGGACTGCAGCTGTGGAAGATGATGTTGGTTCCACTTACAGGGCGTGGAGATGCTTCTGGAAATTCAGAAACATGTCACCAAGACAACTGATGTGGTATGTGGGCGTCCTCCAGGCTCGGTACTGACAGTTCTGTACCACCTAGTAGCCAACCTGTGGTTCATTTTGCTAATGTTGGTGTGGAAAATGCATTTATGTGTTTGGGGCCTTCCCTCTAAACCCAGTGTACACATTTCCTCACTGGCTACGGGTCCGGTTTCTAAGGGTATTTCACAGTCTCGTTTTGATTTCTGTGCTAAGAACTTACAACGAAGGAAAGGATTTGGCCCCAAGGATGTCAGAGGCATTGTGGAGTGCACTCTTGTGCCCGGGTTTGAATCCCAGCACTGGGCAAACAAGGGCCCTTGGCAGTGTAGCGGTCTCAGGCAAGTCACAGAGGAAGGATGGGAAGCAGGTATAGGAGTCACAGGTTGTCCCAAGATACACTAACGAGGGCGATGGGAAGCAGGTATAGGAGTCACCGGTTGTCCCAAGATATTCTAACTAGGGTGATGGGAGGCAGGTATAGGAGTCACCAGTTGTCCCAAGATACTCTAACTAGGCCAGCACATGGTGATATGCAGGCCTGCAGCCAAGGGAGGGACCCAGTCCTTGTCTGTGGTGCTTTTTTGAACAAAAAGACAAACTGATATTTTAGAGTATTACATTTACAGAAAGGTTACAGAACACTATAGAGTTCCCAAATATCCTTACTGTTTTCCCCCATGTTAATGATACAGTGTGTGGTACATTTGTCAAAACCAAAATGACACATTACTACTGCCTAAAATACAGCCTTCAGTCAGAATGCACTGATTTCCCATGAATGCCACTTTTCTAGGCGAGGATCCAGTGCAGGATCCCACACTGGGTGTAGCCTGAGGCTTTCAGGCTGTAGCATGAGGAAGCATGAGTCCTTCCCCATCAGGGTGGAGCCAGGATACCAGAGCAAGCAAGTGCTGGCCTCAGTGGTCACTGGTTTCTCCTGCCTGGCACATCAGTTTGCTTCCTGAATTAGTGTTGTACCAGGAGACAGAAAACTAGGATGACTCCACCATGAAAAGAAACAAGATAAGTGTATTTCATATGAAATACGCGTGAGCCAGACCAATTCCTGACAAACACATCCCAGCTTATAGAGCCAGTTAATGTTGGGCATTAAAGTATATCCCGGGACGCGGGGGACTAAATCCTTGCACCATAGGCATTTAATACCCCAAAAGTTGTGGGGCCGCCTCTTTGGAATGACCTTGGCTTTTAACTTCCAGTGCCATTATGCCCACCAGATTGACCAGATTCAGTGGTCTTCGGGTTTCCGAAAGTCAAATCCAGCCTGCAGGAAACAGTGTGACATGAGGATATTCAAAACAGGGTGTGGGGCCTGTAAAAGCTAGGCCCACCAGGGCGTAACTTCTCACGGGCAAGGAGGGGATGTGTGCCCACCTGCAAAACTGGCCGCACCCGGCAGGATGGGTGCACGCCCATGTGTGTGACGAGGGGTAGAAGGTAAGAAGGAGCTAAAGAGAGCATGAACCTGAATTTGAGGAATCGTTGGGGCTTAAGAAAATAGGGTGTGGCTGGCATCACCCACGTATACGTGCTATGTGTGCATGCCATGTGTTTGTGTGTGAGTGTGTATGAGATTCACTCGGGACTGGCAGGGCCCCAGAGCAGTGGACAGGCCAGAGACCTAAACTGTTTGCTGGCACACACATGTCCAAAAATCCCAAGTGATATTTTTATTTCCTGTCTCACAGCCTCCTCCTCCAAAAGCCGAGACCAAAAAAGGGCACGACGGGAACAAGAAGGGTCCAGTGAGTATGCATGATTGTTTGCCCAGTGAATGGTGACAGCACAGACAGATGCCTGTTTTTTCTCCATGGTCATTTTACTCCCAGGCCAGGGCTCAAGAAAACAGAATTTATACAGTAATATTGCTCCATGAACACTAATCCCCGTCTTTCCAGCAACTGTCCAGCTAAAATCTGAGGCTTGGAAGTGTTTACAAGTAAGAGGCCTTTGACCCTGTAGGTGAAGCGTATGGGGAGCTGACCCTCCTGATAACCAGCTAAAGGTGGATAGGGTGCTTTAGGCTTTCATTTACTACTGCCAAAGTGGGCCTGAAAAGGGGCAAAAAGAAGGCCATTCCTTCCATCCTTTGGTCCCCAAAAGGCACCAAAGCACCATTTCAGATGAACCACGGGTAGGAACTCAGATTTGACAAACATTCCTCCTTGTGTAAATGACCACGCTGGCCTGGGAGCCCTGGGAAACATCTGAGCTTGACCGGCCCATCTCTTTGGTGATGGTGGGTACCCTGCCATGACCTGCTGCATGCCCAGGCTGTCAACAATACAAACGGAACAGTCCACGAGAATCCAGGAGATGATGCGTGTGAGTAGGGGCTGCTCCCATCTGCAGGATTTGCTCTGAAAGCCAGAAATCTAAGCTTGGTAAAGAGAAATGTAGTTTCCCAAGACAGAGAAACTCAAGAAACAAGAGACAGGAGCAGACACAGCAGGATGTCAAATACTTGACAGCTGTCTACGTCAGAATGAGTGCAACACTCGTAACCTAGGCTTTGCAAGGGGGCTGGGGATGGCGAACGAGCAGCGATTCGCAGTGCTGTTCCTTCCAGTCCAGCAGGTTGTCTCCTGTGTTCTGAGGCTCTCAGACCAGGATCAGCCCTTCTCACGATCAGCTTGCTGTCTTTTGCCCTTGTAGGAGGAGGTTACAGGTTCCAGTCTAGAGAAGCAACCACACCAGAGTCAGGGGCGTAGACTCTTGCAGTCAAATTTCCCGGATTAAAATCTGTTCCAGGTCAACTTAATTCCCTGTGAAATGAACATAGTCATGGTATGTGCTTCAGGGGTTGTGTAAGGAGTAACTGAATTTTATTCACGTGACATGCATAGGACAAGACGCACCACTTAGGAAGCACCAAGTGCTTTCGTAATTTAGAAGATTAGGTAATAGAGCTCCGTTGATAGACAAAAAATTTCCCCACCTATTCCTTTGTTTTAGGAATAAAAGCTTCCTCTCATTGATATTGAAACCACTGGCTGGGTTTTATAATTAACTCCTGCTACTACTAGAAAACAGAACACATTTCTCCCTGTAAATGCTTGTTCTTGAGCCGATGAACTCTACAAACGTGAGTTTTAAGTCCAGAACCACAGAGGCTGCTTCAGCTTCCAGCTGCACAGGTCGCAGTGTCCACCGAGCGCACACCGAAGCTGACTTGGCAGGAGCAGCGCGTGCCTTTCCCGGGGGTCACTGGCATCCCCAAGCTTCTGCTGAAATTCGCCCTCCGTGTTGTGTCCTTTCTGCCAAAGTTTTCAATACTTTTAAAAACAGCACTTTTTCCTAAAGGAGGGTGGCATTTTTACCAGTCATGTTTGCCTGGAGGAAAACAGACCATAGGAAAAAGGGCAGGTTTGGGAGGACTGGCAGCGTTAGGCGGACCGAATGGTTCTTTACAGGGATAGCCTGGACACTCGCAGGCCAGGTGGCTTGGCTCAGGCTCGCCCCCCGCCCCCCACTACAATGGCAGAGCTGACAGACAAATAGCTATACTAACAAGAGAAGTGTGGGGCCGGTGCTGTGGTGTAGCGGGTTAAGCCACCACCTGCAACACTGGCATCCCATGTGGGCATCAGTTCGTGTCCAATCTGCTCCGCTCCCAATCTAGCTCCCTGCTAATGCATCTGGAAAAAGAGCAGAAGATGGCCCAAGTGTTTGAGGACCCTGCTACCAAGTGAGAGACCCAGGAGAAGCTCCCAATTCCTGGCTTTGGCCCAGACCAGCCCTGGCCATTGAGGCCATCTGTAGAGTGAACCAGTGGATGGAAGACCTCTCTGTCTCCCTCTCTCTTTCTCTCTAACTCTATCAAATAAACAAACAAAATATTAGAAGAGAGAGAAAGCTGCTCCCAGATCAAACCTGGAAAATGTTGGGAATAAGAAAACTGGAGGAACTGTATGCCCAAAGTCCCGGGAGTCGGACCTGGAGGGGGATTGGTGTGACAGCACAGGACCTGCCCTTTGGGGAGCCGTGTCTGGTTACCCTGTGCCTGTCCCAGGATGCTCCACGGACCAAGCGTGTTGTACTGATGCCTCCTTGTCTTTCCTTCTTGCAGCAGCCCATCACTGGAAAGATGACCCATCTTGGCTGTTTAACCATCAACTGTGACACCATAGAGCAGCCGCTGCTTCTACTACAGGGCATCTGTGCCAGCCTGGAGCTGGAGCTGGGAACAGACCTGCATTTAGCCATCAACTGTGCTGCGCATGAGCTGATGGACTATGTAAGTTTCCACTGCAGATTGTTCGCTTCTGGTTTAGGTCCAGCAGTTTTAACTCAGAACTTAAAAGAAGAGCTTATCTGAGTATTTTCCAAACGAATCCCTTTTTTTCTTTTTTCTTTTTCTTTTTTTTTTTTTTTTGACAGGCAGAGTGGACAGAGAGACAGAGAGAAAGGTCTTCCTTTGCCGTTGGTTCACCCTCCAATGGCCACCGCGACCCGCATGCTGCGGCCGGCGTATTGCGCTGATCTGAAGCCAGGAGCCAGGTGCTTCTCCTGGTCTCCCATGCAGGTGCAGGGCCCAAGCACTTGGGCCATCCTCCACTGCACTCCCTGGCCATAGCAGAGAGCTGGCCTGGAAGAGGGGCAATGGGGACAGAATCCGGCGCCCCGACCAGGACTAGAACCCGGTGTGCTGGCGCCGCAGGCAGAGGATTAGCCTGAGCCGTGGCGCCGGCCTTGTTTTTTTTTAAATTAATATGGTGTGAGGGAACCAAATATAAATGGAGTTGAGAAAGTCAAGTTAGTTAATGGAAGATGGGTTGCTACATTGTCCTCATGAGAGCTACTGCACAGTAAGTTACCTGGTATGTTTTGTGCGTGCAGTCATTTCGTAAAAATTGAATTAGACAAGCATGCGAAGTGGGGTGGTTTACCTGTGACTTGGTATACTTCTAGATGTGTGCTTCTTAGTGTTTGTGCTTTTCACATATAAAAATATTCCCAAGTGGTTGAAATTTATGACAAATGTGTTTTCAATCTGACTAAATGCATCACAGTATTAAGCACGACCTGAGGAGGACACAGCCTCACCGGCAACACCTCACCTGGGAGACGCCACCTGCAGGGAGCGAGCAACATGGGGACTTCAAAAAGTCTGTGGAAAAGTGAAGCTAAAAGATAGTTTATTTTGGTGGGAATGTAAAATCCATATGCAGTATTTTCATAACAGCCATTTTCCATGAGCTTTTTGCAGACTGTATGCATGAGGTTTTAATGTTTTGTACTAAACTTATCTGTTATTCCACAGACTTTCTGAAGTTTCCTATTTTAAAAAGAAAGTGAATGGAAACAGATTCATTAAAAAATGTTCTGTAGCAGGTGTTTGGAGCAGTGGTTAAGACGTTTGGGTTGCCCACATGCCATATTGGGGAGCCTCGGTTCGAGCCCCAATCGGCTTCCGATTCCAGCTCCTGTGCAGCCTGGGAAGCAGCAGGGGGTGACTCAAGTGCTGGAGACCTGGGCGGAGTTTCAGGCTCCTGGCTTTGGCCTGGCCTACGCCCAGCTGCTGTGGATATTTGGGGGGTGAACCAGCTAACAGAAGATCTCAGTCTCTGGTTTTCAAAACTATGGAAGGAAAGATGGAAGAAAGGAAGCAAGAAAAACTTTTATATGTTCCCAGTCCTTGAGAAACTGGTGTCAGGAGATCTATTAGCAGTTCTGATATACACACACATATTTTCTATTTCAGATATGGAAATGCTAAGCTTTCTCAAATGCCCAGCATTCTGGCGTGCGTTTATGGTGATTTGATAACATTTATCATGTGTAGGGGCCATGACTGCATAGGATTCTGCTTTAACTGTGATTCTTACTTTAAATATAAAGGAAATTCTGAAAATGTACATGAGAATCTAAGTTTCAGCTGATTTCTAAAAGTTCTTTGACTTTTCTAAAGAAACTAAGCTCATAAAGGAATGTTTAATTTCCTATTCGTCACCTAATAATTGGTTCCTAGGCATACCATTAAGAAAAAGAATTACATGTTTTCATCAGCAGTGTATACTGAGAACGATGGATATACTTACTGCCAGTGCTGTCTAGAATGGGTATTTGTTGCTTATATGCAGTAAAATGTATTAGCTTGATATCAGATAATTCTTACAATAATGTTAGTCATTAGCATTTCCTCACTGACAAGATAAGATTTTTAAGCTTTGCATTATAGAAGCAGCTGAAGTTCTTGCTGCCTTTTCCTGTGAAAAATGTAAAAACTTCCTTTAATTTTGGGCTTCTCGGATCCTGCTTAATTCCAATGGAGTCCATTGTATTAGCAGCAGCCGCAGCAGGAAGGTATTAGTAAAGGAAACAGCCGGTCTGCTCTGGCCCATCTCCCTCCCAGCACCTAAGGACCCCAGGGGCCACTCCTGATCACAGACTTAAAAGTGAGCAGCTTTGTGGGGATGGCATTTTGCACAGCAGTTAAGTGTCCACCTGGGGTGTGTGCGTCCCATGTGAGAGAGCCTAGGAACAAGCCCTGGCTCTACTTCCGATTCCAGCTCCCTGCGAACGCACAGCAGTGACGGCTCAAGGAGTTGAGTCTCTGCCACCCACATGGGAGACCTGGACTGAGTTCCTGGCTCCTGGCTTCAGCCGGGCCCAAGCCCCAACTGTTGTAGGCATCTAGGAAGTGAACCAGCAGATGAAACATCTTTGTCTCAATCTCCCTCCCTCCTTCCCTCCCTCTCTCTCTCTTTCTGCTGTGAAAAATTAAGTGAAGGTGCTTTGGTTTTCAGAAAGACTAAACTGGATCTGTCGGCCTAGTCTTCTATACATAATGACTGGGGCGTTTCACACCTCACATGAACGGAATTCACTAGAAGCCTACTTTCAGGATAACACCGTTACTATGAGAAGTTGTGTGCTACCTGGAAAGACGCCTTTACATACATCACTTTACATTTCATATCTCAAAGCCCTGCTTTCAAATTTTAGTGTTTAAAGGAAGCAAGCTGTTTGTCACAGGGAGTTGAAAGATAGTTCTGGTGAGTGGGCAGGTCTGCACTGCTATTCCATTTGTTGTTCTTTGAATCTGTTATTGTCCATGCGCCCAGGCAGTCAGGTATAGTGGGAGAAATGCACCATGGCCTAAATCTAAGCAAGAATGGCTTCCCCTCCTACCCTGCACCTGTTGTCTTTTTGTACAGCTTGCATCTGAAGTCTGTGGGAAGAGGAACAGTGACTTGATTTCCCAGGTTAATATTTACAAGCTACTTAAGGTGAAACGCGTAGATTTCTCGGGTGAACGTGGCCTGGAAAGGATGTTTACAATCTTTCAGAAGAAACCAGTGAGGGGCCGGTGCTGTGGCATAGTAGGCTAAGCCTTCGCCTGTGGTGCCAGAATCTCATATGGGCACCGGTTCAGGTCCTGGCTGCTCCTCTTCTGATCCAGCTCTCTGCTGTGGCCTGGGAGGGTGATGGAGGATCGCCCAAGTCCTTGGGCCTCTGCACCCGCATGGGAGACCTGGAGGAAGCTCCTGGCTTCAGATCGGTACAGCTTCAGCCATTGTGGCCATTTGGGGAGTGAACCAGCGGATGGAAGACCTCTCCCTCTCTCTGTAACTCTAACTCTCAAATAAGTAAATAAAATCTTTCAAAGAAACCAATGAGGGGTAATCTGAATCGCATCTATAGCATTTGAAGAATGCATTGGTTACCCTTTGGTACTGTCCTTACACCTGTCAGAGTCGAGGAAAATACGAAGTGGCAATGGGCACATACAAAAGCGCAGCCGAGATGGTTGACCTGTACGTGGACCTGATCAGCAAGTACCCGGCCGTCATCGCCTTAATTGATCCTTTCAGGAAGGAGGTAAGCAGTACACACCTTTTCAGTTTTATAACAAAACAGAAGAAAATCTCTGTCATTTGAAATGTGTTGTAATCTGGGCTGAGGCTGAGTTGCTTTAGGAGAAAAGGCACTTACTAAGCAAATGAATAGCAGCACACATTCACCCAGGCGTGTGCCTGTCTCGTGAAATGAAACAAGCCGCTGGGAGCCCCGCGGGAGTACTTGGATATTTACAGGCAGCTAACTGAGCAAAATCGCCCCTGCGTGCTAGGTGGTGCTTCAGCGGGTTAATCACAGATCATTTCCATGTGCTCATGGAGACAGGAGTTCTGGAGGCCAAATATTTTTTAGCCTAAATCCACTTACTACCTCTGAATACAAGTAATAAAGCCATATTCCCATCCACTGGTTCATTCCCCAAATGCCTGCAATGGCAGGGGCCAGAGCCAGGCACCAGGCACTCAATCCAGATCTCCCTCATGGGAGGCAGGAGCCCAATGACTTGAGCCATCACCACTGCTTCCCAGGGTCTGCCCTGGCAGGAAAGCCAGTCAGGAGCCAGGCTGGAAATTGGGCCCAGGCACTCCAATGAGGGTTGCAGGCACCTCTGTCGCGAGGCAAAGCTACATTTCTAAAAGGTTTGAATCCGAGGTTTTGTGATCCACTCAGACAAGCACCTCTGACAAAGGTTGTTTACCTGCTGCAGGGCCCAGCGGGCTAGGCTGTCACCTGCGACACCGGCATCCCTTATGGGCACAGGTTCGGCTCCACTTCTTTTTTTTTTTTTTTTCTTTTTTTTTTTTTTAATTTATTTTTGACAGGCAGAGTGGACAGTGAGAGAGAGACAGAGAGAAAGGTCTTCCTTTTGCCGTTGGTTCACCCTCCAATGGCCGCCGTGGTAGGCGCGCTGCGGTCGGCGCACCGCGCTGATCCGATGGCAGGAGCCAGGTGCTTCTCCTGGTCTCCCATGGGGTGCAGAGCCCAAGCACTTGGGCCATCCTCCACTGCACTCCCGGGCCACAGCAGAGAGCTGGCCTGGAAGAGGGGCAACCGGGACAGGATCAGTGCCCCGACTGGGACTAGAACCCGGTGTGCCGGCGCCACAAGGTGGAGGATTAGCCTAGTGAGCCGCGGCGCTGGCCTTCGGCTCCACTTCTGATCCAGCTCTCTGCTAAGGCATGGGGGGGAAAGCAGCCAAAGATGGCCCCAGTCCTTGGGCCTCCTACACTCACTGCAGAGACCCAGATGGAAACCTGGGCTCCTGCTTTGGCCTGGCCCAGCCCTGGCTGTTGCAGCCATTTGGGCAATGAATCAATGGATGGAAGATATCTCTTTTTTTTTTCTCTAACTCTGCCTTTCAAATAAATAAATAACTCTTTAAAAAAAAAAAAAGACCAGTCCTCCTAACATACTTTAAACAGACTCCTGAGTTTAAATTCTTTATGAATTTGAGAGCCAACATATGGCATCTTTGAGATAAACCAACTATTTAGATCTGGGGACAATGTGAACACTGGGTCGTATCTGGAGTCCCGGGGGCCTCTCAGTCCCACGTGCCCTTCACAGTGGAGGCCACACCCCCACTGAGCCCAGTTCTGGAAGCTTGCTGGACTGGCTGACAGTGGCCCTGATACTCCGACCACAGCTTTGTTACTGACAGGAAGCGGTTCTAACGGGACAGGCTGAAACCTGGCATGGCTGTGCTGATACAACCACACTCTCACACACACGTATATTCAACTTTTTAAACAAGGACTTCATTTCATGTGGTGGTCTCACCAATAAAAACAAGGCTGTTGAGAGAGGGGACCTAGAACCCTTTGTGGGCTCTGGTTCAGTTTTCTGTTGATCAGAAAAGCCAGAACATGGTCCCACACCGTCCGGTCTCAAGCAGCATGATGGTAACATGGTGGACGGGACAGTCTGGCTTTGATAAACTCCATGGTCAGTGTGGGAAACTGCATTCACAATATCTTTATTCACAAGATCTTTAAGCCCAAAGCCATCAGCGTGAGTTTCCGTTCCAAGAAGTTAAGTGTGCGTGGCTGTGACACAGGAACCACTCAGGCGCAGATGGAAAAGAAACTGTTTTGTGTATCTTAGGAAAAGTGTGTGACTTTGACCATGTGCTGTAGATTCCTGCTTGTGGCTGTGTTCAGGACTGTAATGATCAATTCTGGAATGTTCTCCCAGGACTCTGAACAGTGGGACAGCATCTGCAATGCTCTTGGGTCCAGATGTTACATCATCGCGGGAACTGCATCCAAAAGTATTTCCAAACTTCTCGAGTGTGGGGACATCAACATCCCAAGATCCAACGGGCGGATCATACAACACACAAACCAAACTACCATGTCCGACCTGGTGGAGATAACCAACCTGATGGACAGTGAGTAAAAGTGGAGGTCTGAAAGGCCCTAATGACAACGGGCGGATCATAAAACACACAAACCAAACTACCATGTCCGACCTGGTGGAGATAACCAACCTGATGGACAGTGAGTAAAAGTGGAGGTCTGAAAGGCCCTAATGACTTGGTTATACAAGAAGCCAACAGTCTGGCACAGCTGATTGTTTCAGAAGCATGGAATACATCTCGGAAGAAAAGACAGTTAATGCTTGTGAGAGATTTAGTGCAGAAAACAAAGGCCAGTTTATTGATTCATGTGTCCATAACGACCCTGGTCCACAAGGTCATGCCCTTCACCCAGGGCAGCCACAAAGGTGTGGCCACGCCACTGCCCTGTCAGCTTCCCAGTGCTCTGTGCAGGACTACGGTCTTACTTCCTCAGAAAAAGCATAGTCATTAGCATATTTATGAATTTACTGTGGGTTCGCAACTTGGGCTACAGGGAAACTTTACATTTAAGGGCTGGCATTGTGGTGTAGTGGTGTAGTGGGTAAAGCCACCACCTGCGACACCTGCATCCCACATGGGCACAGGTTCATATCCTGACTGCTCCACTTCCGATCCAGCTCCCTGCTAATGCACCTGGGCAGACAGGGAGACCCAAAAGAAGCTCCTGCTTCAGCATGGCCTAGATCTGGCTGTTGTGTCCACCTGCAGATTGAACTAGAAGCTGCAAGAGTTCTCTCCCGGCCTCTCCCTCTCTCTGCAACTCATATATTTTTAAAAATTACTTTAGAGAAACTGAGAGGGATATGCCAACCCTTAATGCTGAAGAACAGGTGTCTTACGCTGAACTGGGGACTGTAGCACACCTGGGTACTCACCTGCCCTAGCCAGGTTTCCAGACACAACACAGTGCTCAAGGGAAGGAAAGGAGATAACCACTCACCAGGGCGAGGCATCGAGCACATCAGCGTCTAGCCTGCATCCCATCGTTCAGGCTTGGTGAATTCCCTCCTGTGCTGTTACCACTGCAGGCCCTGGGTTTGTCTATGCATCTCCGGAACACGGACCCCAGCTTGCTTCCACATAGGCACAGCCTCAGTACAGAGTCTGCTTGACTGAACACTTAGCTAGCTGTGACACAGCCAGACTCCAGTGGGCCGTTTTAATTTTCGCGGACTTGGGCAAGTCTAGGAGGGATCAGAATTTGGAACTGGATCACCTGCTGTAGGGAACGGGTCTGCTCAGCAGTTAGGAAGAGAGGTCACGGGGGCAGGTGTTTGACCGAGAGAGGAGAAAATGTTCCATCCACGTCCTAGTGCCTAGATTTTATCCCTGGTGGCAGCTGCTGACTCAGTTCCCAGCTACTACAGACCCTGAGGAGCAGCAGCGACTTCCGGCTCCTGTTACCCACGTGGGCAGACCTGAATTGAGTTCCTGGCTCTTGGCTTTGACCTGGCCCAGCTCAGGTCATTACAAGCTTGATAGGGGAGAGCGGTAGGGTGTTCCCTCTCTCTCCCTCCCTCTCAAATAAATTAAAAACAAAACACGGCCAACAAGATCCCATCATCAGCATAGACACCCAAGGCAGGGGTAGGTTCACTACTAACAGAATGTGTCTTTTTTTTTTTTTAAAGATTTATTTATTTGAAATACAGAGGCAGAGGCAGAGAGAGAGAGAGATTCTATCTGCTGGTTTACTCCCTAGATGGCTGCAGTGGCTGGAGCTGGGCTGATCTGAAGCCAGGAGCTTCATCTGGGTTTCCCATGTGGGTGCAGGAACCCAAGCACTTGGGCCATCTTCTACTGCTTTCCCAGGCCACATCAGAGAGCTGGATCAGAAGTGGAGCAGCCGGGACTGGAAGCAGTGCCCACATGGGATGCTGGCACTGCAGCTGGAGGCTTTACCTGCTACACCACAGTCCCGGCCCCATGGAATGCATCTTAGAGATGCGTCAGTGTAGGCTGGCAAGGCAGCGCAGCACCGGGAAGCTTGAGTTCAGGAGCAGGACCCCAGCACTGGGGACTGGGGACTGGAAAGCCAGCCTCAAATCCTGAAACCAGCAGCTCTGGCACTGGAGCGTTGCACTTCACTCCAAAGTGAGCATCGTCTGCATTTACCGATGATGGACTAGGTGCCTGCCCCACGCCGCCGCAGGGATCCCCGCGGCCCGCGCTGCACCAGCTCTGGAGAATTCTTCCGGTTTCACTCCTTACTGCCTCAGTCTCGGAAGGTGCTGTACCTTCCACCTAGAAGGCTTTGCTAGCTCCTCCTCCCCCAGGCGTCGCTGTCAATCAGGCTTGCGTGCCACATCTGACTCCCCCCACCCTGGCCCGCCTGCCCCATGGCGCCCCTCATTTTCCTCCTCGTGGTCCTGACCACAGTGATTTGGACAGTTTTTTCCTGGGCGGTGCCCCCAGCAGACTGCAGGCTCCTTGTGAGATCATGGGCGTCTGGTGCACTTCTGTGCAGGGCCTGGAGCATAAATACCCAGAGGCGGTCTCAGGACCTAGGCAGAAGGCCAGTCTCAGACCTGGGGTGGGACCCACAGCCATGCTGACAGTCGGGGGCCAGAGACTGGAATAGCAACCTCCCTCCCCACCCCGCCCTGCAGGGCTGGCTCAGGGGTGGGGGTGGGAGGGAGCCCCCGCCCTGCCCGCCCCCTCCACGGCTGCCACAGCTGCTGTGCCTCGGTCGGAGCGGGAAATGACCGCTGCACATGACCAGCCCGCTCCTCTAAACGCTGAGGATGAGATGCCTGTGAGTAAAACACAGGGTGCAGTGAGAAAGCTGCACCCGCTGCCTGGGAACCTACCGTATCTCACTGGTGCAGAGCTGCGCGGCATCCTACAGTGGAGGGCCATAAAACCACGCCAGGCCTTCACGGCTGTGCCCTTAGCAGTGGATCACTGTCATCGGAGCATGTTTCCCTCCTCGCAGTGGTCCTAAGTGTGATGTGCACCCTATGAAGTGCGATGGGACACGGTCTTCGCCTAGCACAGCACCTAGGTTGCCGCAAAGAGGAGTGAGGAGCTAAGACCAGGGCAAGGAAAACGCAGATGCTTTGGGGTCAGAATGCTCAGGCAGTCCCACAGGTGTCTGACGCCTCACGGGAAAGCTTTGCGTCTGGTCGATTGTCTGTGTTGCCCCCAGAGGCTCACGCGTATATGCTAATCATTTCCGCACAGTATCAAAGTGACAGGAATTGCTCTTGTAGGCAAGAAGCGCATCACGGTCTTGGGCAGTCCGGACGGAGAAGCGACTGATGACAGCCTTGTCGACTTGGTAAGTGCTGAATGCTGGCCAATTGCAGAATTGCCAGGACACGGCTTTTAGCACAAGCTGCTATTTCAGAGAAATGCAGTCTTTGGTGGAGAGTCATGTAACCTTTCATGAAATAGACTTGCTTCCTCCCAGACAGCTACCTTTTGCAAGGAGCTAATCTTTGAACTTTTAAAAAGAGGGGAAATTGAAGCCCAGGGAAAATGATGAGCACGCGTAAATGACTGGGGTGTACGCGGGCAATCTTCCTCCCAAGAATGCAGTGGGGAAGGCAGGCACTAGTGAGAGAGAAGCCAGCGCCGTGTCCGAGGGGCGGGCAGCCGCACCACCTGCCTGCCTTCCCACACTCCCAGCTCCGAAGCAGGCCCTCTGCCCCAGGAAAGGCACAAAACCCCAGCAGTGCACCCAGACAGCTTCCCTTCTCCAAGAATCGCTCGTGGTTTAGCCGAACATGGCTACTCCCTTTTAAAGAGCTGTTTCTCCCCCGTCAGGCTGTGGGGCTCAGCGTCCGCTTTATCAAGTTGGGGGGTCCTTCTCGTGGCGAGTGGGTGATGAAGTACAACCGCCTGCTGACTATAGAGGAAGAGCTCCTCCAGAATGGAACACTGGGTATGCACTGTTTCCTGCTTTGTTTTCCCTCTGCCTTGAATCAGAGAACAAAGATTGGGAGAAGGGGAATAGAAGCCCCTCTGCAGGAGGGCAGGGGAACCCAAAGACCATAAATAAGTGCTGACAAAACTAGGCTGGCGCCCCCCACCACGGGCATTGTCGTCCTAATGGATTATCTATTTACCTGAATGTTTAAAACTCTCTCCCTTCTCCGTGCTGAATAGACTGCGTGATGCTTCTCAATAGAATTAATTGATTGGAATCTCCAAGCCTACCTTTTGTTATGGCCCAAATCATACTTAAGGTTTCTCTGCACAGGCCCTGGAAGTTAAAGGCAGATGTTTTTCCCAATGGGTCTTGCAAACAACTCCTTTGACTTAAAACAAGCAGCCAGCACGTTAATGTTAAGGTTGTACCTGGGAAAGGCTGAGACAGGAACCAGTCATTTACAAAATGAACCCTTTGCAAATTTGCATGGACAGAAGTTCCTTGGGCACTGCCTGCCTGCAGGGAGACACCCCAAATATGCACTTCTGTTTTCCACATTGCTGCTCGTGGCGGCCAAAAGGAGACCCCAACAAGCGGACGCTTGGAGGCCGACAGGATGATTTTAAACTTGTCAAGTTTAACGCACAAAGGGATCTTGGTACTCATGCTAAGATTCACCGAACACACAGACAACACTGGGAGACTAATTCTGAGTTGTGTAAGGACACAGGCTAGGGTCACTCAGTGCGTTAGGGACTTTTCAGGCAGGGAAAGACGCTGTTCCATGCATCGTCTGAGTTCATCTTCTCTGGGCCTCACCTGGACCGTGCTTTAGTTTGCGTCCATGGCCTCTCACAGTCCCAGCCACGCTTCCTAAAGAAAACAGGTGCTTTGGACATCAAAAGTGACACCAGTGGCCAGAGGGCCAGCCCCTCCGGGGTGCTAATGCAGCCCTAATTATTCTGGAAGGGACTCATGGGTTAGAGAGAACTTCTCTTACCCTGGTAGTGGTCAATAAATGTTGAGATCAAAAACAAACTTGGGGTGAGAAATCTTGCTCCCATTTGGAGCAGGCAACCTTGGCAAAAGCTCAGCTGTTGAAAGAACCACCATTCCCTACAAAGACCTGACCAGGGTGGCCAAAGTCCGCCATCACCGACCTGAGTTTACGGCTGGCAGCGGTTGGTGTGTTTTTTGGCATTTGCTCTGGTTCACCTCCTGTCTCTTACCTTTATTCTGTTCAAAGCCTCTGCCCAAAGTCCACTGTACACCGAATGTTCTAGAAGCTTGTGTATGGGAACAGTGCAGAGTAACTGTAGCGCACGGTGGATGGACAGAGACAGGCCCAGTTTCTGAGGGTTCTGAAGGTGATCTCCTTTAGACCCCACAACTAACAACAAAATCCCCCAGCGCCTTCGCAGTGAACTTTACTCTTGTCCTGTACCCCCTTGAAACAGGGCCCAATGAAGAGCATGTGTTTTTTTACATTAATGAGGAAGCTGAGAAGGCACCGGAGGCTGCCGCTGGTGAACTGCTTGAGCCCGTGGAGCCCATCTTCCCCACGGAGGTTGTGGAGGACTGGGCGAAGCTGTAAGCGTCTCCGCCCAGTCACGGCTGCGCCGGGAGCACCGGCAGCCTGGGGGCCTGACGCACGGCTCCTGGGCTCCTCAACCTCGGGAACTCGTCTCCCCTCTTTATTCTTCGACTGTCACCATTTGGTCAAATACACACTTCACGTTTTTGCCTGAGATGGTGTCTGTGAGGCGTGTTTCACGGACGCCGCGCATGCATTTCCATGGGGATTTCGCTGTGTGCTGGCTCTGCTGTCCACACCTCAGGTCGCGACCTCGTGGAAGAAGCCAATATTTTTGCAGCCGACTCCACGCTCAGTGGAACACTTCAATCTTTACTGCCCACATCATCTCCCAAACCGGAAAAGCTGCTGAGCCTGGGCGCCCTCTGTGCCAGCTCCGGCCGGAATCTCACACCCCAGGTAGGAGGCACGGGGTAGGCGGCCTCAGGCAGAGGCACTTGGCACCCGCTCACCGGCCTTCCCCCTTCCCTGATGCCATCTGCCTTTTAGATTTTCCTTTTTCTTCTACTATTTTTTTTTTTTAAATCTCTGAGTCTCCTTAGATCCTTCTTAGGACAAGAATGGGTCTAAATGAATAAGCATGTCAATGAATGAATATTCTCAAGGTTGTAGATGCCCAGTCAGCAAATCATTTTTTTAAAAAATGATGCGACATCTGTGTGGACTGAAGCCTCTCTTTGTTAAGCTGCTGCTGGGTGACGGCAGAGGATCAGGAGAAACAAGGGTCCTCAGACCTACACCTGCAGACAAACAGGCCAGCTGCTTCGCACGCCACAGGTGCTCCGCTCCTAGGGCTACCGTTCGCGATGGCAGGAGAGCCGGCTAAGTGCAGACTCCTGATATCACATTAACAAGCGGGCTTAGTGTCCTCCTGGCAGAGCCATGCCCTTCCTGCCAAAGCTGTGACTTGAATCAGCTCAGAGGCAGACTCTCAGAGCGCCGGGCAGGGGAACTGGTTGGTGGTGCACTAAGTGGGGAGCACTGTGACAGCTCGGGGCAGCCACTGCCTCTGCTGATGCTTAGCAACGGGGTGGGAAACAGGAAGAAAAACTCATTTTAAAGGCGGGTGAGAACGGTGTTCACATAGTCTTTGCCAATGTTCGTGCACACACACAAATAATTAGAGTGTGCCCTGGAACTGTGACATAAATTATAATTAATGAAGCCACAGTGAAAGGTCAACTAATAACAAAATAGCTAAATTAAATTAATCAAAGAGGTGATTTATTGCCTTGACCAGGTCAGCAATTTCATTTCAACATGCAGTTCAGCCTGTTCACCTTAACCTCACAAGACTGGGCTCATCAATGCACAGGCGGAATTTTAATTTAAATTTCTTAAGAAGCCAGCACCGGTGGCTCACTTGGTTAATCCTCCGCCTGCGGCACCGGCATTCCATATGGGTGCCGGGTTCTAGTCCCGGTTGCTCCTCTTCCAGTCCAGCTCTCTGCTGTGGCCCAGGAGTGCAATGGAGGAGGGCCCAAGTGCTTGGGCCCTGTACCCCATGGGAGACCAGGAGAAGCACTTGGCTCCTGGCTTTGGATCGGCACAGCACGCCAGCTGTAGCAGACATTTGGGGAGTGAACCAAAAAAAGGAAGATCTTTCTCTTCTTTTGTCTTTCAATATCTAACTCTATCTATCAAATAAAAAAAATTTCTCAAGAGAGCTAAGCACTGTTTCTATTCTCTCTTTTGCTCTCTGTTGCAGAATATAGAAAACATTTATATAAAAATATATATGACCCATAAAAAAGGTGAAAGAACCTAGTTGTATCTCCTATGAAAACTGGAAGCTGGGTCTGGCACTGTGGCATAGTGGGTAAAGCTGCTGCCTGCAGTGCCAGCATCCCAAATGGGCGCCAGCATCCCATATGGGCACCTGTTCTAGTCCTGGCTGCTCCATTTCTGATCCAGCTCCCTGCTGATATGCTTGGGAAAGCAGCAGGAGATGGCCTAAGTGCTTGGGCCCCTGCACCCATGTGGGAGACCTGGAAGAAGCTCCTGGCTTCAGCCTGGCCCAGCCTTGGCTGCTGCAGCCATTTAAGGAGTGAACCAGCAGATGAAAGACCTTCCCCCTCACCCCTCCGCCATAATTTTGCCTTTCAAGTAAATAAGATAAATCTTTGAACAAACTGGGAGCTGCTGTCATCCTTCTGTGGGGACTGCTTGCTGACCCTTCGCAGGTCAGCAATGAGGGCACACGGCCATCTGCTCCCGGCTCAGTGGCCCAGAAGCTACGCTGTCCCCGAGGGAGGTGACTGGACAGGTGGAACATGCATTTAGAAGAACTCCAGACTCTATCACTTACCTGACATACAACCTGACAGTGGTCTGCAGAGATAATGAACGATGATTTTTACCTGTGCCATTCCACTGCCAGCAATGCTTAGGTTACCCAAGAAGGCAGGCAGGAGGAATTATGGGTCGGGGGAGTTGTTGGAGCCAAAACATGCAGCCGTCTGACTCAGGCCCACCCAAGGAGGCTGGGTGCGGACAACCTGGGACTGCAGCCGGGGAGAACGTCCACGGGACGACCCCCAGCAGGATGGCCGTGGCTCACGCGTTCGTCTGAGAGGAGCGCAGACACCAAAGGGTGCAAGAACTGTAAGGAAATTCTTACTCTTCCAGAGAAGGAGAGAGAACTCTTCTTGGACAGCACGGGGAACATCTACTGCTGTGCCTCACTAGAACGGCATCAGCATTAGTTAGGAAAACTGGAGCAGCAGAGACCCAATTTATCTTTGCAAAACAGAAGAAAACAAGAACAAAAGAATAACCCTTTGCAGGGAACACAGAGGGACACAGTGCCTTCCAACTTTCCGAGCGCATACAGCGGGCACGTAACGTGTTTGGTGCAGCCAGGGACACACCCTGAAGATTCAGGCACTGGGCTTCCCAGGTCTCCCAATCTGGGGCCCGCTGTTTTTGCTGACCCTGTCACCCCAGCAGGGCCAAACCTGCTCAAAACTGGGCTGAGGAGGAGACACGGAGGCGGGCGAAGGTGAGCAAATGCCCTGCCCCGGTACTTTCTCATCAGGTGACTTTAAATTGCTTTGTGGGGGCCGGCTAAGCTGTGGCTTAGTAGGTTAAGTCTCTCCCTGCAGCGCTGGCATCTGAAATGGGTGCCAATTCGTGTCCTGGCTGCCCCTCTTCCAATCCAGCTCTCTGCTTATGGCCTGGGAAAGCAGTAGAAATGGCCCAAGTGCTTGGGTCCCTGTACCCTGATGGGAGACCCGGAAAAACCTCCTGGCACCTATCTCTGGATCCGCCGAGCTTCAGCCATTGCAGCCACTTGGGGAGTGAACCAGCACATCAAAGATCTATCTCTCTCTGTCTCTCCCTCTCCCTCTCTCTAACTCTGCCTCTCAAATAAATAAATCTTTAAAAAAAATTTGTGTTGTGGTCATAGTAAAAGGAAAGCACGCGTGATAAAGGCTTTGTAAATACCTGTTGCTACCTGTGGCCCGGGCCAGCTGGCACCTCTCAACAAATGGCTGAAGTGAGGGCGTTTTCACAGCCACATCGTTTTGTCGAGGAGTGTGACGAGATGTGGAAAGGCTGGGTGTGTGTGCGTGTGTGTGTCTGTGTGCGTGTGTGTCTATATGTGTGTGTGTCTGTGCGTGTCTGTGTGCGTGCGTGTGTGTATGTGTGTGTGCATGTGTGTGTGTGTGCGTGTGTGTCTGTATGTGTGTGTCTGCGTGTCTGTGTGCGTGCGTGTGTCTGTATGTGTGTGTGTGCGTGTCTGTGTGCGTGCGTGTGTGTATGTGTGTGTGCGTGTGCATGTGCGTATCTGTGTGTGCATGTTCATGTGTGTGCGTGTGTTTGTGTGTATCTGCATGTGTGTGTGTCTGTGTGCGTGTGTGTCTGTATGTGTGTGTGCGTGTCTGTGTGCGTGCGTGTGTGTCTGTATGTGTGTGTGCATGTGCGTGTGCATGTGTGTGTGCGTGTGCGTGTCTGTGTGCGTGTGTCTGTGTGCGTGTCTGTGTGCGTGTGCGTGTCTGTATGTGTGTGTGTCTCTGTGTGTGTGCGTGTGTGTGTTTCAATTCCCAAGACAGTGGGAGATGCACGGCAGCAGACACAGGGCGCAGGGCAGCAGAAGGGAACAGGGAACAAAATTCCTCCGAGCACACCGCTTTGTGAGTCAGTAAAAAGCACCCGACTTAGCTTCTTAGACAGTTTTCCTATTAGAGGAGGCCGGGCGTGGGGAACGAGACCCCAAATGTCAATGACCACACGTGAACCTTAATGAGAAACCGTCGGTGCTTTTTTAATAAGTTGTGGGGAGGAGAGTCCCAAGCACAGCCTAACAGAATGCGCCGGAGGCCCGCGGTGAGCACCCCGTACAGCAGTGGTGTTCGGTTAGGGAGAAACGTGACATTTGGATTCCCCATGAGCAGACGGGTAAGTAACTGCGGAATCGTTACAGAACGACGTGGAAATAGTCAAGCAAAACGAACCCACAGAAAGACAGCTATCTCCAGGTCAGGAGGTACATCCACGCGCCCGCCCACCTCTGCAAGACTATGCCTAGTGCACGTGCAAAAATACAACACAGTACAACTACAGCTACTGTCGCTTTCTTCTACCCTTAGGTGCGAAACACCTGACAGCTACATGCTGAGTCATGCTAACAAAACTAAACCTTTTACTTCCTTTAATAGTAAAATTACCAGGACTGAATCATTGTCATAAAAAAGTGCATTCAAGTACATTACCACTTATTTTAAATAAACATCAATTTTGAAACAATCAACTTTGAAAAGCTGCATAAGTTTTTTCTTTAAAAAAATCCCTGATTCCATTTCTATTTATTCACCGTGGCAGCTTGAAGCATTGTATTTTTAGAGACTACCACTTAATTTCTCAAAAAACAAAAAACAAAACAAAAAAACCAACCAAACCAAACCAAACCCCCTGTGTAATGCTGATCAGCAGTGAAGCAAGGAAATGTGTGCCTGTCACTTGTCTTCACTCACGTCAGAACTGGGGTAGCCACACTGTATACGGGAAAACATAGAGCACAGGGTGTGCAAAATACGACTGAAACTCAGGTGTGCACTTCCACCGGGACCCTGGATTCAGGCCAGCAGGGCAGTCCCACTGAAGGCTGGGGCACCATCGGCAGCATGTGTTTCTCAATGGTTAACAACCTGCGTAAGGAACGTGAACTGTGCGGCTGCTAGTTTGCTGCCAGCTCCCGGGTTATTTTCTCAGACTACCCTAGAAAAGAACTCGTGTGCCAAGGACCCGACAATTCCCACGCTGCCACGGCTGCTGCCGCAAGAGGGGATCAGGTCCCCCGCGGGCTTCCTAAAACTTCTAAACTGTTGTGCGTCTCCAGTTTCCCGCACACACCTGGAAATCTGAGCATCGCATCTGGGGAGTGGTATGCACGCTTCCTAAAAGGGCAACATCTGAATTGTCTGGAACCTTCTAAAAGAAGTCATACTTAATACAGTAGCTAAGAAAAAAAAATAAACCTTATCTCTATGAATTGCAAAAATCAAAAACAATGTAGAATCTGCATCTTGCTAAACAGCTTACTTATCGTGTTTATAGTTGCTACTTACAAAAGGGACACCGGACAAGAACGTGTACTGGGAGCACGGGGACCAGAGCAGCGTCTGCGGCCCTCGTCCACGCGCCACATCACATCGTGTGCTTAAGAGAAATGTCCTCCCGACACGGCCGCCGCCCGGGCGACGCGTCAGCAGCTGGAGCTGTCGCGCTCTCCCGGTTTTTCAACGCTGTCTTCTTTGTATTCCGCCGTAACCTCGCCTCCATCCTCCTGGTGTTGAGTTGGCTCTTGTTCAGCGACCTGGTCTTTGGTTTGGGGTTCATGGGTGGAAACGGGATCTAAAACTACCACTGGCTCAGCTCCGTTTTCACCGCCAGTGCATCCTCTGTATCCAGGGCTACTGGGAGGCCTGCGGGATGAAGTGACACAGAGAAATGAAAAACGAGAGAGGAAAAAAAAAGGGGGGGGGGCTTTCATATTCCTGGATTGAGACCAATCCCCGCGTTCTAAGTCTAATCAACATGCACATAGTAGTCTGAGATGCCAGCCATTAAATAATAATAATAAGCCATCAGAGTACATGTTAGAAGCACAGGGCCAGAAGAAAGGGGGAAAAGAACGATTAACTAAGGGAGTGGGAGAGCCAAGTCCACCTACCTGCTTGCTTGCAGGCTTTTCTCTGCAGGTGCAAAACAAGGATTTGTCGCAGTTCCTGCCCTCTGCCTGCCCGGCCCTGGACCCAGCCCCTTCACTTGGCCCCAGGGGCCACCAGCCCCCTTCTCTCCCAAGCCCCTGGGTGCAGCTGTTTGCAGATGAGCTCTGAGACCAGGGGAGGATGGACGGGCAGGAGAGGTGGGCCAGCCACAGCCACCACCGCCTTGGGAGAGGCCTGGGCTGACCGGGTGAATGGGAGCATCTAGAGGGCAAGCTGGGGCGCTGCCGACCACGTGGACTTGTCTGCAAAGGATGATGGGTTGCCTGGGAAACTCCCGCATCTCAGAGGCTGGTTTCCTCCCACAGAAGCCTCCCCGCGTCTCTTCTCGTGCAAGAAATGACTGCTTCTCACGCTGAATGGGCAGCCACTTCTCCAAGGGCATGGAGCGCGCCTGGCACTTTCTCCTGCCACACGTCAGGCAGTTGAGGCGGCGGCGCCCGGTCATTTCCGGAGCCACCGCCTGGAGGGTCCGAGCTGTGCGGTTGGGGCCTGGGCTCGCCAGGCTGCTCTGCTCGCCTCAGTGAACGCCAGCAGGTGCCCTGGGCAGGCAAGAGCCGCTGGGGTCTCTTACCAAACTGCACCTCTCCCTTGCTGGACTTACCATGGGCCAGCACCGTGCAGGTGCTCATGACGCAGGGCCTATCTGGCTTTGTTTGCAACTCTGTCCCAGCACCCAGCGCAGACCCGTTTGAGGACCCGAATGTGTGAACACGGACATGCTGCGGAAGGCTCAGACCGAGTGGGAGCAAGCAAGGCTTCGGGGTAAGCAGGTGGGGAAATCTCTTTTTTACAACAAAAACAGAAGATCAACTACAGGGAGAAATGGGCCCCCAGGTAAAACACCCTGGCCCCAGCGACCACAGCCTCCTCTCTTTCTGACCAGCACAAGGTCTGGCCAAGTGCAACACCTCCCTCTGGCTGTCGGGTCACAGAACCATGCCACCTGCTCATCAGCCTGAGCTAGGTCTTCCCTGGGGACCACAGGGCCGCCCTGTGCCGAGGACAGAGTCCTTTTAGTTCCGCCTCTACTTGGCAATGTCCTCATCATCAGAAGCCACCACGACGCTGCCCAGCCACCCTGGCCAAGGAGCCACTTCTCAAGACATCTGCTGCTGTGCTCTGGGAACCGGGGGGGGGGGGGTAGGCGTCCCAGTGGTCCCTGATTGGACTTTCTCTGACCCAGGCTACATCTACATGCCCGTGATCAGAGGAGCAGAACCACTGCATGAGACAAAGTTGTCCCAGGAAGTGACCGTGACCCTTAATTAAGCGCTGGAGAGCACCAGTCCGGCTGTCGGCTGGGCCTGCGCTTGGCCGTCCTGCCAGCTGCAGGCAAAGGCGGCTCTAAAGCAGCAGAAGCCGGGGACAAATGAGAGCTGCGTCTGTCCCCAAGCGCCAATCCTGAGGCTGCCGACGATGTGCCAGGGAGGCTGGCGCCCCTCCCACGGAGCTGTCCACGCCCCTGGCCCAGGGCCTGCGGAAGCTGCAGGAGGAGCTGGGAGAAACTGCTTGAGGAACCGGGCCAGCCACCTGCACGGCTGTCCTGTCGGCCTGAGTCCGTGCCTCGCTGACCACGCGCAAGGCTGAACTGGAGCCTGCCCTGAGCGGCCCTTGGAGGGCTCAAAATGAAAATAAACCAAATCTTTTTCAAAAGACTGTTACTTCAGTCTGTCTTCTCCAGCTCACAGACTTCCCCTGGGGCCAACCCTAAACTGCAAACAAATGGGTAAGGGGGGCCACGTCTGTGGGCCAAGACGCCTGTGGCTCCAGAAGCCAGCCAGTGACAGCCAGTGACAGCCGGTGACAGCCAGTGTGCTCGAGGCATGCAACTCCAGCCCATACCAACCTCGGTCACCCTGGAGAATCACCAGGGCATCTCCTGGGTGCCTGCAGGTGGAGGGCTGCTGAACACATCCTAGCAAAAGCATCTTCGTCAGCTGGGGACCAAGGCCCTCCAGGAAGTGCTCTCAGGGCTCCGCTGGAAACCTGGAGACCTCAGGGTGCGTCCTCAATTTTCCACTGCAGTTGCGTCTGCTGTTAAGCCGCTGGCCGGCCTCTGTGGATTTTCACTGAACCAGGGGCAGCGGGCAAGCTGTCTGCATCTAGGCACGGGGGCAGAGTCACTGGTTTCTCCCGGATAATGACGGTCGTCTTGGAATCCCAGTGGGGCGAGGCAGAAAGGGACGGAGACAATCCCGAGTCTGAGCTGTCCTCGGACGGATGAGGACGGGAGGCGGGCCGAGGGGACGAGCCTGGCCTACAACGCAGCTCCTGCTCCTGCCTCTCCCTCGGCACCACTTCCCAGAGGCAGCTCCTCGGAACGTGATACCGCCGTCCTGGGCTGCTGGGGGAGTGCGGACCGACGTCTGTCTTCCTGAATCCGTTTCCATTCCCGTGTTGCAGATCTGTGAAGCCCCCTCCTTCAGACCATCCTCCGGCTTTGACGTGAGCAGGCCCATTCCTGGTTCTAACAGGGGGCTGCCCAGGGCTCTCCTGGAATGAGAACGCTTCCTCCAAGGCCTCATTCTACCTGTCTCCACCCCCAGCCCACAGGGACAGCCAGACAGCTCCCTTCCTGACGTGCTAGGAGCCCAGGCTCTCATTCTCAGCAGCCACGGTGGCGTTCCTGAGAGCTTTTCTCCAAGGTGCAAACCCCAGAAGCTCTAACGCCACAAACCCACGAGGAACTGGGTCATACCTGCCCTCCCGTCCCTGCACCTAGGGATGGGGACCACACGTAAGGAATTCAGAGTGGGTCCTGCTGAGCAGCAGTGGCCCTTCTGCTGTGTGCTGTGAAGCCTGCAACTGAGGGCAGAAGTCTTCCAGGTGACACCAGCCAAGGCCAAAATCACGGGATGTCAGGCCGCAAGGGACCCCGGCTTCACGGGAAGACCCCAGGGACAGTGAAGCGGGAGCATCTGTTCACCAGCACCCAGCTTGCTGAGAGCGGGGTGGGGGGCTCAAACGATGGAATCGGGCTTCCTGCCCGACATATTTTTCTTGCTACAACAGACTGGCAGTTATTTCTGACCCATTCAAACAGAGATTTTTCATGGGTCATTTTAGACCACATGCTCAAAGGCAATTTCAGGACACATGCACAAACAGGAAGGCAAACACGGAAGCTAGGAGACAATATATCGATGCACACCGCTCTATGCAGCCTGATGCCCAAGCTCGCCGTGGGTGCCCTGTGAAGGCGGCACCTACTGTTCGCCAACTGCAGGAGAGCCGGGACGTGGCGCCTGGGCAGGTGGGGCCGCTTGCGGGTGAAAGGCCAGTCCTGACTCCAGACTGTACTGGTACCGGCAGAATCAGAACAATTGCAAATGGCTGTGCCAAAGCTGAACTTCATAAAGAGACCCGGTGGTTTCTCAGACGTTGCAAGAGATGAAAGCGTGGCATTCTAATTTTTTAAAAAGCAAATCATTGTTTGCATTCAATGAAATTCCTTTCAAAATCAACTTTCCACGTCCCAATTATATTCAACAACATTCTAGCTAACGTTTCGGCTGCAATTCAAATTAACTAATGCCCAAGAGAGCCCTAATCGACATGGTTCTGAGCTCAATTGAATACAATCAAAGCTCATGAAATGAAGGGGGAGATGCTTATTTCATGCAAATTCTGCATATCACTCAAGCTTAATTTTACTGATAATATAAAGGTGGGACATTTTGAACATTACAGTGAATGAAACTTTTAAGCGCTAAGAGTTATTTTATAAAACGCTGCTTCTGAAAAGCTGATTGCCAAACAGTAGAAAAACGGTTTGAGGCATAAATGCCAAGTTCATTTCTCTTTCGCTTCTGAGGTAACCATCTTTCAAATCCAACAGCTGGACTATTTAACACAATCTGGGGAATCAAAGTATAGCTCTTCTCTGGTCTCCCAGTGGGGCGTCCGCATTAGTCCGTGGCAGCCGTCCAACAAGTGACGCACAGCCGGGCGGTCTGAACTCTGTTTCATTTACAACAGAAGTGGATAAAACCGCAATCATATTTACCACCTTCAAGGACAGAAAACGGAAAGATTTAAATCTGCCTTTAGAAAGTCGTTTCCTGGGAAAAGTCCAAAAGAGGAAGTGGGCTCTCCTGTCTGTCTGCCGGTGGAAAACTGAGACGTCCCACTTTGTTTGCCGGCAGCCGGCCCGGCCCGCATCACAGCCGAGCAGGTTTTTCTTGTTTCCTTGGGAAGCCCTGTTTTTCAGGAACTTTTTTTTTTAAACACGCCTCCCCCAAACTTCACAGAAGAAAGTTGCAGGCCTAAGGTGCACCCTTCTCTGTGACCGTAATGGCACGGCAAAGGCAGGCAGAGCCAAATCGTTCTCTTGGCTCTGTCTTTTTGTTGAAAACTGCACCGCAGCTCAAAGGATTGTATGAGTTTGTCCATTTGGTCCTGAGAGAAAAGCAGATTTCATCTCTAATTATAAAAAATCACATCGCTTAGCAACAAAACCACCCTGTCTGGCAAGCTAGGTGACAAGAGCTGCTCCCCGTCCACGCTCTGCCACGTTTCCTTCAGTTGGGAAACTGCGGCTCGGGCCCACGGGCGCACACGGCAAAGCCGGACCCTGCACACTTACAGGGGCTCAGGAAGCTGGGCCGTTCTGCCCAGCACCACCACCGCCACAGACAACGCAGGAACCATGGCCGATCTGAGCTCACCAAACCCCATGAAACAGGAAGGCCTTTCTCGGGCTGCTTTCCCAGCTCTCTGTAATGCTGCACAGCTCCAAATCGTCATGGAAAATCCATTTCAATCCCAGCTACTAGTGGGCAAGAGTTATTCACAAGAAATAATCTGAGAGACTTAAAGTCTTCTGCAAAACTCCCCCCATAGTATACCACACTGGCTCCTTTAAAAAGCTGCCGTGCACAGAATACTTGCGTTTCTAAGTTTTCGGGACAATGTTTACAAATGTGTTTTGAAGTTTTCCTTCCCATTTACTGCATTACAGGCTTCAGACTTGTAAACTGGGGAGTCCCAGGGAATGCACGGTGCTACGTCTCATTTAGCCGGATGACACGATCAAGTATATTTCAAGTGAAATGTGTTCATCAGGTTTCAGAAGTTAGGTCAGTTTACCCTGCATTTCTGTTCCAGTTGGCTACTCCTATTTGAAAAACAAAACAAAAAAAAAAACAAAAAAAACAAAACCTCCTCTCTACAAAAGCACAAACAGCACAGAGACTATCTGAACACTACAAAGCACCAACGGCAATTTACTTCTCCACCGTAGAAATGACAGATCTTGTACAAAGTCTCCCTCAGTCCTAGGTGCTGCGGCCGCTGGCCCACCCTGGAGGGCAGTCCCCTTGAGGAACTCAGATTTGCTCAGTCACGGTGGCACGAGGTGTAACACACCCCCACAGCGAGTCACAGCCCGCAGGATGACTCCTGGGGGGCTGTGGAGGGAGGACAGGGGAGAGGACCTCAACTTCCAGGACATCCAGTTGTTCTTCTAATTTTGTTGTTAAAACTTAATTGTCCATGTATGGGCGCACACCGAGACCCTTTGTGGCAGTGCTCTGCCCACGGCGCTGCTTCCTGCAGCGCCCGCGCACAATGGAGGGGCTGCGATTACAGTGCCGAGCCAGCAAATCCTTTAATTGTGTAAGAGCATCAGATTAGGGGCCGCGGCCGCACACTTCAGCGCACCGGCCAGGAGTCGCTTTTCAGAACAACGCTTACTAAGTACAGGGAGGGTGCCACACACACACACACACACACACAGAGAGAGAGAGAGAGAGAGAGAGAGAGAGAGAGAGAGAGAGAGAGAGAGAGAAGCAAAGGGTGGGAATCTGAACAAAATGTTGGCCTCCACTTTTCTTGAGCAATGGTGACCGGAGCTGACCAAATCCACCTCCAGCTGAGACCCATGTTGGAGAGAGTGATTTTTTTGTCAAGTTCCCCCAAAAGTCGACAGTCCCAGTTCTACTCACTAACATGTTTCAAAGGCACAGATTCTCCATCTCCAATCACAAAAAAGCAGGACTTTTCCATTTTGGGTTTTTTTTCTCCCCTACACTGGAAACAGTGATTAAAACTTAAGAGACCAGTTAGAGGTCATGCAATGATAAAATCAATTTCACTTTTAATTCAAAACCTGAAAGGCAATTAGATTTTTTTTTTCTTTCCCGCAAATGTTTGACTGGTCTGACCAACCAGGAGACATCAAAATGTCTTCTTTTATCAGTTGCCCGTTGGTGTTCAGTTAATGGCCTGAACTGGATGAACTGCTGCAAAAGTCACACGTATTTAGAGATACCAGAGGTCCAGCAATTAAATGCAGATTAAAATAAAAAGACATTTTCCCACTGAAATGGAAGCCCCATAACTGCTATGTGGGTTTTTGTTTTTTAAAATTCTTCTAGGGCAGAACGTGACCTATTTTCACTCCCTAACAAAAACGCAAGCACAGTGCCTGTCTGGTAGTTAAAAATGAAATCTAAAAGAGCATGATGGGGCTCACAGCGGGGGCAATCCAGGAGGAAGAGGAGTGTGATGCTTGGGCGCGGTGTCACCTGGGCCAGTCTCCAGCACCGGCGGCTTGAAATGCCCAAGACCATTCAAAATCTGTAAACAAAACTTACACTGAAGACTAACATAGCTTAGGCTGGTGTTCAGAGAGGCTGATTTCCAGCATTTATTTTGAAACATGACTTTTTTTGGACATTTGACATGAAAAACATTACTACACTTTCCAACGATTTAAGACTTTTTGCTTGGGGTCAGCATTTGGCACAGTGGTGTGGCAGGTTAAGCCTCTGCCTGAGAGGCACCAGTTTGATTCCTGGCTGCTCCACTTCCAACCCTGCTCGCTGCTAATGCACCTGGGAAAGCAGTGGAAGATGGCCCAAGTACCTGGGCCCCTGCACCCATGTGGGTGACACAGAAGGAGCTCCTGGCTTCGGCCTGCTCCAGCTCTGGCTGTTTGCGGCCCTTTGGGGAGTGAACCAGCAGGTGGAAGATCTCTACCTCTCCTTCTCTATCTGTAACTCTTTCAAATAAAAAAATCTTAAATAAATAAATATAAAAGATACTACTTGGGATGCCCACATCCCATATCAGATGGGTTCAAGTCCCAGCTCCTCTGTTTCCAATCCAGCTTCCTTCTGGTGTGCACCTTGGGAGACACCAAGTGATGGCTCCAGTACTTGGGCCCCTGCCGCCCATATGGGAGACCTAGTCTGAATTCCAAGCTCCTGGCTTCAGCCTAGTCCAAACTTGGTTATTGCAGGCATTGGGAAACGAACCAGTGGATGGAAGCTTTCTCTGTCTACCTCTGCCACTCTCTTTCAAATCAATAAGCAATTTTAAAATGTAAAGAAAATGCAACTTGAAATCCGTTAAGAATTTCATGGCAAAAATTAAAAAAAAAAAAAAAAGACTTTTGCTAACTCAGACTGACTCTCTGTTTCAGAACTCCGTGTTACTGGGTAACATCTTCCCTTGACAAGAGCCTCTTAATGCTGAGGTTAGGGTTCAGAAGGGAATGAAAAAGGAAGCGATGATACTCCCTATGGCATGCAGGGTTGGAGGGACAGGCTATGAGGTTCGCAGGATCAAGGAGTCATTTACCTGCTGAATCACTGCTTTCTCTAGGAGAAATCTTATCTTTCTCTCCTCCCCTCCCTAAGTACTTCACACACAAATGCAGCATGCTACAGCTCAAAACACGTGAGCTTTGGAGACACAATAAGAAGAGTTCAAATGCAATCTGGGGGCAAGACTCTATCCAGGCCTCTCACATGGGAGGCTGGGACCCAACCACTAGAGCTGTCACTGCCGCCTCCCAAGGTCTCCATTAGCAGGAGGCTGGAGTGAGGAGTGGAGCCAGGCCCTCCTGTGTTAACTGCCAGGCTAAATGCCGCTCCCCTGGCCACCCAGGGCGTTTGAGGAGTGAACCAGGGAATGGGAACTCGCTGGCTGCTCACCCTCCCTGCTTCTCTTCTCTACCTCTTGAATGCATGCATGCATACATGAATATTTAAAAAACGCAATCTGACCCAACTGTTAGGTGTATAGTTATGGACATGTTGTTTATGTCAGCGGGCCTCCTCTTCCTCATCTGTAAATGGGGATAGGTCGAGTCTATAGGTTTGGGAGAAATAACACAACACAGGAGAGTACTTGGCTTAATAAATGCTGGTGAAGGGCTGGTGCTGTGGCATACCGGGTTAAGCCGCCAACTGTGGTGCCGGCATCCCATATGGGTGCTGGTTTGAGTCCCCACTGCTCCACTTCCGATCCAGCTCTCTGCTATGGCCTGGGAAAGCAGTGGAAGACAGTCCAAGTTCTTGGGCCCCTGTACCTGTGTAGGAGACCCAGAGGAAGCTCCTGGCTCCTGGCTTCGGATTGGCGCAGCTCCGGCCATTGTAGCTAATTGGGGAGTGAACCAGCAGATGGAAAACCGCTCTCTCTCCTCTCTCTGCCTCTCCTTCTCTCTCTGTGTAACTCTGACTTTCAAATAAATAAATAAATCTTTAAAAAGATAAATGCTAGTGAAATATAGTTGTAGCAGCAAAGCATCATGGAAACAAAGTCCAAAATTCTCAGGCCTCAAACTGGAAGCCGGTTCCATTAGGCAGAGCATCCAATTATAATCAACATATTGTATCTCCTGCCTGCAGTAATTTCAGCATATTTCTCTTGAATTGATATTATTTTTACCATAAATAGTATACTGACAAAAAGCCACACACATTATAAAATCTGTTAGGCTTTACCCTTCAAAATATTTTTCCCAATTTATTTTACCTCTATCAGTCAAGAACACCAGACTAAGGCATTCTGTAGGTAACAGAGTTAACGTGCTTTTTCAGGGACCCTGCAGAGGATTAACATGGACGAGGAATTCCCCCACACCTAGGTATACTGGGTTTTCTTATTTTCTGTTCAGCTTATGTTTATGAAATACTAATTTCCTAGTTACTCATTAATCAGGGAGCCAGAATGTGCAAATGCGGGACCAGCCAGCGCACAGGAATGGGAGCACAGAGGCATGGCGCCACGAGTGTCCACGTGACTCTAGTACGCGGTGCTCCAGCGCGTGTGCTTTGGAGGCATGTCCAATTTCTGTGTCACGGTAAAAACGTCTCTATACACCTGCCAAGGTGACACACGGAGGACCATTTCCAAAATTCAAATCTACTTTCAAAACCCAAGTCACCTGGAAAGGTGTGGAACACCTAGTGACTTTTCTGATGCTGATTCTCTCAGAACCAGCACAGGGGCTCTGCAGAAGCCCCCCCTTCTCATTCCCTGTGTACAGCACGCTTCCTCCATGACAGGTGTCTCGACCTCAAACACAGCACTAGTGACAGGGCCGGCACGGGTGTGATGACCCCTAAGAGTACAGCTCTGAAAGAGAAGACCTATTTTGATTTGACTTGTAAGTTCTGATAATGGATTTCGAAAACTGTTGCCTGTTTCTGGGTCTGTATGGATTGCACAGTCACTCTATGCTGACAGACACGCTGCAGGCGGAACACATGGGCTCGCGCCTCATTCCTTATCCTAAAGGTGAGCATCCTCACCAGGCGAGCACAGCTGGTGGGAACTCAAGAGGGAGCTGAGGGGGATATCGGACAGTGAGCAACCTACCTGCCTGTTGAGAACAGAAGAAACACAACAAAACCCAGACCAGCTAAGTGCCTTGTCGGAGGCCACCCGGCCCACTCAGTAACAAAGGCGTCCAGTCCTTAACTTCCAGCTCCATTCCCAGGTCACAGAGCTAACATCAGATAGGGAGGGCACTCGCTGAAATATTTTTTCTGCATTTTCTAACTCACATGACACCTACCCTTCACGGACAAGTGAGGGAACCGAGTTCCAGATGATTCTCTGAGACCTCGGGCGAGTTACGGAAACAGCACACCCAGGACTGCACCCCGGGCGCTGCCGGCTGCCCATGCGGATGCACAGAGGGAACCGACCGCAGGTCTCCACGCTACTCCCCGCTCCCTTCTACGGCTGCTGTAGCTGGAAACACAGCCACTCTTGGTTTCCTGACCTGTGCAACACTTGCCCAGCCCACTTCCAGCTGTGACAGTGGTCTGAAAGCAACAAGGTAGCTTCCTTTAAAAATCCCGTACTTTAGGATTTTTCCCTCTTTCATGCTGACCACCCCGCCTCCCCCATTGATTAGCTTGCTACAGGAGTCTTGCTGTGTCTTAACATTATCAGATTAATCCAGATGAGCTGGAAGGGGGCGTAACAGCAGATACCCAGTGTGCACGGTTCCTCTGCTCAGCCAATTCCTACCCTTTGCAGCATGCAGGCAGGTTATGGGCATCATTCCCATCTGAATTATAACTGATCAGAATCAGTGAAGTTCAAGTGCACTGAGATTTACCACACCATGACTAAACAGTACATATTTACTAGAAAAATAGTAACAAATATTTTGTAAAGCTATTACCAATAATAGACACAGAACAAATTAGGCCTCCTGAAGCCCTGATTATCTTTTCCTTTCTTTTTCTTAAAAAAACAAAAAAAAATTATGCTCTTGACAAGAAAGTTAATTTTAATGAATCCTTGTAATTAAGTATTCAAAATGTCTCTTGCTTTCTTATGGGTCTGTAGGAAATCAATCAGTATGTCTCTGACATAATTTACCAGACATCTGAATTATTTCTAATATGCACATGTTGATTTTAGGAATTTATTGAAAGAAAAAGAAACTTTCCAGAGATATCCTGAAGTGACTTAATTTCCCCGATTAAGTGAAGATCTTACGCAGAAAACCGAAAACCCTTCTCACTAGCACAGCCAACTTCCCTGTCCCTCTGAGCAGCCAGGCCAAGCGTGGCTGGATCCCTCTTTTAGAACGGGGCATTCGGTTGTCCCTGGGGACTCCCTCTGGGCCAAGTTACAAAGGTGGAGGAAGGCACCCATGTGACTGAGCTGAACAGAAAGGACTCCTGGGCCCTGAGAAATGTTTTCAATAGCGAATCAGCCAGCACCTCTGGTTTCTCAGCTGGTCTGTGTGAGACTGTGGTGGCCGGGTGTCCTGGCCAATGGATTCCTGCTGCTTCATCCAGACTAAAAACGTGCCTCTTCATTCATTTGTTCAACAAGGACTTACTGAGAGCCTGTGGTGTGGCAGGAATTGTTCTAGGTGTTTTGAGACACACCCAGAGAACAAAGAAATTCCTACTGCACGGAGCTCAGGCTCCAGGAGAGGGAGGGAGGGAGAAAAGATAAAACATCTGGCACATCGAAGAGGCCAACCACTGTGGGGACAGGGGAATCAGAGACCTGGGAGGACAGGGTCAGGCATCTGAGCACCGAGGTGAGGGAGACGGGCGCGCTCTGCAGAGTCAAGGGTGGAATGGGACCTAGCGGTGCAGGTTAGGGCTGGGCAGGGTGTGTCAGCAGGGGCGGGGCACGGCAATGATGCAGAAACCACCGTGCCTAGCATTCTCTCGGGACCCTGACTCCTGCCGGCAGCCAATCGGGCCACCCATCCGGAACACCGTGGAGACTGCGCCACAGCGCCACAGATCAAAATACAGGTGTAACTGGTGGAGGGCAAACACTTCACTGTGTAACTGCTGATCTGACTCCCACTCACTCTGACAACTCCAGCCTGTGTGGAGAAACAGGTGGTTGCCTGCACCTTGAGGTTAATGTAACAGAGTGAACTTATTAGTGAAAGCCAGCCAGAGAGAGCCCAGAGGACGATCCCTTGTGCTTCTGATGGCTAGGCTGGCGTCAGGGGATCGTGATAAGGAATGTGAGCTTTGGCAGGTGACTTCATTCAATGACCCGCTGTCCAGCCATCACGAAGCTAGGCTCCCATAGGAATGCTGAGAGCCGATGCCTCCCCACCCCCACCCCCACACGTGCACAGAAGCCCGGGGCACTTGGGCGACCGTTGGGAAGGGTGCTCTTACCTGACTGTTAAGATGCAATACAGGGCATTAGCTGTACGAGCTAAGGGATGCCAAGAGCTAAATAATCAAGTGCTGGGTTGCGGAGTTTAAAAGTTAATACAGCAGCACACCGTGTTTGTGTTAGTGCTTTAAGTAGATAAATTAAATTGAAATGTGTCTCTTAAGCAGTCACTGAACAAGCACGATGAGAAATAAATTGAGCTTCACATCGGCCTTTATGGCATCTAACAACCGCGGCTGTCAACACACGGATCCTTTTCACTGTCAATTCAACACACATTTTGCAGACCTTGGGCCTGCAATTATTTCATTTCCTTTCTTGGAAATGTAATTTCCACTTACTTTTGGAGAATAAAAGGCAGACAAAAGGAGGAAGGAGTTGCAGTATTTTCTGATTAAGATTATCTGTGTAAAATGGTAAAGGAAAAAAAAATCTATACACATACACTGAAGCGCTTCTCAGAACCTAACTTGTCTCGGCCAAATTGCTTTTGTGTCTGGATATTGGTTCAAATGTAGCCAGACTGTTGATGTCAAATTAGGTGTTAAACAAATTTAATAGGGAAGCTGAAGAATGAATATAGATCATCTTTCTGTTAGCACTGTTCAAATGACTCCAGTCAAAAGAAAGGAAACACATGACTGCAGGGGAAAATGTGCTTTTAACCACAATGAAATTAGATAAAACTGTAAATCAGCAAAGAAGGCCATTCATTCCAAGAGGAAAAAAAAAAAAAACATTAATAGAGAAACGCAAGAAAGGAAAATACCACTTGGCAAAAACAGATCCAAATTGAATTTCAACTTCATTTGCCCAGGTTCCACCTTTTAAGCTAAGTCAGCTAGAGCTACCAAAAAAAAAAAAAAAAAAAAAAAAAAAAAAAAAAAAAAAAAGTCCTTTCTCTTCTGATAGAACAGGAAATCAGAGGTTCCATTAACCGTGATTACAACACTGGGCTGATCTGATTTGCCTCACGTCTTCCTTTCCTGTGACATAGTAGCTGACATCTGGCAGAGAACCAAAATCAAAGTGTAGACTAACGTCCAAAGGAGCCCGCCTTTGTTGTCAAACAAACTGACCCTCCGCCAGGTGCGTCTGAGACACTTGGACAAGGCGCGCCTGGGAAGCAAGTCTGCGGAGAGAACTCCTCCCTCAGTAAGGACTGGAAAACAGGGCTGCAAAAACTCAGAGCAGCCTCAGGAAGACCCAGGATCCGCCTCGGCTGCTTGTGGACCATTAAGAGGGACCACCTGGGCATCAAATCGCGAGAACCCGCCAGGGCACCTTCCGGGGCAGCCGAGGCATCGTCCAGGTCAAGTCTTTGGAGAGAAGAACCCGATAGGGGAACGAATTCTCCTCCTCGGCAGCGTGCTCTGGACCTGAAGATCCCGGAGCCAGGAGCCTGGAACCCCAGGTCGGCTCATCCAGAGAGAGAAGAATTACGTGCTGGCTGGCCCAAATCAAACTCTCTCCGAAGAGAAACAAACTGAAGAAAACACACGAGTTAGTCATTACAGAGTCGTCTACACACTACGTAGCAAAGAGCGTCGTTACTTACTGAAGTGTAACCTTGGAACGTGTGCATTCTTCCACCTTACGGGGCCCTCCACCTGCCTCAGGTGCCGGGGGGGACGGGCTGTGGAATTCTGCCTCCAGAGTTTTCTTGTTCAAGGCTGTTTTTGTTACACTGGATACAGAACCCAACACGGGCATGGATTTGGACTCTGAGGTGGCTAATATCCCGGTTGGACCTTAAAACCAAACACATACCTCAAGTTTAATAGCTGTGCGGTGCTCACAGACCTGGCACTGAAAAGCAGTCAGCTGACAGTCTCTCGGGAAGGGAAGAGGCCAGGCTTGTGCGCTTCGCTTTGTGTTTTCGAGAGCAGGCTGCGAAACGCCCCTACTGCAAAGCTGCTCGGCTTCGGTGGCGCTGCCGCCTCTCACGGCGCAAGGCCCACGCTGAGAAGCCGGGCAAATCCCTGGCCACGGTCCCCTCCCGGCCAGAGCCGCAGCCACAGCGGCCTCGTGAGGAGGCCTCTCTGCTCCCAGAGTGGGGCTGCGGACGGCCCTACTTGAACCGATTCGCCCCTCGAGGGTTAATTCTTCCCAAAACTCAGCTCTGCGTTTTTAAACCGAAAATGGAACAATGTCAAAAGGCTCTTTTTTAAAAGGCTCAGGAAGGCTTCTTGAGCATTAAACAGCTTTTATGAACATTTTCATTTTAATGTGAATGAGAAGTAAGTGGATTTATTTCCTCTTAAAATACAGACACAGGATTAGAAAAACCAAGTGGCGAAGAGTTTGGCTGTTTACCTTCTGGACTTCCCTGCTGTTTGGGACAGGATTTAAAAACCGTAATAGGCCTGTGACTGGAATTACTGGCACATCAACCTAAAGATTCTGGGCACTGGAGCGAAGCCCCCTCCTGAGGTTCCCGCTTCCCCCATCACCAGGTAGAAAAATAAATTCAATCTTTGGCAGTTTTTCTCAAAGTAAGATTCTGGTGCACCTTTCTTGAGATTTCAGAAGGAAGGCTAGCTGAATAATAACTGCTGAAGTGGAGCTGGAAGACAGCCCGCAAAGGTGCCACCAAGAAGTGCACAGAAGCTGGCGCCGCGGCTCAACAGGCTAATCCTCCGCCCTGCGGAGCCGGCACACCGGGTTCTAGTCCCGGTCTGGGCGTCGGATTCTGTTCCGGTTGCCCCTCTTCCAGGCCAGCTCTCTGCTGTGGCCCAGTTGTGCAGTGGAGGATGGCCCAAGTCCTTGGGCCCTGCACCCCATGGGAGACCAGGAGAAGCACCTGGCTCCTGCCTTCGGATCAGTGAGATGCGCCGGCTGCAGCGGCCATTGGAGGGTGAACCAACAGCAAAAGGAAGACCTTTCTCTCTGTCTCTGTCTCTCACTGTCCACTCTGCCTGTTAAAAAAAAAAAAGAAAAGAAAGAAGTGGACAGAGCTTGCAGGTCCCTTTGCCCTTAGACACGGCACATCGCTGGCTGAGGAGGACTGTCCTAGTGGCCACAGTGCACAATGCTGGGTGAGCCCTGCCTGTCCGTGTCCCACTCAGAAATTGTATCCTTACCTTTGGACGTGAATGTGTCTGACGTGTGACGACAGTGTAACAAGTCCACTCCAAAGCGAAGGCCTGACTTGGAAATTCTTTCTTAGAGGCACAGAGTGATTGCTCGGCCTCCTTGTTGGAAACCCTATGCCCTGACCCCACGGGGGAGACATGGAATCCCTGCTTGGGGCAAGCCCCAGCCCCCAGAGCCTGAGTGCCTGACTTCCTTAGTGTATTCCGTCTACACCGCCTGGATGGCCAGGCTCGTGACGTCACATCTTGGCTGTGAACTGGCCTTTTTCTCAGAGCCATGGGAAGGGGATGTGAGAAGACGGGAAGTCCCTGGATATCAGAATGAAGCTGAATTCAAGATGTGTTTCGGGTCAGACTGCTTCTGTCTCTGGGTAACCGCTCATAACATGGGGCAGCAGCAAGCAGTCTGGCCTTGTGGGAAGAAGCAAGACCTGTCTCTTACCACTGCCTGCTCTGCGCTGGGCACCAGGAGCTGGGCAAGAGCTCTTACTTTTGTCATAGATGAAAGACAGACAGAAAGAAAGGAATAAAGAAAGAGAGAGAGAGAGAGAGAGAGAGAGAGAGAGAGAGAAAGAGACAGAAAGAAAGAGACAGAGAGGGAGAGAGGGAGGGAGGAAGGAAGACGCACAATGTTGAAGCTCATGATTGGTGCGTCTTGTTTAGGTGCGTCTGTGTTCTCTGGGAGGCACTCTGCTCTCTGGGACATGTCCGTCAGGGAGGCCACACGGCCAGCTGAAGCAAAGGCGAACTCTGAGGCAAAGGGTACATCTGGGCAGGGGTGGCGACCTTACGCCACTTCCACTTTTGCCTTTGCTGTTGGGAAGCTCAGTGAACACCTCTGCAAGTCGCTCCCTGGGTACGGGTCTCCTCTGAACCCACCAGTGACAGTCCTGCTTCTCTATTCATTTGTTAATGGTTCAGGCTTTATTCAAATGATGCACAAATATTTCTGCATCAGTTGAATGAAATAAATAAAATGAAAGACCCTCCCGTGCCCATGAAATGCAATCCTTTCTCCACTCTTTGAAATATTCAAATATTCTAGTTCTCATATTCCAATTTTCTATTGGAAATTAACCCTGGAACAGTAAGGGCTGCTCATGCTTGACCAAACTTGAAGAATGTTCTAGAGGAACAGAAAGGTCAGGGCAAAACACCAAGAGTACTTGACAGCACTAAAATGGCCCCTATAAAAGTTGGTGGGTATTACACTGCTCCTGGTGCAAGGAATCATTAACTCAATTATCTGAGTGAATCTCCAAGTGAAAACTAAAGTTTGCCTATCAAAAACTCATCTGCAGCCGGTGCTGTGGCATTGCAGGTAAAGCTGCAGCCTGTAGCACCAGCATCCCATAACGGCACCAGTTCATGTCCCAGTTGCTGCTCCACTTCTGATCCAGCCCCCTGCTATGGCCTGGGAAAGCAGTAAAAGATGGCCCAAGTGCTTGGGCCCCTGCATCCATGTGGGAGACCAGGAAGAAGCTCCTGGCTTTGGCTGGCCCAGCACTGGCCATTGTGGTCATCTGGGGGAGTGAACCAGTAGATAGAAGACCGATCTTTCTGTTTCTTCCTCTCTCTCAATAAATGAATCTTAAAAAAAAAAACACAAAAAACAAAAAACAAAAAAAACAACAACAACAACAAAAAAACCTTCATGTTTAATTGTTCTGGCAACTTAAATTTAGTTAATGTGACTCAATATTTTGCAGATCTAAGTGGTTCCAGTGGACCATCTGGAGTGGACTGAGCCGAGTCAGAGAGATGGAGCCCATCAGCCATGGCGGCTGATGACTTCTGCTTCCGGGTAGCTGTGCGAGGCCAGCCTCCTACCTGGCCACAAGTGGAAACCCTCACAAGAGTGTCTGCTGAAGTGAATGAGAATTGAGGCTGCACAGAGCTGCACAGATTCTGAGGCTGAACATGCTCCTAAACATGGCACACACAGTGTGGCCTGCTCGGCGGGCACGTCGGTGCTTGGGCACAGCTGGAATTTCTCATCCACACGGCTCCCAGGCAGAGGTAATGAGCCGAGTGGGTGTGAAGGGTGAAGGCGATGTGTCTGCATCTGTCACTCCTAGCTGTGGGCCCCCCGTGGGCCAGGCACAGTGCTGGGGCACCTTCACAGGCTGCCTTGACCACAGTCCTGCGATCAGTCCCTTCTCCTCACTCATCGGATGGATGCAGTAAGTGAGCCATGGGGTGAGCGGCCGAGCTGGGATTCAGACTCAGGGGGTCTGGCTCAAGAGCCTGGACTCCAGGCTGCATTCCCCCCGAAGCCCACCCTGAATGTCCTCGCACAAGGGCACCCTGCGATCGAGGAACCGAATCTAGAAATGCCTGACCACCTACGAGTAAGGAGACGGCCCACGTACCGAGGGGCTCTGACGCCATGTCTATAAGTGCCTTTGCCCATCCAATACTTCTCATTCACACTAAAAACTGACATTTTCACAGGAATTTTTGAAAAGAGCACTTTGTGCTAAATAGGGACTTAGAGGAAGATGTTTCAGAGATGAAGAGCAGGAGTGCGGAGAATGGAAACCGGCTTACTACTGCTATCTGCTTCTGCCGTCACCTTCCTGCGACGCAAGATCCTCTCTAACTCAGTTTCACTGCTCTCGGGGTCAAGGGACTTTAAGCTTCTTGAGCTAGTAGATTTGTTAAGTGTCCCCTAAATGAAAACAAAACAAAAAACAAAAAGGTTAATGACAATACAATATACAAAAAAAAAAAATACAAAAATCAAACCACCAAGACATTACTAGAATTTGAATGGAAATACAAAATAAAAACAGATCGACTATATACATTTATTAATGTACACATCTTCAATGACACAGAGGGCGGGATATTTGAGGAAGACGCTGCGGAAGAAGTGGATGCCGGTTTTCGTTACCAGAAGAGCCGTACGAGAACACCTCTTGATGAGCTGACTTACGAAACAGCAGTGCGAAGGTACCTGCACGCTGAGGACCAAGACCGTGACGTGCGTTGACTGGGGAGGAGAGCACGGCTCTATTAAACTCACCTTCGAAGGCTATCTTGACGCAGCAGCTGTGAGCTGCTGGCATTGCAAGATGCGCAGCTGGTTCTTCAGACGGCGTGCACCTGGCGCACACCTGGTGACAATGGTGGGGTGGCTGCCAAGGAAAGCACAGGACGCTCTCCAGTGGCCAGGACAAAGAAGGGCTGCCCGGAACACAGCCTGACTTCAGTGTGAAAGAGGAAAGAGGTGCTCACACAGGGAAGCAGGCAAGGGCTGGGCACCTCACTTCCACGTTCCCAGCAGAGGGGACGGCAGATGTAGGCTTCAGGAACTAGAAGGTATGGGAGGAAGCGAGATGCCAAAATGTTGTGTTCCTGCAGAAATGGACTCCGCCAATCAAGAAGACGGAGGAAGACCCAGGCCAGTTTCCGGCCCTGGCTCCTCCAGGAAGCACGTGATGGTGGAGAGCTACGGTTTCCCATCTCTGCCACTACAAGGGTTTATGCACAGCATGGGGCTAGGGACATCTGTTACAGCTAAGGACAGATGCTCCAACACTCCAAGGCTTCCCTAACCAATCACTGTCCTCACCTGTGCCACAGGCTGAGGGGTGGAAAAGCCAGGACACACATTTTTGCTCAGAGGAAACAGGAACCTCCAGTTTGGCCCATGCCAGAGTCTGGAGGTGGCTCTTGTCCACCAAGGCTAACCAGCCTTTGTCAAGGCCGAACTCACTCCTGGGCCTGCCCCAAGCCTGCTCCCACCACCCTGCCAATTTCTTGAAGGATTCTGAGAATTCTACTGGTTAAACATGGACACCCATGTTTCTTCTTTAGCTTACCCAACAAAAAAAGTGACTCATAACTTACGATGGTTCCAACTCTCACATTATATAGATAATTATGTTATTTGATTTAGAAAAGCGTTTTCCCCAAGCTGTTAATGACAGGAAAAGCAGCCTGGGGGAACACACGGACCAGCAGGACTGAGAGCTCCCAGTGCTTTGCTGCTGGCTGTCCAAGCAAATGACCGGAGAAAGAATTGGGTAAGGCTCAGATTTTAATCTGGTGTGTGGTACTTTTGTCCCTGGAAGTGCCTCTTTTTGCCTTTCAATTACTGCAAAAATTGGTAAAAATATATTCAAAAGAAAATCATACCACGTGCAACAATATAGTGTTTTTTTTTAATAATTAAAAGATGAGACCTGGTTTACTTATCCTTAGTGTGACGGATCTGTGTCTACTCACCAAAGAGGCCAACAGCAAGGTGCTGAGGCTCACCTGACTGGGTCGAGGGACAGAACCGCAGCCACTAGACACATCTGGAAGAAGGTGCTAGAACAGCTAACTGCCTTATCATTCGTATTTGTGGTTTTTAAAAACTTCATGTCTCGTGTTTAAACAGACATTTGAAAAATTAGCAGTTGTCACTATTAAATAACTTAGGGGCTGGCACCATGGCATGGTGGTGTAGCTGCTGCCTGCAGTGCCAGCATCCCATGTGGGCGCCGGTTCAGGTTCCGGCTGCTCCTTTTCTGATCCAGCTCTCTGCTATGGCCTGGGAAGGCAGTGGAAGATGGCCCAAGTCCTTGGGCCCCTGCACCTTCGTGGGGGACCCAGAGGAGGCTCCCGGCTCCTGGCTTTGGATCAGCACAGCTCTGCCCGTTGCAGCCAGTTGGGGAGTGAGCCAGTGGATAGAAGACCCCTCTCTCTCTGCCTCTCCTTTTCTCTCTGTGTTACTCTTTCAAATAAATAAATAATTTTTTTTTTTAAAAAAGATAACTTACAAAACTACTGCTTGAATGTCAGGCACACACTGTGACTGTTGCAGTGACCGGAGTCAATTCAAGCCACAGGTGTGTGTGTGTGTGTTTGTGTGTGCGCGCACATATATACACACCACACATACATCTCCCAAAGACACCTGTCACTGGTGCATTTATCTTGCACAATATTCTTTAGTTCATGTAGAATACGATTCCTAATGTCTCATCACAGCTGATTACTGAAGGAATTCATTCTCCAGCTTTAACCTCTCAACCTAGAACTTCTCTCTCCATTTACTGACTGATACGGCTGGGTTCAGCAAGGACGTGAGTGAACTTTAAAAATGTTTACAATACAGAAGCTGTTACTGAGACGGGTCTCAGCGTGCGAGGCTGACATGGTGAAGAGTCCACTAGCTTGGCTGTCTATTTATATTAGACCCACAGAATGTGGCAATCAGAAACTACCTTCAAAGACCATGTGTTGAATTTGGTTTCTTCACTTTATGGATAAGAGAACTAGGAGCCACCAGGTCCCACACATATTGAGGTACAGGGCTGGACCCAGGAACTGAGATCTTCAAATGCCCAACACTGTGCTTCTCTTACTTTATGCTACATTCTTAGTCCATGCTTAGTCCCAACACTAACCAATCAAACCGTCAGGTAGCAAAATGAACTATTCAGGGATTTCTGTATGGTTTGATAGGCTGAAGATGTTTGAAACAGAACCGTAAGAGAATATTTTTTTTTAAAGCTGCCTTTCTTCAATTCAGAGCCAACTGAATTTTAAGAGACTTTTAAATTAACTTGTACCAATGTAGTCTTCAGAAATCGACACTGTCCCTAAGAGTGGCTTTTATGTGACTGGAATCACTCGAGATTCCCTTGCTAAAGCTCAGAACCTCTGAGTGCCTGAGAAACGGGGCAGGCGTGAACCCCAGCAGGTGGGACGCTCGCATCCCGCATCAGCGTGCCTGGGCTCCACGCGCAGCTCCTGGTCCTGATGCCAGGCTTCCGCCAGCACAGATACTGAAGGCTCAGTTGTCTTCCTGCCACCCGCTGGAGACCTGGCTTGAATCCCTGGCTGCTGGCTTCAGGCACGGCCTGCCCCAGCTGTGGTGGGCATCGGGGGAGCGAATCAGCGATGGAAGGACATGCTGGTGCGCTTGCTCGCTCTCTGTGCTTCTTAAAAAAATTAGATTTTCTTTTTAAATTAAGTGGAGGTGGGTTTGGAAATATGAGTGGTTGGCTTGAAAATTATACAGCTCAACAAACAGAGCAGTCTTTCCCACTCCCCCAACCACAGATCTGCTGTGTTCTGAGGTGCTCAGCCCCAGCTGTCGTAGAGCGGGGTCACATTCCATCTCAGCCAAAGCACCCACCCCGAGCTGCCTCCTGATTTCCACTCTCCGACTCGCAGCTCTGCACCAAGCTGCTGGCCATGCCAGGCTCTCTGCACACCGCAGGCCTCTGTGCTTTCTCCTATCAGTCGCCCACCTGCCATGATCAGGATGGCACCGCGCATTCCGATCACCCCAACACGCAGCGTGAGCGCCAGCAAGAAGCACCTGTGAGAACTCACTGGTCTGGCAGCCGGAGCTAGTGGCTAGCTTTCTCCTTCTCACAGAATGTGCGTGGTTTCCTGTCTCTTGGATTTGGGCAGTTACCAATGGCCTCCCGTGCCCGAAAGGAACCGTCTGCATGTGTACAGGAGAACTGCCACCTGGCCAGGAACAGCAGGGGAGGGGATCGCCATGGACAGGAGCCATGCACAGGGCCCGGGCTGTGACGCCATGGTCAATCCTCTGCCTGCAGCGCCCGCATCCCACCTAGGCACTGGTTCTACTCCCAGCTGCTCCTCTTCCAGTCCAGCTCTTTTCTGTGGCCTGGGAAAGCAGTGGAAAATGGCCCAAATCCTTGGGCCCCTGCACCCATATGGGAGACCCGGAAGAAGCTCCTGGCTCCTGGCTTTGGATCAGCTCAGCTCTGGCCATTGTAGCCACTTGGGGAGTGAGCCAGTGGATGGAAGACCTTTCTCTGTCTTTCCCTCTCTGTGTGACTCTGCCTCTCAAATAAATAAATTTTTTAAAATGCCATGTATAGAAATATAACACAGTCCAAATGACAACTGCCTGTGATCTACTCATGCCACACAAGGCAGAGGAACCCAACAACAGATCCAGGGCGAGGAGGACCGGGCCATCTGCAGAACAGAAAATGCTCAAAACTGTCCGTAATCTGTAAGTTATTTCACAAGTTTCTCTCCCTAAAGCATAGTGAGTATGCTATTTAGTGCTGTCATTCAGTAAGCGTGTTCCAGTCGGGCAGGATCAGGGAACGGGGTGTCCTGCATAAGTGTCTTCCTATGTATCTCACGTTGATATCTCTTTTTTAAAATAAACTTCTTTTTTTTTAAAAAAAAAAAGTCACACTCAGTATGGTTTACTCTTACTGATGATCAAAACTCTACTCTAGGGGTAGACAATTGGTACAGCGCTTAAAGCACCAGTTAGGACCCCCAGGTCGCACGTCAGAGTACCTGGGTTTGATTTCAGCTCCTTATTCCAATTTCTTGCTAATGCAGACCTGGGGGGCAGCAGGTGACAGCTCAAGGAGCTGGGTTCCTGCCACCCATGTGGGAGACCAGATAAGGGTTTCCCAGTATTTAGCTCCAAGCTCAGGAGAGTCCTCCCTTTTGTGGTATCTGGGGCGTGAATCAGCAGGGGCTTGCTTGCTCTCCCCTACCACCCCACCTCAGTCTCTCTCATATTTAAAATTCTCAGCCTCTCAAATTTAAAACAAAAAAGTGAATTTAAAAAAAAAAAAAACAAAAACTCAACCCCTGATGTCCCCAGGGACATCTTCAGGCCCATGAATTAGCATTGTAACGTAACAAGAAAACAAAGCGACTGTTTGTCTCTCACCACACTTTCTGATCGCAGAATACGTTAGATAATAACCACAGGCCTGTTCAGTCATTTTGATCCTTTCCTTGGCCGGTGACTGCAGTGCTAATCCCACTCTCCTAAAACAAAAGCAAACTGACGAAGCCGTTCTGAGCTAAGTCTACTGTTCAGAGACATGCTGCAGCAACAGAATTCTGCGTACCACAATCACGTGGATGTCTACATGTGATGCAGAATTAGCACAGCGACAACACACACGGGAGTACCGAGTCCCGACCTCCGCCCCTATGTCTGCTGACTTACTGTGCATAACGACTGGGCTGGGGACTGCAACGAGATCTGAAAATAGAGCTCCCAGTGTCTCAGGCATTTCCCACGTGGCAGCCACTGCGGGGGAGGGCAGCCGTCACCTACTCCTCGTGGCACAAGCTCACACTTTGGAAAGCAAACGTGCGGCTGGACACGGGCTTCAAGCACGTGCTCCAAGAGGGTGTGAATTCCTTTTAGAAAATGAAATTAGTAACATAAAGAAAGGAACTCTTATTTCATGATCCAATTCGTCTGTTTGTGACTGTTTCGACTGGAGACTGGCGGGCTGTGACCCTGACGCCCGCGTGCTGGTGCGCAGGCAGGAACTTCCATTCTCATTTGGGTGTCAAGAACACCACTTTCAGGCCCCGGGGAAAGCACTCTCCTCTCCGTCTATTATATTTCTGCTCTTCATAAACACACATGATCCTCACATATGAGCAGACACTTGATCTGCAAGCTGTAATGCCAGGATTGGAGGGCGAAAACAGAAAACAATGGCTGCAGGGAAGGTGTAACCATACTCTCAGAATGAAGAGCAAAGTGTTATTTGATGCATTATAAACACACATGGCGGAGGCGCCCGTGAGCACAACCAATTACACTGTCAAAAGGAGTGAGCCTAATGGCAACTGGAAAGAAAACAGAGCAAAAACAATCATCCATTAAAAAAGTCATATTTAAAAAAATATTCTCCTTTCATTTCCCCATTAACTACACAATCAACCGAGATCTGTTCTTACCAGTATTCCTTTTAGCTCATTCACCGCACTTTCAGAGCCTTTTGAAGATTCTGCCTATAATTTCAAAAAGGAAAAAAAAAAAAGATTACAGAATGACTCAGGTCTGTGACGGTAAACTAAGACGCCTGCACGGCCATGCTGGTGAATTACACCGGTGACGTGGGAGATCAGACATGATTTTTAAATTGTATTTTCTATGTCTTCAGGTTAGGAAAGAGTATCAGCCATATTCATACTCCCAAGCAATAATGACATGGAAAATGAGAAGCTACGTTCAAAGCAAAAGGGAGTCAAGCTATCACCTTCTAAATACTGTTTGGTTACCTCTTGGTCATCAGGGAAGATAGAAAGGTCTTTGGTAAATACCAGATTTCAAAGATTTGGTTCCAAATCATTTGGAGCTTCTTAACTGTAAACTGTCCTCCACTGCACCGTGGGTCTTGTGCCAGGGAGTGAGGAAGGGGAGGGGGCCGAGCACGCAGAAGGCAAGTGCCAGGCGGAAAGCCTTCTCCGCTCCCGAGGCTCCAAGGCCAGCCCACAGGGGACCGCTGTTGGTCAATTCCACAGCAGCACTGAGTGGGGCGGGCAGGGACCAGGAAGGAGCTGGATGCCGACACGGCAGAGGGCCTCTCGGGTAGGCAGCCCTGGGCCTGCCCCCGCTGAGCAGACTTGCAGCGGGCATCCTGTCTGCACGCCCATTCTCTTCTGGCCACCACGAAGGAAATCGAGGGAAGTAGAATTCTGGGTCACAACTGCCTGCCCCGTAATAACCTGGAGGTCTCTGTGAATCCCTCAATTTAACAGGAGGAAAACTGAACTCAGAAGACAGCCCTGGGCTCTCCTGCCCTGCCTCCCTCCACCAAGGACAGAGAGAACGAGAAGGCACAGGGTTGGGGGAAGCCGGGAGGCGGGCGCTCCTGGGAGGGCTGCCGGCCCTCTGCTCTCAGCAAGAACACAAGAGGCGCCATGGCAACCGTGATCCTCCCCTCCCAAAAGATAACCAAGGGCTGAGAGCCTGGAGACAGGGAAGGGACCAGTGAGAGGCGCTCCTGCTCAGGTGCGAATCAGACTGAGGCATTCTCCCTTCACGGCTCAGGTTCGCTGTGAACATCAACGCCCTGGGCACTGGGCAGAAGCTCTAATACACTCATCTCTACCGCGATGACACCAACGACGTCACCGTCAGGCAGTCATGACAGTCATCTAAGGCACACTGCCGTGGGCAAGCCGTGACTTCTGAACAAATGCCCTGCCTAGGGCACGCTCAGCAGTGCCGGCGTGCCACCCACGCTGCCCTCTGACTGCAGCCACCTCTCAGGCTGGCCGTGCTCCTGACTGGTGACGGCGTCTCAGGAGACACGGAGGGTCCCAGGCCCGCAGAGCCCACCTGGGTTACAGGTGCACGACTTCTGCCCGGCTTAATCATTACCAGCCAAACAACCCAGGCTTCCACAGAGCCAGATTCTGACTTGACAGAGTAACGTGGGAGTGGGGGAGGGCCCGCGGGAAGCGAGAGGGCACCAGGCCACTGGGAGAGTGGACGCGCACAGGGGACACGGCTTGTGCCTGAGGAAGTTTCCCCGTTCAGCTGCATTTTTCTCTAGTGGCAATCTGGTTTTGTTGAAAGTCATCAAAATGTATTCTTTCTGACAGTGGCACTCAGACCCTCGTCCTAAAGTGTTTTCTCTCCCATGTTTTTCCATTTGACCCTGCTAACAGCTCTGTGAGTCAGACGGGGCAGGTGCTGTCCCTGTTTTGTAGAGAAAAAGAGAAACACAAAGAAGCCAGCGAGAGCCAGGCGCACCTCACTCACTGCTCCAACACCCTGGACAGCGCCTGCACTCTGCTCTGTCCCGTACTTCGCCGGCTCTCAGAGCTCGGGCCCAGGCGGGAGGACTCTGTGTGGCTGGCCAAAGCTCTGTCCAGCTGCAGTGGTCATGAAACTGCGAAGGAAGGAAGGAAGGAAGGGAGGGAGGGAGGAAGGGAGGAAGGAAAGAAGGGAGGAAGGGAGGAAGGAAGGAAGGGAGGGAGGGAGGAAGGGAGGAAGGGAGGGAGGAAAGACAGACAGAAAGACAGAAGGAAGGAAGGAAGGAAGGAAGGAAGGAAGGAAGGAAGGAAGGAAGGAAGGAAGGAAGGAGGTGGAGGTGGCTGTGCTGTCCACCCTCCAAGCTACGGCGCACACCAGGGCCGCTCTCACCTGGCCTGGCTGCGACGTGAACCCCATGACCCTGGGACAGACACATCTAGGAAGGTGAGGAGGGCGGCCTTCAAGGAACCAAAGCCAGTGTGGTGGGAAGAAGGAGGAACAGTCTGCTGACGTCTCATTCGAGTGAAGAAAGAAAGCAAGGCAAGGGAGGACGGACGACGGCCAGGAGGGCGGGGGAAGCATTGGTCCAGGAAGTTGCCAGAAATTCCATCACCGGGTCTGTTTAAATGTGGACGACACACAGAGGAAGGGGGCAGCGCTAAGTCAGACTCGAGAGCCCTGCTGCGCCCACTGGGGTCTCGCTTGGAGACACTCGATGCTCCACAGATACAGAAGTTTCTCCTTGAAATGGCCTGAAATACACGTGCAACAGGAATGCCCAGCCTTGAAGGAAACCTCACTATTCACAAACTCTTGGTGCTGTTCTGTCCTTATTACGTGAGCTCCACCCCCTCAAACTGGAAGCTTCAGGAAGGCAGGACTCCGTTTCGTTTACTGCTTCACCTCCACGCGTCTGGGGATGCACTGGTGCACAAAACAACCAGGAACCAAAGAATGGGGACGGCGCTAAGAGCCGCGGCTGCCACGGCGCCGTCGACCTCCCCCCACAGCGATGTCAGCACCCTGCCCGCACGGGCACAGCTAACTTCCACGCCGATCTGTGTTCAGCGTGGCTCAGATCGAACCCTCCCAGAACAGGCATCCACGGAGGTGAAAGCTTTTAGGACACACACGGCTCATCCTAGGCTGTGACAATCAGTCCTGCTGTAGCTTTCGTCAAATTTCAGATTTTTGCATTTTTCAGAAAGGAAATGCTGGGGTGGGGGAGAGAGGAAGCATCCAGTCAGTGGCCTACCTGTGCCTTGGGCCTGGTCGTCTGATTAACGGGTCTGAGATGAACCCCCTTTTTGATTCTATCCATCATTTCTTCCACTGCTTGCCTCTTCAGGTCTGTGACTTCTTCAGCTGCCCAAACAGCACAAACAAAAGCCACGTCTCGTTACAAGAAAGCAGCCAGCCCCTACGGCTGGTAACTTAGAAACACTGCACCAGGCAGAACATGAGTGACTTGTGAGGTTAACAGCTACCAGCCAGCACTGTTGTAAAATATATGCATACTTTTAAATCAAAGGTAAAATCAGAAATATAAGAGTTGTAAACATTAACACCAAATATGTAGCATGGAAGTAAATCAGTATGGCCATACGTGGGTGCGCTAAAGTAGATTTTGTACACCTGACAATGTAACAATCTGAAATGCTCTTGTTCTTTAAAAGTCCAACTTTGTACCTAATCCCAAACAGTCACTCATCTTTGTCTCAAAGATGCTGCTATAACTGAAGCTACACCACATGTCAAAGAAATCAGCCCAAAGAAGGAAAAGTTACCAAAATCCCATCTGAAAAACACGGGGGGAGGGGAGTCAGAGAAGTTGTTTCCTCGCTGGAAGAAGCCCTCAGTCAAAAGTGTGCAGTGAACAGCTGAGATCTATTTTGAAGCTGCCATCTTTTGTTGAGAAATCACATGGAAAGGAAATATTTAAGACAACCTTTTTCACATCTTTTTAAAATCATCAACCGTTAAGAGAAAACACTCAGGGGCTGGAGTTGTGGCACAAGAGGGGAAGGTGCGGCTCCACTTCAGCAGCAGAGGACGGCCAAGCGCTCGGGCCCTGCCGCCCGCCCGGAGGCCTAGAAGAGGCTCCTGGCTTCGGCCTGGCTCAGCCATGACCCTTGTTGCCATCTGGGGGAGTGAAACAGCAGATGGAGGATCTCTCTCTCTTTCTCTGTAGTTCTGACTTTCTAACAAATAAATAAATTTTTAAAAAGGAGGAAGAAAACATCCGGAGTGGGCATTCGGCCCAGTGGTTGGGGATGCCGATCAAGTTCCCAGGTCACAGCAGAGTGCCTGCAGCACTCGGCTCCCGCCTCTGCCCGGCCTCCAGCTCCGTGCTGGCGCAGACCCTGGAGGCAGAAGGAAAGGCTCAAGGACTGGGTTCCTGTCGCCCAAGCGGAGACCTGCACTGAGTACCTGGCTCCTGGCTCCTGGCTTCAGCTCCAGGCAGGGAACACAGCAGGCATTTGGGGAGTGAACCAACAGATGGAGATGGGAGTGTTTGTGCCTCCCCCTCTCTCCCATGTATAGGTCTCCCTCTCCATTTCTTTCTGCCTCTCAAAGTAAACAAAAATGCACATACACACAAATTTTCAAAAAAGAAAACATACATCTAGCAATGAATGCAATTAAGCGACTGAATTTGATAAAAACATTGGCAAATATCTAACCTTTGCACCACCGTACCTACAAAAATAGCAACAACAAAACTGCTGAGATACGTATCAGTTAGATGCAAACAACTCAGGTGACCTTCAGCTTAATCAGGATGGTGAGATTTGCTTCGCTTGCAGAACAGGTTAACCAAAAGCTCTGAACCATTTGGGAACGTTTATCACCACGCACACAGCTCTGGATGGCTCTCATGTCCCGCTGGCCAACACATTCACATTTACGTGGCTCCGGCAGAACTCCCACGCGGCGTTGTGAACACACTCTGCACTGCGGGTGTACGGTACGGCAGCCACAAGGTCAGTATGTGTGGACTGACCTCTCAGTTCTGGCACTAAACGGCTGTTGAGATTTTTCCTGCCCAAGTGGAAGTGAGTAAACCCCAAAAACCAAGGCGACCACAGCCCTGTGCCCAGGCCAGTTAGCACCAGGGTCAGCCTTCGAGCTAACGAGGCCTAAGTCACAGCTTTTTTCCTTGCTGTAAGGTCCTTCTCTATAACCCTGGGAAGCCATTCTTCTTAAGTAAGTGCCTAGGGGAACAATAAGAAAGTCCAGAACTTTCCATCAATCTGACCTCTGCAGACCACAGCGCTGGGATCATTGCTGTGTTGCAGTCCTGACTTCCAATGGAGTTTGTCATAGTCAGCAGCTGCTGAAATACAAACTACAGCAGGGCTCCCTTATCCACAGGCTGAGACGCCCAGGGGACGTCTGAAACCACGCACAGCCCCAAACCCTATGTAAACTACTTCTCCTCCGACACACACACCACGCGTCGCCTTTCAGATCCAGAAGTCAAGAGTCTCTTTTGCCAGACGTGGGGAACATGGCCACCAAAGTCGGAACTCATCCACCGGTGACAGAAAGATGACAAAACTGCGGGTGGACCCACAGTGTGGTCCTGAGCAGCGTTGTCTCGGGCAGCCTCTTCTGAAGACTCAGGCAGGTCAACAGGGGTGTGACGGACTCAGAAATGACTGTGGAAGAAATTGACGCGTTCCTCTCCTCACCCACTCATTCCCTGTGCACCGCGCGCGCGCGGCCCAGAGCTTCTGCTGACCCGATTCCAAATCCTGGCAGCTAAAACCCAGCTCTGCCAAGCACCTGGTTTGGGTACGGGACTTACTCCTGGGAATTTAGAAAAGAGCTTCAGAAAAACGCTGGCTTTTTCAGGAAGTCTGCCATTCTGAGCAGGACCGGGAAGAGGTGTGTGATGATGGGAACACAGCCTACCAACAGATTAGCCCTCCGTCAGCAATGCTGAACCCAATTAAACACACCACACAAAGCCTAATGAAGGCAGACAGATGGAGACCCATGGTCTACAGCATTCAAAGCTGCTACAGCATCTAACATAGCAGGAATTCCAAGTGGTTTCCTATATCTGCTTGCCAGAATCATAGTGATAATTCCGGGAAGTGCGCTCTCTGTATTGTGCACAGATTAAAACCCAGGCTTTGATTTCTCAGCCTTTTCCAAATGTACAGGCTTAATTGGCCTGAAGGAAAATAAATCACTCTTATCAGATTCCCTACGCTAGGTTAGCGGCACAAGCTTTCTCTCTCGGCGACCCTGGTCGTGAAATAGCAAAAAGCACTCCATACAAACTTCTGAACCGCTAAGCAGTTCTAATACATCGGCAAGAGTCCCCCACGGGGAGCTCGCGGTATGTTTTGTAATTCCTTCTGCAATCACGCAGTTGGTAATTGTCTCACAAAAGCGTGTAATCAGGGGGACAACAGAAATATGTAGGGTCCTGGAGATTAAAGTAAAGGGACAGATGAAGACAACGGGTCTAATGTTATTGAACTGCCACCGAAAACAAAATCAAATGTTCTCGGAGTTAGTGCTTCACGGTCAGTCTTGGAGCAGAAAGCTCCATGTAATTAATTGGGGCTTAAATTTTAAGACCTACTTGAGAAATAAGTTAGCTCCTCCAAAACAAAACAAAACAAAACAAAACAAACAAATGAAACCCTCAGACAAAACCATCACCTTGTTACTCAATAAAACCTCTGTTATTACCCGGAAGAAACTGAAATGAATTTCTCAATGCCACGGGACTACTTTTCTCTTTCACTTTTTTTTTAAGGCATTCAAGAAAATCTCATGCTACTGCGATGCACAAAATCTCTAAAGTACCCACGTTCAGATCTGACGTGAGGTCATCAAGGTAACGAAAGCTCCTTAACTTCAACAAGACAGCAGGAAGCTGCCCAATGGGAGGCAGGCTCAGGAAGCTGGTGCACAGACGGCCTCAGGTTCAGTGGTGACGCAGTGGCAAGGTTCCTGCTGAGAGAGAGGCGCAGCCCCACCCCCACTCATCCTGCAATGAGGCTGTGGAGGCTGCGGCTCAGAGTAAACCCTCCGGGAGCTTGCAGTCTGCAGGGGCACAGGTGTGGGCAAAATTCAAACGCTGGAGCCGGGGCACTGGCGAGGAGTGAGACAGAACTGAGAGGAAGCCGCTCCTGCAACACAGGGCAATGCGGCACTCGGGCTACTGACCCGGCGTTAACTCACGGGGGAGGAAGAGACTGCAGCACACAGGTGGCCCGTCTGGAACCTGCACGGGGGCCACACAGGCAGAACAGCATCTGGCCGTGACTACGAAGGAACGCAAGAGCAATTCTGGAAGGAGGAAGGAGACGAGCAAAGGCACAGCGGCTGGGCAGAAAGGCCCATCCCAAAGCGAGACGACCACGAGATGGCAGGCCGAAGCCAAAGCCGACAGGCAGAGTGCAGGGCATGGATCCTGTGCTTGTGCAGGACGTCTGCAGACGTAGGACAACCGGATCAGGCCCGTGATCGGAGAAGCCGGCACGGCGACGACATGGAAAAGGGGGCCAGGAGGGAGTCGGCCAACCTGGGCTTGAACCAGGCAACTCCACCGGGCCTTGTAACCAGCAAGCGCTGAGCAAACCCTGGCGAGTCTAACGTGGGCTCTACAGTCTGTGGGCACACAGGACAGAGCTCCGGCCCGGCCTCTCCGGCCTCGGCTCTCCTGAGTTTGCACACGCGACTGAGGACGGCTCTGTCAACCGGCTCTGCAGCAGGCCACGGCGCCTCTGCTCAGCCCCTTCTCCCTCCGCGTCCAGCTCCCCACTGGACTGCAGGGTCCTGAGCCTCCCCTCCCCAGACAGTGCCTCAACCTCCCGTGATGTCGCCCACGCCACCATCACCACTCCCAAGAACCGCTGCACTGACTCCCGTCCACTCCCACCCCTCACAAACCCTCCCACACTGCACTCCTGCTTACAGCCTCTACTGCCCTTAGAAGAAATTCCAAACTTTGGCCAGAGTCCCGATTTCCCTCTCACCCCCACTCGTCCCCACTCACCCCCACTGTCAGCCCGACCAGCTCCCTTTCAGTACCCTAATGCGCTGAGCTCCTCCCCAACACTAAGTGCAACTACTCAGCCTGTCGGTGGACCGGTGAGGCCCAGGCCACCCCCCTCCTCATCTCAGAGCCTCTGACATCTGCTCCACAGCCCCAACGGAAGCTGAATTTAAAGACAATGCATCCACCTGGTTGGCCAGTTGTTTATTACTCCCAGCCCAGCAACACCAGACTGTAACTTTTATACTTCGTATCTCCAGCACACAACACCCAGTTGGCATCCAGCTCAGCTGCTATCAACAGCAAGAATTCCCCACCCCGCCCCAGGATGCCCCCATCTGTAGTTCCTCCCTCTCTTGTCCTTACACACCAGAGCAGCCCGGAGTACCCCTTCCCTTAATGACTGCATACTTCCCAGTGCATCCCTGGGATAAGCACCTGCTTCTCTCCTCTGGACACACAGGAGAGCCTCACGGGTACCCGACTCCCTCTTCTAACAGCTAACTTGCACACCTCCCTTTCAACAGGCTGCAGGCAGTCAGGAACTCAACCAAGACGCGCATGCAGAAACCGCACAATGTGAATCACACGGAACGAGGCTTACCTGCTTCTGGCTGCGCCGCCTTTTCTTTCTTAGCACCACTGCCACTGGGGTGGGATCGTTTCCGGATCATGGACATGAGAGATCTTTGGAAGGAAGAAAAATACAGGACATTACCGGAGGCCTTGTGATTGAGAAACTAAAACATGCAGATTCTAACTCATCGGTAACAATATGACATCTCTGTAGGCGCATGAACATATCACCAGAATTAGAGTAGTCGACTTTCTCCTTTTAATAACACTAAACTTCTCCTCATTTTTCAGCAGGTAAATATGTCTCCCCCTTCTGTGTAAAACCAAATTAAGGAATGGAGGGAGAGGACTTCTGTAGCTACTGGTACAAGACATAACACATCTATAAAGGAAAACACAAACACAAAAATCTTCGGTCTCCATGCACAACGTCCAGAAGCAGCTGTTGATGTGTGCTCGGTTTGTGGCAGAGGGGAGAGGGGAGAGGGAAGGGGAGAGGGCCAGGGAGTGCCTCAGAGAGGAGGGAGCACACTGTCAGCACACAGCGCCCTGGGAAACGCGGCCACGGACAGCCCGGAATCTGCACGGTGCAGACAGAGTGCTTTGCAATAAAAATGTACCGAGACCACTCTCTCTCCAGTCTGTGTTTTAAAATTATCTATAAAATACAGATTGATCAATCTGACCACATCACCATTTTTAAGCCTTTGTATGTGAAAGACTATGCAGAACACAAAGATAATTCACAGGACACATAAATTACACAAATCAGTGAGAGCGAGCAGAGAACCCAATATATGTTAACAAAAACCTGGAAACTGCACAGAGGAGAATGCCCAAATGTCCAATACACATACGAAGAAAGGGGCCTGACTTCTTGTAATTAGGAAAACACAAACTAAACCCATCCTGCAGTGCAAGTCTACACTTGACAAGTGGACAGACTGCAGCCTGGTGGTATCACATGAGTCGGTGGGCTGGGGGGGATTCTCGGAGGAGGGTAACGGACACTGATGGTGCCACTGTGGAAGCCCCCTGGCTTCATCTAGCGCAGCGGAAGAGGACTACGAGCCGGGACCCCCAGGAACTGGAACGCTGGGCCGGGAACGCTCGAGTAGCACTGCCGTGATGCCCCCGAACAACGGATTCACGTGGTACACTGTGCATCAGTGAACACGGAAGGACTGCAAAATAGTGTCGCGTGAACAGAGCAAGACACAACACACACAGGACAGTCCCAATCCCATCGAGTTCCCAAACAGGCCCTAGAGATGCTCCTGGCAGTAGAGGAATTTCTGGGGCTCAGAAACACAAGCAGAGCGCACTGGCACGCTGGACAAACGCAGGGACGCCGGGAGGGCCTCCGAGTGAGGACTCCCTCTGACCTTCCCCCGTTCCCTTCCCTGGAAGTGACTATGGCCAGAATTGCTCTTCCCCGAGGTAAGCCAAGCAAACTAGAGATAGCACCTGCCATTCCCGTGCAGTGCTGGCCCTAAAGGAACCCTCTGAGCCACCCCGCCTGATGGTAGTCATGAGACCTCATTCCAGAAGGGGTCCTGCCCCACGCCTGCGTGCGAAGGAACGTGCAGAGAGAGGCCAAAAAAACAGCCAGGCGTCCTCAGGCGGCCCCTCTCAGCCTGCTACCATCACATCCCACCCCTCTGTCACCAGTCTACACGCTGTCTGCTCCTCACTGAACCCTATCACACAATGCTTCCTCTGGTCCTTTGGGTCTCTAGTCTGAAGGCTCCAGTATTGGGCCAAACTCTGAGTCACCTAGACCTTGCTATAGGAGTGCTGGCTGCAACCCTTCCGAGGGGTGAAGACAGGCACCATATCCTTTCTGCCCCTCACAGGATACATGTGTAGGCAGGAAAATGTTCCTTTAAAAAAGACAAGTAAATGGGCCAGCGCTGTGGCTCACTTGGCTAATTCTCCACCTGTGGCACCGGCACCCCAGGTTCTAGTCCCAGTCGGGGTGCCGGATTCTGTCCTGGTTGCTCCTCTTCCAGGCCAGCTCTCTGCTGTGGCCCGGGAGGGCAGCAGAGGATGGCCCAAGTGCTTGGGTCCCTGCACCAACATGGGAGACCGGGAGGAAGTACCCGGCTCCTGGCTTCGGATAGGCGCAGCACCGGCTGTAGTGGCCATTAGGGGAGTGAACCAACGGAAGGAAGACCTTTCCTCTGTCTCTCTCTCACTGTCTATAACTCTCTCTCTGTCTCTCTCTCACTGTCTACCTCTACCTGGCAAAAAAAAAAAAAAAAAAAACAAGTAAATGATCATCACAAATGACAAATGGCAGGACAGTGAGTAGGGAGAAGTGGGGGTGGGTTAGGCAAGGATCCCAGAGGCCGGCATGGCTCTGCGATGTGAGCGGGCTACTGAGCACAGGGAAGCTCGCTGTACATTATTCTGAACCAGTGACTGTGTACCCTTTGACACTGTTGTTATTTCCCATGTAAAACAATGGCCCTGAAAAATGAATCAAGAATTTACCAGCTGCACGGTGGATGTCTTCCATGTAGTGAACGTCTAAGACACATAAGCCTGAGGGAGATGAGCTGGGAAGTCAGCCAGGGAAAACAAACACTCGGGGGACAGGAGCGGCATCACGCAGTCCCTGGGGAAAGGGACGCCTGGACACACAGAGCGACACCAGCTCGGACGACACAGCGACCCAGTGTGTGTTAGCGACCTATTTTAGATTTTTTTTTTTTTTTTACTTTATTTTCGTTTATTTTTAGTTTCCACTTCATTCCCTTTCTCATCATACTTTCTTAAACCTCCCAAAGAGACTGGGCCATCTCCCATGAGGCACAGTTAACAATAACCAGATCCTGAGCTACCCCATAAAGCTCCCAGGCCTTACTGGGAAACAACCAATCCCCACGCTTCTGACTTCTCCTGGTTCATGTCCCCTATGCTCACAACGACCAAGAACGGAATTAAGTCGTTTCCACAAAAGTTGGAAATTCTAATGCACACACGAGTTTAAAACGAGCACATCTTATTCCAGAAGCTACAAGGAATGAAGTAGGGTCAGCTCTCTCTGTTCGCTTTTCCCTCCCGTCACCTGCGCAGTCTGTGGGTGAGGCAGGACAGGGGTCCGTGTGGACCTGGGGGAGGTGGGTGGGGCCCCCGAGGCTGTGGCCACCGATGCTCTGAGCCCACCTCTGTTTCCGGAAGGAAATAAAAAACGAGGATGACGAGGCAGGAAGTGAGCAGACACGGTCATCAGGGCAAACCACCTAAGGGGATGAGAGAGTGGGGCAGGCACTGTGGCGTAGTAGGTTAACCATCTGCCTGCGGTGCCAACACAGGCACAAGTTCGAGTCCTGGCTGCTCCACTTCCAATCCAGCTCCCTGCTGATGGCTTGGGAAAACAGGAGAAGATGGACCAAGTGCCTGAGCCGCTGTACCCACGTACAGACCAGAAGAAGCTCCTGGCTCCGGATCAGCGCAGCTCCAGCCATTGCGGCCACTTGGATATAAACCAGCGGATGGAAGACCTCTCTCTCTCTTTGTCTAGGGTAACTCTGTCTCTCAAGAAAATAAATAAATCTTTAAAAGAATGTTCCGAGTTGAAGCACAGGCACGGTGCCCAGAGGAAAATCATCTGCAATGTTGAAAAGGAGCCAACCGTCCCGATGGGGCTCGGGCTACTGAGCAAACGAACAGGGTCAGGGTTCCAGAATGGAACCAGAGCACAGGTCCTGCTGGCCTCAGGCCTCAGACTGGAAGGACACGAGTGGCTCCCCCTAAGGGTCTCAGGACCTGTCAGCCTCTCCGATCTCAGGAGCCAGTTCCTTACAGTACACCCATGCGTAGCTCTATCTACCTGCATCCACAGCTCTGTACCTAGAGTCTGCTGGTTCCATCCTCGGGGACCCTAACAGACACACCCGCCCCCTCCCCAGGAACCACACACACCAGGGCCTGCTCTACTTTTCTTAGCACTGGGAAAAACGAGCAAAGCACACTCCTTCCTCTCCTTCCTCCCGTCCTCTTTCCTGCCTGGGGTCCGGTCAAACGGGCAGGCCAGCAGAGGTAAGGCAATAAAGCCACTGAAAAAGCTGATGGGCCCTCATCGTCCCCCCACTCACTTTGGGGTAAAACAAACGGCGTGGGAACAAAGTCGGAACACCTCCACCAGTGCACTCAAAGCCCACGGAAACGCAACACACATGCAAGTGTATTTGACAAGAAAGCATTCCTCAGCAAGAAGAAGAATTCGTGTTTTCCCTGAAAAATCATGTCCTTTACGGCTTAAAATTCTGCGTATAATAAAAACCATTCACATTTTTCATTAACAATTTTCTTTAGAGAGCCTTATTAAAGAGTTCATGCTTGAGACATTCGTGGTCCTGAGTTCCACGTTCATTTCCCACTGTAACTATAAAGAGCTCTTTGCAAAACAATTCTATTTAGGTTCTACTTCACTTTTAATTCCAGGGGCTCTCCACAGTTCTGAGACTAAAAATTACAGGCCAACAGCAAGATTCTAAATTGCTTTTTCATAGTTCTCCCTCTTCACGGACAGAAGTGACCTTTCCTATCAGCTCAAAATTCTGGACCTCAGAGAAAGATCAAAGTGACGAATTTCCAATCTGAAATGTCAAATTCAGAATATCTCCTACAGACTTAGCTACCCAGGAGAGAACGAATTTTAAATACCTGGAATTCTTTCAATTGACTGTTGGATCGATCACGTGTAAAAATTATGTTGCCTTAACGACTTCAATGGCTTAAAGTAGATTATGTCATACCTTACTCAGTAAGGAAAACTAATGAGAATCTTTTTAAAAGGCAAAGTCCCACTTTCAGAGTTGTGTGGGAGGAACACGCTATGCATTCTATTCACATGGATCAGCAAAGGTGCAAAGTGTGAATAAATGGCCTCTCTGTGTGAAAGGATTAAACAAATCACATGAGTTAATGAAAGGTTAAAAAAAAAAAAAAACACCTTGCAAAAGTTTAAATGTTGTTTGTTAAAGAATAAATCATTTCTTTAAAAGCAGCCAGCATCACTCACGACCTGAGGAGCTAAGCTGTCTCCCCAGCAAGCAGGCCGCCTTGTGCAATTCGGCCGGCACACGCAGAACCATAAAGAAGGCAAAATCTTCCTCTGGTGTGCTCTGGTGAGGCACCCAGTGCCACGCAGCCACGCTAGGCTTCCGAAAAACGCCAATCCCTGTTTGCAAACACGATTTCCTGTTTGCCAGAATTTAAACATAAATTATTTTTCTTATGGGTGGTTCTCCTTCAGCGTTTTTAAAGGTTTAAATATGAGGTTAGAGATAGAAATAATTAGCACTTTTCATTTAATTACTGATTTATAACAATTTACGTTTAAGTTTTAATTTAGTACTTTCATTTCTAAAAGAACTGAGCACACCAGAGCTTTTCAAACTCAGATTAGTGGAGAAAAAGATGCAAACATTCTAGCGAAGCTCCAAATTCCTTGGTTTTACAGGAAATCCTAATGTCATAGGTTGAAATTCACAGAGTATCTAAGATGGAAAACCCAAGTGCAGCTCCTGGAACACAGAAGGCACGCCGGCTCAGAACACACGTGCAGGCTGTGGAATTGCTTCGCCAGATGTTTGTTAAGGCCCACACTATACACAACAGTACTTCAAAAAGTACATGGAAAACTGCAATTAAAACGTTAAATTTAGAGGTGGGCCTTTTGCATAGCATTTAAGAAATGCGCAGAATGCCTGCAACCCATACTGGAGTGCTGGGGTTGGGTCCTGGCTCCACTCCCAGTTCCAGCTTCCTGCTAGTAAGCACCCTGAGCGGCAGCAGGTGATGACTCAGTTAGGTCACTGCCAACGTGTGGCAGACTTGGACTGAGTTCCCTTAGGCCTGACCTGGTTCTGGCTGTTGTGAGCATCTGCAGAGTGAACCAGTGGATGGGAGATCTCTCTCCATCTCTCCCTCTGTCTGCAACTCTGCCTCTCAAATAACTAAATAAATCTTTTAAAAGGTTTTCAAATTTATTATTTAGGAGACAAAGAGACAAAGAGACAGAGGTCGACAGAATTCCCACCTGCTGGTTCATTCCTCAAATGTGCACTATGGTCAGCTGAGGCTGGGCCAGGGCTGGGGCCAGGAGCACAACCCAGGTCTCCCAAGTGAGTGGCAGGAATCCGGCTACTTCAGCTCCAATCACAGCTGCTGCCGAGGGTCTGCCCTGGCAGGACGCTGGCGTGGGGAGCCAGAGCCAGCAGCAGAAGCCAGATATGCCAGTGTGTGGCAGGCTCCTTAACCACCAGGCCAAAGGAGTGCTTGCTCCAGGAACATTCCAAGATCCTCAGACACTACAGGAGGAGAATACACACTGACCCTCAGAACATTTTCCGAGAGAAGAAGCACCTGCTATCTTAGACTTTTTACTGCCCTGTGACCTAAGCTGATCATTTAAAAATAAACCAATACAAGATAATACCATTAGCAAAACCTTCAGGTCCTGGGCCAAGAAATAAGGTCTGAGGCAGAGTGGTCTTCCCAGCCGTGCTTACCTGATGGGATTGGGAGGCGGAGGGGGGAGTGGCGGTGGAGGAGGAGGGGGTGGAGGTACTGAATTCTCAGACTGGTTCACGCGTTTCTGGAGTTCGTCCACTGCAAGGAAAGCGGGAATAAGCAACTAAGCCTCTTTGACACATGTAACAAAATGCATAACCTCTCTCAAAATCAAGTGCTTTTTATTAAGGCAGTCTACACCCGCAGGCAGCTTGCCTGCCCACTATCCAGGACTGCAGCACTCTGAGGGTCTGTCCATTTCCTGCCCCCGCCCATGCCCACAGGCCGCACCCCCTAACAAGAACCCTCCAGTCACTCCATATGCGATGTCTGCCAACACAAGAGGCACAGTGCGCTTCCCTTTGCATTTTCCAGGTAGAGCTGGGCATAAAACACAGCGCTGAATCTCAAGTGTCTCAGGCTTCTACCTCTTCAGTTCACCATCAAGACGGCTTAGGCTACAGGCTACTAAAAAGAATGGCTATTTTAAAAAAATAAACTGTATCTAAGTTCCACTGTGGGTTACAAAGTACTGAATTTGTTTTAAAGGAAAAAAAGTCTATATGGTTCTTCTGTACATATTTCAAAACTGAGTGTAAAATTAACCAGAACGACTTGAAGTGAGCACCGTGGCTGTTATAAAGGGAACGAACCAGCCCCCTACAATTACCCAGCTTCCAGCAGAGCCCTGGACCCAGGCCCGTGCAGGAATCCGACTCACCTTCCCGCTAAGCCTTCCACAGCAAAACGAACAAGTCCTTAAGTGTCCCCGGGCGCTTCACAAGTTTTCCCATTTAATACACGTATTGTTACCCGTTTCCCGGTGAGACGTGAGACGTGACACAGAAAGTATTATTTCATGTGTGGAATTAGATACCCAAGATGAAGGTAGTATAAAAAAGGTCAATTCTTTTTCTCAAAAGTGAACAAAATCAAGTGAGTAGCTAGTGAACGTTCCCCCTGAGGTCGGGCCAGCGGCCTCTTTGTGCCTGGATCCCGCACGTGAGACTTGCGGAGGCTCTGCAACTCATTGAATGGCAGGAGTGAGGAACCGAGGGCTCGGCTCGCATCGCCGCGCCTTCCCTCACACTCAGGAATCGGTCAGGACTGGCTGGTTCCTGCAGCGGGCATGCAAGCTCCCAGGCCAGCGACCACGCACGGCAGCCCTCGCGGCGCTCCTACCAGAATGCTTTAAGTTCCTGGCCTTCTCCTCTGAGCTCTGGTACTTCAGTTCCAGCTCCTTCTTGTCTTCCTCCAGGAGCTCCAGCTGCTGCTTGAGGCTGTGGATCTCTTTGTGCAGGGTTTCGTTTTGCAGCCGCTCCTCTAAGTCTTTGACCTGTAAGTTACAAGCAAACGCTCGTGGGGTGATGGGTTTTCCTCTTCAAAGAAAAGAAAGGGGAAAAATAATTTTTTTTAACTTTGCCACAAAGATTCTGCTCTGTCCTGAATGCCACATAAATTCTGGGTACAGGTAAGACTTAAAATCACTGTCAGCAGCCGGCGCCGTGGCTCAACAGGCTAATCCTCCGCCTGCGGCGCCAGCACACTGGGTTCTAGTCCCGGTCGGGGCGCTGGATTCTGTCCCAGTTGCTCCTCTTCCAGGCCAGCTCTCTGCTGTGGCCCTGGAGTGCAGTGGAGGATGGCCCAAGTGCTTGGGCCCTGCACCCCATGGGAGACCAGGAGAAGCACCTGGCTCCTGGCTTCAGATCAGCGCGGTGTGCTGGCCACAGCGTGCCGGCCGCGGCGGCCATTGGAAGGTGAACCAACGGCAAAGGAAGACCTTTCTCTCTCTCTCTCACTGTCCACTCTACCAGCCAAAAATTTAAAAAAAAAAATTTTTTTTTAAAAATCACTGTCAGCTCTTTAATTTAAACTTACTGTAGGGGCTGGCACTATGGCGCAGTGGGTTAACACCCTGGCCTGAAGCGCTGGCATCCCATATGGGCACCGGTTCTAGTCCTGGCTGCTCCACTTCTGATCCAGCTCTCTGCTACGGCCTGGGAAAGCAGTAGAAGATGGCCCAAGTCCTTGGGCCCCTGTACCCACGTGCGAGAGCCATTTGAGGCTCCTGGCTCGGTGCAGCTCCGACTGTTGTGGCCAATGGGGGAGTGAACCATTGGATGGAAGACCTCTCTCCCTCTCTCTGTCTCTCCTCTCTCTGTGTACCTCGGATTTTCAAATAAATAAATAAATCTTTAAAATAAATGAATAAATAAATACCAGCCACTTTAACTTTTAAACATGAGTTCCCAAAAGTAAAATACCTAAAACTTCATTGAAAAAAGATTAACACTTTTGTATTCATTTTCAAGAGAAAAGTTCAGGTGGTATTTAAATCTCTGGAAGTCCCAATTTGGAAGCGAGCATCAAAACCTCCAATGAAGGAAAGGACCTCTGGTCCAACGGCACCAACTTTGGGAATCGGCTTTAGAAAGCACTCAGACAAACCTGCGAGTGCACGCACGGAGGTCTCTGTGACGGTGAAGGCTGGGGCGTGCTGCATGTGCACAGCACTACTGATCTAGCACATTACGGCATGTTCGTTAAATAAAACGCCACACAAGCATTTCAAAATCACATAGCTTGCTATACACTGCCATGAGAAGATGTTACCAATTAAAAAAATGGGTTTTAAAATGGTGCTAAGGTATTCTTTCATTTGAACAAGCAATATATACAAAGTACATACACATAAAATATATTTTTGTATAAAGTTTAGGTATGTATTGAAATGTAGGATTCTTGGGTAATCTTAACTTTTTTCTATATTTAAAAATTTTTTCTTAAAAGGAACATATGCTATTTTTTAAAAAAGATTTATTTATTTATTTGAAAGTCAGAGTTACACAGAGAGAGGAGAGGCAGACGGGGCGGGGGGGGGGGGGTGTCTTCCATCTGGTGGTTCACTTTCCAATTGGCCGCAATGGCCAGAGCTGCGCCGATCTGAAGCCAGGAGCCAGGAGCTTCTTCTGGGTCTCCCATGCAGGTGCAGGGGCCCAAGGACTTGGGCCATCTTCCACTGCTTTCCCAGGCCATAGCAGAGAGCTGGATCGGAAGTGGAGCATCAGAGTCTAGAACCGATGCCCACACTTCAAGCCAGGGCGTTAACCCGCTGCGCCACAGCGCCTGCCCTGAACATATGCTATTTTTTAGGACTGCAAAAACAATGCAGTTGTGTTTTACAAATTGCTTACTTGGCCAGGAAAACTTATAGATAGGTAAGAAATACCGTAAGCCCCTTGTGTGAAAGATTTTCCAGAATAAGGGGACAGCAGAAGTCGCAGAAGTAGTGACTGCTATGATTTCACTTGTAACTTCTATCCCGTCTTCAGTACTGCCCCCCCCAAGGTGTCTATGCCACCTTAGTCCTGTTCCTCAGAACACTGAGTGGGCTCTAGGTCTGCCTTACTTACTGAACGAGTTAACTGCAAATGCCTGGACTTTTTAGAGCAAAAAATTAAATTCTAGAAGAAGTGGGGGGGGGGGGACCATTCTTTTTCCCTCTTTTAATGTGAAAAGGTAATTCCTACCTACAGGGACAAGAAAAGAGAGAGGAAGGGAGGGAGAGGGAGGGATGGAGGGAGGGAGGGGGAGAGAAGGAACGAGGGAGGGAGGGAAAGGAATTCTCCCCTTCTTCCCTGGGCCAGTGGTCTCTCCCGGAGCCAGTGCTGGTGTCCCCACCCACCCAGAGCCACTCCTCCCAGGCGCCAGCATTTCCGGCTGAGGACAGAAGGAATCAGCTCACCACCACATTCTTAAAAACTTCAGAATCAAACGTTACTGTCGCTCAAAGAGACTGACAGGTGATCACAAACAGTAGCTAACAGCTGTTTCTTCACAGAGGAGGCACATTGCAAGTAGTATTTCATTTGTTGTTTTATTTCTTTGATAGAGATGGGGGGAGAGAGGGAGAGACAGAGCTCCAATCTACTAGTTCACTCCCCAAGTGCCTGCAACGGCCAGGGTGAGGCCAGGAACTCAATCCAGATCCCCCCGGGGTGGCAGGAACCCAATTACTTGAGCCGTCACCACGACCTCCAGCGGCTTGCACCGTTGGAAGCTGGAGTCCTGAGCCTCACCACGACCTCCAGCGGCTTGCACCATCGGAAGCTGGAGTCCTGAGCTGGAGGTGGGAATCCCACCCAGGCACTCTGATGTGGGATGCGGGCATCTTAACTGCTGCCCACCGCTGATGCAATTTTCCCTAAGTGGCTTCTTTAATGTCAGTCTTTATTCCACCCCCGCCCCTCCTCCCTGCCCAGCGCCATGACTGCACAGCACACACAGGCAGCTGTGTCCGCTGAAACAGCTCCACTCACACACACGGCAGTCCCCACTCAGGAAGTCTCTAAACACATACATTTGTCCAAGTTTACAAAATCTAAACAAACAGCTCCTACTCATGTGGGCCTTTCTTCTCCTCCCTCTCTGAATAGAACCTGTGCCCTCCCATCGAGCACTGTGAGCCCAACACACCCTCCCTCCTGATGTGTGCCATCTCTGAAAAACACAATTTCTCCTAAAGTCAGATTCCCACACAGGCATTACCCAATCTGTTTGTGTGCCAGATCACTTCCGCTCGCTTCTTCTGACCCTTTGGACGGTTTACAGATCACTAGAAGGCCTACATCAGTGTGCTCTAAGTTTTACTTGGACAATAAATTAAATTCACATGGTAGTTATTGTTTCCTAAAAATTGATGGAAGAATCCAGTGGCTAGGGCAAACTATGCAGCCACAAATGACTGCATGGGCTCCTCTCCTTTTAAGTATGAGTGTGTGTGTGTGTGTGAATGTGTGTGTACGAGTGTGTGTGAGTGTGAATGTGTGTGCATGCAAGTGTGTGTGAGAATGCATGTGTGAGTGTGAATGTGTGAGCGTGTGTGAGTGCGTGTGCATGAGTGTGCGAGTATCTGTGAGAGTGTGAGTGCCTGTGTGAGTGCCTGTGTGAATGAGTGTGTGAGTCTGTACACAGAAGAGTCGAGAAGACAGTCTCTTACCTTCTGCTGATGCTGAATTCGCTCTTCTTCAAGGAGCTGCGTGAGCTTTGCATTCTCATCTAAAGCTTTCAGAAGCTGCTGGTCAGGGCCGGAGCTCTGCAGCAGAAGGTGGCTTTGTCTCTTGAGCTTGTTTTGTTCAATGAACATCTGCAAGAGTTCATTAAAGTGAACATATCAATCAGTGCCACCTATCTTCATCAACTGCAACTTAAGCAACAGCAAAATAGCTGTAGCTTTTATTCGAAAGCTAGAAGCAATCCCTGCATTATGTAACAGTTTTAAAGGTAGTAGCTGCTGGGGCGGGCATTTGGCCCAGTGGTTAGGATGGTGCTTGGAGTGTGTCCCCTTTCCTGTAACACCTCACCCCACTGGCCAAGAGCTGCTGACCAGGGCAGTGAGTCCAGGGAAGCAGCAAGGCAGGGGCTGGTCCTGTGGCACAGCAGGTTAGGACACAGCCTGCGATGCCTGCATCCCACAGGGGAGCTGGTTCCTGCCCTGGCTGCTCCACTGCTGATCCAGCTCCCTGCTAACGGCCTGGGAAAGCAGCAAAAGACAGCCCACGTGCTTCAGCTTCTGGCACCCACGTGGGAGACCCAGGTGGAGCTTCAGGCTCCTAGATTGAGGCCATTTGGGGAGCGAACCAGCAGATGGAAGTTCTCCCTCTCTCTTTGTAACGCTGTCTTTAAAAAAACAAAGGGGAGGCCGGCGCTGTGGCTCAACAGGCTAATCCTCTGCCTTGCGGCGCCGGCACACTGGGTTCTAGTCCCGGTCAGGGCACCGATCCTGTCCCGGTTGCCCCTCTTCCAGGCCAGCTCTCTGCTGTGGCCAGGGAGTGCAGTGGAGGATGGCCCAAGTGCTTGGGCCCTGCACCCCATGGGAGACCAGGAGAAGCACCTGGCTCCTGCCATCGGAACAGCACGGTGCGCCGGCCGCAGCGCGCTACCGCGGCGGCCATTGGAGGGTGAACCAACGGCAAAAGGAAGACCTTTCTCTCTGTCTCTCTCTCACTGTCCACTCTGCCTGTCAAAAAAAAAAAAAAAAAAAAAAAAGGGGGAGGGAAGCAGCACTGTGATGGATGCAGTAAGGCCACTGGCTGCACCGCTGGCTGCACCGCCGGCATCCCTTAGCTGCACCGGCTGCTCCACTTCCAATCCAGCCGCCAGGAAAGCAGCAGACGGCCCAAGTGCTAGGGCCCTGCATCCATGTGGGAGACCTGGATGAAGCTCCTGGCTTGTCTGGCCCAGCCCTGGTTAATTCAGCCATTTGGAGAGTGAACAGTGGATGGAAGATATCTCTCTCTCTCTCTGCCTTTCAAATAAATAAATAAATTTTTAAAAAACAGAATAGAGCAAAACGGCAGTGTTGGGGCTCTAGGACTCATTCTGCACTGCTTTTCTGGGTTTTGGTCTCTCTCGGGAAAAAGGAGCCTGGAAACCTGACTATACTTCAGCTTCACTGTTGTGGAGAGGAAAGAGTGCAGGCGCGTGGCTTCACGTCTTGGGGATGTCAGCAACGAGGATTGCTTTTGTCAGCACCCCCTTTCCACCCATCACTGAGGCTGAAGGCCCCAGCAGGTGAACAGCAAAGTGAATCACCCACTCACGCACATGGAAGTGAATCACCCACACACACGTGTGTAAGCGAGTCACCCACTCACACGTGTGTAAGCGAATCACCCACGCACACGCGTGTAAGTGAATCACCCACTCACATGTGTGTAAGTATAATCGTGCTGCTTCCTTCTATCTCCTCTGCTGCTGCCTGGCCTTCACGTTCCAACTTGATCTGCTTAGTTTTCTAGCATCAACGTGTAAACACATGGAAAACTCAATGTCTTCCGGTAATCTGCAGGCCTGGGTCACCGTCAGCTAACCTGCTCGGTTCGGCAGCGGGGGCGTCGTGATAACCCTCTCCTCCCCAACTCGCCCCACTATGTATTTAGCTGCGTTATTTAGGCTCCTGCAGCTTTTCTGGAGGACTGTGATGCACTTCAATTCTTTTTTCTTTCTTTCTTCCAAGTAGTAGGGGAGTAGTATTTACTCACCTTTCATTAAACTCTGAATAAAACGAATCCTAGTATTTCCAGTCAGATGTACTTGGACTGAACCTTTTGCAGAGTTCATTGCTAGCACAGCTACAAGCAAGCACAGAAAGAGCCCCGGGAAAAAACCATAATCTGATGTTCAGGTATCGCTTCCGGAGTGCCACGCTTTGTCTTCCTTGGACCCCCACCAGGACTGCTTTGATGTTTCCTTAACTCACACAGACTCAAAATACAGATCGGCTCCACACCAGGAGTGTAGCCGAGGGGTGACTCCTCAGTCCCCTGGGAACAGGCCCCAGGGTGGTGAAACACCCAAGGACTGGGTGTCAACAAAGCAAGCGGAACAAGAGGGGCTGCACACTCATCTCTAACGTGAGAAGACAGTCATGGCACTGGCAGAGGCTGGGACATGGCAGGCACGACGTGGCAGTGGTCCACAGGAGGGAAAGCATCGCTCGCCCAGTGAGCCCCCTGCACCACGGCTGGGGAGGATACCACTTCCTGAGCCAGCCGTGGAGAGGTATCCCAGCCTCCTGAGCAGACATCCTATGCTTAGTCCACCACAAGCTACGGGTAGCTCTTAGCACAATCTCTTTCCCCTATACAGCATTTTGTAGTTTACCAGTTTTTTTTTTTAATTACGCCATTTGGCTCAGTTCATCCTGTCACTCATTTTATACATGATGAAAGGGAAGCCCCAGGAGGCAGAAGGACTGCTCTGAGGTCACAGAACTATAACTGATCCCGGGACACCGAGTATCGAGTGACCTTGATGCCACTCCACAGCTGCCTAAGCGAGCGGATCCTTAATTCAATGCTAAGTTTGCATTCAACCTCAAAAAAACAACAACAAAAAAAAAGCATTAATACGTCACCACGAGCACCCTGGAAAACACAGACAACAAGGGGGGTCTCTCCATGACACCCACCTCTTGTGCAAACGACTCTGCTTTCTTCCGGAGGTCTTTCTCCAGCTCCAGGCTGACCTGCATCTCCTCGTATTCTTCCACTGCTAACATGGACACTGCAGACGACAGGAGGAGAAAGCAGACAACGTGAGACAACCGGCCAGGGGCAGGCATGGACAGCGGGGCTGTCTGGTTAACATACACATTGAGGAAACTTCTTTGGTGAGTGGCTTGATTACAGCAATCAAAAATCCACAATGTGGGCCCTTCACCCACGTGGGAGACCAGGAGAAGCACCTGGCTCCTGGCTTCGGATCAGCGCGGTGCGCCGGCCGCAGGGTGAACCAACGGCAAAGGAAGACCTTTCTCTCTGTCTCTCTCACTATCCACTCTGCCTGTCAAAAAAAAAAAAAAAATCCACAGTGACTCATGCCTTTGGACTCAACGATCCCGCTCCTAGGAATGCAGATCCTAAGAGACTCAGTTATGCAGCCACAGAGATCGGGATGCAGGGTCCTCTGAGCTTCACTGCCAAAACAAGTGGCAGAATCCAGCCCCACACGGAAGGATCATAAACTGAGTTACAAGAAATATTCTTCTGCCATCAAAATTACATGGAGAAGCAGAGTTGCTGAAAGACATTCATTATGCTTAAAAAATAAATGTTATAAAAATGAATGCAACATGAATTCATTTTTGCTTTCTGTTTAAACTCAGATGAAACATATTAGCAAGCATTTCACAGAACAGGACCCAGAGAGAAGGCTGAGCGACACAGGGGAAGATGTTCTTCACTAGGAAGCAGGGAAACGCATAGAAAAACATCTTTCTACACCACACCCCCCCAGAGAGGAGATCCGTGAACACGGAGAGGTGTGGCCACAGGAAGGCTGGAGAGGACAGAGGACCTCGGGAACAAACCACACCAAAGGGAATGGAGCTCACGCTTACTCACAAAATCATCTGGCGTTTCACTGTGAAATCAAAGATAAAAGCTTACATTCCATACAGAGCTTGGAACGTGTAGCACAATTTTCACAGCAGTATGAACAAGCAGCAGAAAAGACTGTAAACAATTCAAAAGTTCACCAAGAGGATACTGGAGAAACAAGGTGAAAATAAACATCCCCTAGCCGTGGCTGGTCTGTTCAGTGCCACACAGACGTCTCTCAGAGACACAAAAAGATGCAAGTTATATGCAGAGTGATTCTGTTTAAATAAAGTGCAAAAACATGCAAGATTAAGCAATGTGCTTACTTGGCAGAACTATAAAGAAAGGAAATGATAAAAATGCAAGGCAGAGGTCTGAGTACCCAGGGATGTCGTGGCCTTGTAAGCTCTCGGTAGGGACACATTTTTGTTTGCTGGTGTGTTCTCTTTGTCTGCCATATATGCCAGAGGTACACTTAACCAACAAAGTAATGTAGATGTTGCTTTCTTTAAGATTGGAACTACATACACTATAATGTTAATAGTGTTTATCTCTACATTGCAATCCCAAAGGAATCTACATTTCCCACCAGCAAACCTGTATTTTTAAGCCATCTCCATGGTTACAAAGGAGCAGAACTGTCTCAGGTCCATTCAGGCCCCAAGAGTCAGAGCTTCACTCTCAAGAATTGCTCTAAGATAGACAGAAGCTTTCCAAAGACAGGACAGAGGGCACGGCACGGCTGTCAGAAGCGGGGCGTGGCATGGGGGCCAGCACGCCATCCAGGGGCTTTGTGGAGGTGCCACGGTGCGCAACTGAGGCACACCCACGCTGCCTCCCGCCACGGGGCGGGCTCTCCGAGTGGTCCCTCCGCCCGGCCTGTCAGCCCTAACTGACTAAGGACTGGTTTGCTGGGTAATGACATAGAATTTCAGACTCTGCTCCCTGCAAGTCTCCTGCCTCCTCAGACCAAAGATGGAGCGGCTTACTCAAGTCAGCAACCTAAGTGCTGGTTTGCGGCGCGAATTACAGGTCCCTGAGAGCTAAATGACTGTCCGACCTATTTAAGGGGGAAATTTCACTGAGCAAACAAGCACGGCTCCGACCATCTGAAGTTGTGGCTCTAACTCACTCTCTCTTCTGCGTCCCGCACACTGGGGTGAAAAGCCTATTTACATGTCCTGGCCTTCTGCCTTGGCTTCTAGGGGCCAGCCGTGTGTTGGGTCACATAAACGCTGTCCCGCGCTAGACGGGCAGCTCTGTGGGCAAGACCATGGGGTCGGCCTCCATGGAATCCTGTCTCCAGCACAGCGCAGCGAGACTGGAAACTTCCTTCTGCAAATCCACGAAGACCTGAAGGCAGGCTGCAACCCAGTGCCCCTCCACGCTGAACTACAAGGTCCTTTCATTTCCAAAAACACAATCACGAAGGCTGAGACCTGCTGCCAAGGCCGGGTCTTATTTCCCATTAGTACTCGTTAGTATTAGTATCGGCTGTAGCTTCTGAACACACGGTGGGGCCGAGGGGACAAGAACAAAAAGCAATCGGCCAGGAGGCCTTCTGCAGACTGCACTTTGCATCACTCCCAGGTCCTCGCTGGGGACCATGAGCGACCCCTGTGAGACCTGATGCTGTAATGAATGAGGATGACACGGTCACTGTTGGCCACACCCCCACAGGGGCGGTCACGCTGGGATCTACTGGGCTGCTCTGGAAGCAGCCACTGGGGACGGCCCCTCATACCCATTAGGTCTGACCTCAAGTGATGCATTTCCAAGACCGCAGCTCCCTGGCTGCACGGCTGCTAGCCAGCTCAGAGCCAGCCCTCAGAGCGAGTACACACCTGCTATACCAGTCACCCCGGCCCGGCCCGTGGTCCACATCTTCTCACTGGAAATGTCGTAAATACACAACATGTGTATTGTGTATGTAGGCAGATATGTACATGCTGCATAGTTGTGTGTACTGATGTAGACAACGAATCTCTTCTCGAACTGGAGTGACTAAATAACCTATCCAGTATATGAATGCTAAGGGGATAGCCGAGAAACAGCCGTGGTCCCAGGATGTGCCCAGAACAGGAGCAGCATTAGGTCTGAGGCTTCAGAGCAGGTGGCTTCCGCGTTCCTCCGGTGGAATCCCTTTTCAATGTCCTCACACTCCAAGGCGGGTGGTGAGACAGCAGGAAAGAGAAAGACTCGTTGCTAGGAAAACACAACCCAGGAGAAGGCTTTGGCTGTGGAACGCCGTGGGCACAGGTAGAAAGTGACACCCAGAATACGTCAACCAACCACACGTGTATTTGAGAAAGGAGACTGGAAAGACATACCTCTGTTGCATTTTTCTAAGACTTTCCTCTGTTCGAGAACTTCGGAATGTAAAACAGCCTTTTCTTGTTTAACTTTATTTACCTAAAAATGTGAGATTTCGAGGGAAGAAAAGACCCAAAATTGTAAAGCAGAACATATGGCAATGTGTGATACTCAAAGTGCTGTTCAACTTTCGACATGAAGTTACAATTTAAAGCAGAAACTGGCTTCACCATGCTAAGGCTTTTTATTAAAGTGCTTCTTTAAACCTTCAAAGGTCGCTATTTAAGTTGATGTACGCTTGGTCCGGAATACATTTCCAGACTCCAGTTACCACCGGTGTTGGTCCCTAAACATGCAGTACTCTAGCCAGCTGATGTAAAAGGCTTCATATTTTTTTTTTAAGATGTATTTACTTATTTGAAAGGCAGAGTGACAGAGAAAGAGAACTTCCATCTGCTGGTCCGAGCCCTCAATGGCTGCAACAGCCCAGACTAGTCCAGGCTGACGTCGGGAGCCTAGGATTACACCCAGGTTTCCCCCTGTACTGCTCTGCCAGGTGCATTAGCAGGAGGCTGGATGGGAAGTGGAGCAGCTGGGACTTGAACCTACACTCGCATACTGGACGCTGGGGTTGCAAAGCTGTGGCTTAACTGGCTGTGCAGCAGCACCGGCCCCAAGCTTCATATTTTTAATGCAAAAACCCAATGAGACATCACCCAGAAAATATGTGAATACTCAATTTTGGATTCATTTTTAAACTTTGGTGACTTTTGACTTAAGTACAACACACATGAACTTTTAACATCAAAAAAGTTCAAATTTGATATTTGGCTTAAACAAATATGAAAAATTCTCCCCCAAAAGTTTATAGTTCTGAAATAGCTGACATCAACAGAAGACAATATCACAAAGCAGCTTTTTAAAAAATGCAAAGCTATACCTATCAAGGTGGGTAAATCTCAGATACATTGTGTTGAATTCAAAAAGCAGATCCGCTTACATCAATTAAGAACACTTAAAATACCGTGTGCTGCAGGAAACGTGTGGATGGTGAACACCAAGTTCAGAGCAGCGGCTGTTCAGGGACACTGGGCAGGGAGTGGGAAGAACATAGCTGGGAAGTGGCACACACCAAGGTCGCCCCCATGACGCTCACGGTCCACGCATTACGGTACGCAGGAGGGATGTGGGCACCTATTATTTTGTCTTTATACCTTTCCAGATGTCTGAACTAGTCATAATGAAACAGAATTCTAAACCATCTTCCAGCAACACCACTCAGTGGAAGGGGAGAGCAGCAGCAATAAAGATCCAGGACGGAGGAGCACAGCGAGTCAGGATGTTCTTATCCCTCTCCTAGGGCTACGCTCGGGGAACGGTGACAAAGCGTTCTGAACCTATCAACACTCCCAGAGTCTCTCAGTACCAGCCTTGTTGGTGCGTTGATTTAAATTAATAAGAGGCATACACTGTGTGATAACAGCAATGTCCAGAACATCACCATCCGTCTTCCCGTCATCACAGCGCTTCGCCACGGTAAGTCAAAGCGTCGGGGGTTGGGAGGCGGTGGGCACTTCCCCCAGCCTCTTCTTCAGCCACACAGGGGAGCATAGGTCACAAATGTGGCTGCCCACAGGTGCTGTGGCGCACCTGCTGGGAATTGCTAAAAATCACTGAGTCAAGTTAAATTAAGATTCTGAAGGCTGAGCCTCAAGGCAAGCCTCAAGTGGTTTGTGTCTGGGATGCCCACATCTCGTGTCAGAGTTCCTGGGACAGAGTCCAGCCTCCACTCCCAATCCAGCTTCCTGCTAATGCACACCCTGGGGGGGCTGTAGGCGAAGGCTCAAGCACTTGGGTTCCTGTCACTTACACGGGAGACCCAGAGAGAGCTCCTGGGTCCTTGCTTCTGCCTGGTCAAGCTCTGCTGTTGTGGACCTTTGGAGAGTAAACCAGCAGATGGATGGATGGATGGATGGATGGATGGATGGATGGATGATTGGATGGATGGGTGGGTAGATGGGTGGGTGGATGGATGGGTGGATGGGTGAGTGGGTAGATGGGTGGATGGATGGATGGGTGGGTGGGTAGATGGGTGGATGGATGGATGGGTGGGTAGATGGGTGGGTGGATGGATGGATGGGTGGGTGGGTAGATGGGTGGATGGATGGATGGGTGGGTGGGTAGATGGGTGGATGGATGGATGGGTGGGTGGGTAGATGGGTGGATGGATGGATGGGTGGGTAGATGGGTGGGTGGATGGATGGGTGGATGGGTGAGTGGGTAGATGGGTGGAGGGATGGATGGGTGGGTGGGTAGATGGGTGGAGGGATGGATGGGTGGGTGGGTAGATGGGTGGATGGATGGATGGGTGGGTGGGTAGATGGGTGGATGGATGGATGGGTGGGTGGGTGGAAGGAAGGAAATCTCTTTCTCTGTCACTCTGAAATTAAAACAAATAAAACTTTTGAAAAAGGTGGATTGTATATTCCTGTTCTTAACACGGATTCAAAGAAAAAATTCTCCCAATACCTATGCAATTCATTCTACCTCCTGTCATAAATGTCTGTGCTGGAAGCAGAGAGAGAGACAGCCCTCCCCACCAAGCCCACCATCTCTGGAGAAGCACATTCCTCTCCCACATCAGTAAAGGACAGGACCCGAGACAGGGGCTCCCATTCTCACAAATCTGCCTCCCACAGTAAGAACTGGGGAAGACCTGCCAACACTTCAGTGCTACTTTAGTGCTTCATTTAATAAGCTGGGTAGTGGGCATGTGAATGTCCGTGATCTTATTTTCTACCGCTATTGGTGAGAGTGAAATGGGAGAGGGTTAAAACTGGAGTGTGACTCTCACACCAGATACAGAGCTTCTGGGGCTGGAGTTGTTGCAGCAGGTTAAGCCACTGTATACGACACCAGCATCCCATGGGGGGGGGGGGATTCAAGTCCCAGCTGCTCCACTTCTTATCTGGCTCCCTGCTAATACACCTGGGAGAGTACCTGGACCCCTGCCACCCACATGGGAGACCCAGATGGAGTTCCAGTTCCTGGCTTGGGCCCAGCCCACACTCAGCACCCCTGCAGTCATCTGGGGAGTGAGCAAGCAAATGGAAGATCGCTCCGTCTCTCCCCCTCTTCTCCTCTCTAAGTCTGCCTTCCAAATAAATAAATGATAAATAAATAAAAATTGAAGTCCTAACTTAGTCCCAAACACCTTGAAATCACGGAAGGCTTTTACCTTTCAGGCCTAAGACACTTACTTCTTCTATCACTTCTACGAGTTTGCTCTTGAGATTCTCCAGCTCAATGGCCAGTTTCTTCTTTTCCTCCTGAACAGATACAATCTGATCTCGAAGTTCTGCATTTTTAAAGGGGGAAAAAAAACACCCAGAAGTTATTTTTAAGAGAAAAACTCAGTCTGGTCCACCAGATTCAAAGTGCCAGTCCACTTGCAGCTTATGGTTAGGGTTATTTAACACTAAAAAGAAAATGAGGGCAAGTGTTTGCTGTTTCAGCTAAGAGTGCACTTGGGCCACCCACATTCCAGCTGGAGCACCAGGGTTCAAATCCCGGCTCCACTTCTAATCCAGCTTCCTGCTAACGCACACCCTGTGAGGCAGCAGTGAAGGCTCAGGTGCTAGGGCTCTGACATCCATGTCGGAGGCCTGAGTGGAGCTCTGGGCTCCTGGCTTTGGTACGGTCAAGCTCCAGCTACCGCTGGCATTTCAGGAGTGAACCAGAGGATGGAGGCATTCCTTCTCTCTCACATGAAACAAAAATAAATAACTCCTTAAAAAAAACTGAAAAGAAAATGAAGACCCAAAGGGTAATGGGAATCTCAGGTGTGTGCCTCACCACACCTGCCCCGATAAAGCCATGGCTAGCAGTAATTTTGTATCAGGTGATCTCACCATGTCAAATGCACCAGATCAGTTTTCCCGATAATCTGTCACATCCAGATTCCACTGGCATTTCAAAGCAAAAAATTTTAGGCTCTCAGCAAAACAAATTAAGGCATTATACTAATTTCTTTTTTACTTCTTAATGGCCATGGGCCCTTGTCACAATATAATACCAACCAGCTGATTATTAACTTGGAGATCTTGATTTGAAGGAAAAAATCCTGACATGCTGCCAATGTATAGGCCCTCGATTGATTTGAACCAACTCAAAACGTAACCACTTGGGAGCCAGCACTGCGATGTGGCAGGTAAAGCCGCTGCTTGCAGCACCGACGTCCCATATGGGCACGGGTTTGTGTCCAGGCTACTCTACTCCCACTCCAGCTCCCTGCTAATGGCCTGGGAAAAGCAGCAGACGACGGCCCAAGTGTCTGGGGCCCTGCCACCCATGTGGGAGACCTGGATGAAGCTCCTGGCTTCTGCCAGGACCAGCTCAGGCCACTGTAGCCACTTGGGGAGTGAACCAAAGACCTCTTTCTTTCAAAATAAATAAATGCATCTTAACAAAAAATCTTGTAGGTGTTTTGTTTCTAAATTTATTTTGTATTTTTTATTATTGGGATTTAATGAAACACTTGTCATTACAATGAAAATATCAGCAACTCTAAGAGTAAAAGCTTTCTGTGTTAAAGTTACCCAACCAAATGTTTAAAAATCTACAAAGATTAGCATAGATTTCTTACACGTATGCCACAGGCCTACTGTTCTGCCACTTAGTTCTTCACTGCTTTTCATTTTTCAGTCTAACTTTTTACATGAACTCAGCGTGCAGAAGTTCTCAGGGATTAGTCCACCACCTCACTTTCTCCACTGGCTGGCTAAGGCCCCAGAATAGGAGACTGCATAAGACCTACAGGAGGGAGAGCAGTGACCTTCCTCTCCCTTGCCACCAACACCAAATCGACCACGTCTTAGGCTAAGGGGTGGCAGAGCTGATGAGGATAGGGTCTCCGACACACCTCCAGTTCAAATTTTTTCCACCACACTAATGAGCATTGCTTTTGACGGTACTAAGTCAAAATGTTCCAACAGTTACTGAGCCAAAATTTCTTCTACATTTTTAATATAAACATGTAAGCACACGGGCACTTCAAAAGGTCGTGGAAATTGGAATTAAAAGAGAGGTTGACTTTGGTGCAAAAAGAAACTTTTGAAATCCATGCACAGTATTTTCATAATATGCGTTTCCAGTGAAGTTTCTGAAGACCCCGTGTGTGTATGAATGAAGTTCAGCTGCAGCTGACAGATGCGTGTGATCTCGCCTCCCTGCACTTGCTGCTGGCCAACACAGTTGTCTAACGGTGCACACTGCACAGAACTAACACCTGCACCACACGGCAAGCTCTCAGAGGGCAGAGAGCGAGACATAGGGGAGAGATCTTCCCCAGAGTCCAACACACAACCAAGCCAAAAGGTCTTATTGGCCACATAAACGCTTATCCATTCTCCTTCATTTAACAATAGTACATTAACACATAGTCCACATTCCTAAGGTTACACAATAACTGGCTGTATCTGGAGACACAGCACTTTTTTTTTTTTTTTTTTTTTGACAGGCAGAGTGGACAGAGAGAGAGAGAGAGAGATAGCAAGAAAGGTCTTCCTTTTTCTGTTGGTTCACCCCTCAGTGGCCGCTGCGGCCGGCATGCTGCGGCCAGTGCACAGCGCTGATCCGAAGCCAGGAGCCAGGTGCTTCTCCTGGTCTCCCATGCGGGTGCAGGATCCAAGCGCTTGGGCCATCCTCTACTGCCCTCCCGGGCCACAGCAGAGAGCTGGACTGGAAGAGGAGCAACCGGGACAGAATCCAGTGCCCTGACCAGGACTAGAACCCGGGGTACTGGCGCCGAAGGGGGAGAATTAGCCTAGTGAGCCACGACGCCGGCTGACACAGCACTTTCAAAAGCGCCTCATTCCAAACAAGCAACTGACACAGCACACGTCACAGCCTAACGCGATTCTCAACCAAGCTACACCCCTGGCCAATGACATCAGAATTTTGAGGGGTGGGACCTTAGCAGCGGTGTTCATACAAAGTCCCACGCAGTCCTGACATGTGGTCCCAGCTGAGCAGCACTGTCCGGATACAAGTCAAAATTAGGCTCAATAATTAAACCCAGAGTCCCACCTTTGATTTGCTTCTGACACTGAATGGAGACGCACGTCTCGGGGGCGGCCTCTGTGTCCGTGGAGAAATCGTCGTCGTCGGCGTTGATTTCCTCCGTTATTACATCCGGCCCCAGCTTGGCCATGTATAACATGCTGATTCGTTTCAGTGTTTTATTTTCTTTATTTAGCTAAAATAAAATGTAAAAACGATCATTTTAACAGTAGTCAAATGAGTGTCTTGGATTTTTAAACAACAGACAAATTAAGTGCATTTTTGTCTTACATATCCATCAACATTCACAGCAGGATGTAACAATTAGCAGATTCATTAAGTAAGGTTTTCATCACGCATTTTAATATGGAATTTATTACTTTAAGATCTGAGGCCTAGATTACAACCGGCAGCCAGTGCAAAGGACAGTTACACACGACAGGGCACATAAGGAATTGAGAAAGAAGGCTGGCGTAGCTTCGACCGAATCTCAAGTCACGTACAGTCACAGACTGCCCTCATCAAGACACCTGGTGTCCAGCAAAGTCCTGTGCACTTTCAGCCCCCTCTCAGGGGCTCAGGCCCCCTCTCTTGGACCCTGCCACTCTTCTCGTGGCTCTGCCTGATTCCCCTGGGAAGGGGCACACTTCCCCAGAGCACATTCCCATTCCTCTGACCGCTGCTCAACCGTCTATGGATCAGACACATGACCCGGGCTTGGCCAATCAGATCCTTTCTAGAAATGCCTCGGCTATGACCCAGAGAGGAGTCGCTCTCCCTGTGTCCGCGATGACAGGAGCTGCTGGCAGCCACACTCCTCCTGAGTCCAGGAAGAGAGGAAGGGGGTCTGCAGGAAAGCCAGAAACGAAGCCGTGTGCCCAGACAGGCAGGAAAACAGCAAAGGAGAAAGGGCTGCCCACAGGGCTCTCGTCCCTGGTCCTGGTCCATTCCCCAACTGCTCCTGGCTCCTGGGTTCTGGGGGATTGATTCTTCAATATTCCTCTGATCCCCACGTTTTTTTCCTTTCTTGCTTAAGCTAGTTCAAGATGTATTTCTGGGCCGGTGCCGCGGCTCACTTGGCTAATCCTCCGCCTTGCGGCGCCGGCACACCAGGTTCTAGTCCCGGTTGGGGCGCCGGGTTCTGTCCCGGTTGCTCCTCTTCCAGTCCAGCTCTCTGCTGTGGCCTGGGAAGGCAGTGGAGGATGGCCCAAGTGCTTGGGCCCTGCACCTGCATGGGAAACCAGGAGAAGCACCTGGCTCCTGGCTTCGGACTGGCGTAGCTCTGGCCATAGTGGCCATTAGGGGGATGAACCAACGGAAAAGGAAGACCTTTCTCTCTGTCTCTCTCTCTCTGTCTAACTCTGCCTGTCCAAAAAAAAAAAAAAATGTATTTCTGCTACCTGTGCATAGAGTCCCACTGATGCACAAGAAAGCTCAAGACAAGTTTCTATTATCTCTAAAAAAAGAGTTCTAATTGACAGCAGGAAAATAAGAATGCTAATTTACTGATGCATTTGTTACTCCCTGACACAGAAATGAGTTGGTTTTCAGGTTTACTCATTCAACTTATCATCATGTTCCTTAGCTAATGTTCATGTACATAAAAATATTAATACAAAACACACTCAGGCTAAACCTGGTCCAATGTCTACTAAAAGGAAAACACGGTTTTGTTTATGTTTTCTCTGTCCCAGACCAAAAAATAAATAAATAAATAAATAAAAACAGGTCTCTTGATTGAGCGTATTTGCATGCAATTTCTGAGGCTGGGCCTAAGCGAATGTAACTCACGGGGCAGCACCTGCCCTTCCTCACTTAGGCTCACGCCAGCAGATGTTTAGGACGGCGCACGTCTGCCCTCGGCCCTCCACTCAGAACTGTAATTAGGGCTCCTGGGCTCTCACGGGGCAAGCACAGCCCGCTTCAACCTGGGAGGTCTGAATCCCACCCCGGTAGTACAGAACCAAACAGATTCCTAGCCTGGCCGGGAGCACAAAAGCCTGCCCTGACCCCTTAGGGGAATCAGGAGGGATTTCTGTGAGATGGCTGCGAGCACGCCCAGGGATTTCTCCTGGAAGGCTGGAGAGCACCGCCCGGCCCGGTCTGCAGCTCCAGTGAACCAGGGAGAAGAGATGAGGCCCATCATTTCCAAGGCCCTCCTCCTCAAGGTGGAAAAGCCAGCCGAGCACTGTGGTGCGCTCTGTGAACCACGAATGCTACCCCAGAGGCCCGAGGACCTTTCATGTCAATTCTCAAACTAGGCCACCTTTTCTCAAAGTTAGGGGGAAAACATCGACTTAAGAAAAAAATTCGAGGCCTAAGTTGTAATTCTGCCTCCTGATATTTAAGCTCATGGGGCCTGGAGCTGTGGCACAGCGTGGTAAGACACTGCCACCTGCCACCTGCAATGCTGGTATCCTATATGGAAGCTCGGGTTCGACTCCTGGCTGCTCTACCTCCAGTCCAGCTCCTTACTAACACAACTGGGAAAGCAGCAAATGGTGGCCCACGTACTTGGGCCCGTGCACCTGCATGGGAGGTCCAGATGGAGTTCCAGCATCCTGGATTCTGCCTGCTCCAGCCTGACCACTGTGGCCAGTTGCAGGGTACAACAGGAAATGGAAGATCTCTTTCTCTCTGTCACTCTGCCTTTCAAATAAAAAAAAAAAAAACTTTTTAAAAAATTAAGCTAATTGTTTTCAACTCTACATCATAATCTCTGGAGAGCTTTTTTTTTTTTTGATTTATTTATTTATTTATCTGGAAGGCAGAGCTACAGAGAGAGGGAGGGATATATATATATATATATAGAGAGAGAGAGATATCTTTTATACACTGATTCATTCCCCAAATGGCTGCAATGGTCAGAGCTGGGCAGGGCTGAGACCAGGAACCAGGAGCTTTTCTTCAGATCTCCCATGCAGGTACAGGGGCCCAAGGACTTGGGCCATCTTCTACTGCTTTCCCAGGCACATTCAGCAAGGAGCTGGATCAGAAGTGCAGCAGCCAGGACTCGAACAGGCGCCCACATGGGATGCTGGCACTGCGGGTGGAGGCTTTACCCACTGCACCACAGCACCGGCCCCTGGAGAGCTTAACCCCTAGAAAGTAGCACAGTCTCTGCCCCTGGGGCCCAGCACAGTGCTTCGCCAGAGCTGCCCAGGTGATCCCACGGAGCATCCCGGCCGAGAATCACTGATGTGGAGCAAGGCAATCCCTCACTACACAAGCCAGCTCTGCAGCCAGATTCTGTCTCCAGTTCTGATTGATCCGGTAACTAACACACAGCAAGACCCTGGGTAGAGCCAGCCATTCACAGCAGGAAAAGAAGTTTGGCTTTGGAAGTCATTTATCAGGTAGTTTCCTTCAACCAAGGTACGCATCTAGGCATTTTCTTCTTCCTCCAGCAATGCTCACGAAAATAGTAATTTGTGCTTTGGTGCTTAATACAAGGGTATTTCAAAAAGTTTCTAGAGAAATAGGATTACAAGTTAGCTTATGTCAGGGACTGGCGTTGTGGCTTGGCAGGTTAAGCCATTGCCTGCAAGGCCAGCGTCCCGTCTGGGCTGCTCCACTTCCGACCCAGCTCCCTGCTAATGAATGGCCTGATAACAGCAGCAGAAGGCGGCTCAGATTCTTGGGCCCCTGCTCCCACGCAGGAGACCTGGAGGAAGCTCCTGGCTCCCAGCCATTATGGCAATCTGGGGAGTGAACCAGAGCACAGAAGATCTCTTTCTCTCTCTCTGATTTCCAAATAAATAAATAAATCTTCTTAAAAAACCTTATTCTGGGGCAACAAATTTGGAAATCCACATCTTTTTTCATAATACATACTTCCATGAACTTTTTAAAAAAGACTTATTTATTTGAAAGGTAGAATGAGAGAGAGAAAGGGAGAGAGAAAAAGATCTTTCAACCCCAAATGGCCACAATAGCCAAGGCTGGGTCAGGCTGAAGCCAGGAACCCAAAACTGCATCCGGGTCTCCCGTGTAGACGGCAGGGGTCCCAGTACTTGGGCCATCTTCCTCTGCTTGCCCAGGGGCATTAGCAGGAAACTGGGTCAGAAGTGGAGCAGGTGCTCACATGGGATGTGGTATTGAAGGGTGTTGTTTAACCCACTGCTCCACCATGCCTGCCCCTCCATGAGCTTTTTGAAGACCTGTCATGTGTTACTTCCCAGCCTAACATCACAGTCCCGCCCTCAGGAGCACTTAGTCTCTTTCAACGAAGGCACCAAAATCCCCCTACCGACTGTGCTTCAAAAGTTATGGTTCAAGAACAACATTAGCTGGGAAGTTGCCTCAAAGTCTTCCCTGAAACACTATTTTCATATTTTCTTTAGTTTTTTTTTTTTTCTGTTTACTTACCTTAAGGATTTGAAAGGCAGAGAGACAGAGATAGAGAGACCTCTCCCATCAGCTGGGGCTGAGCCAGGCTAAAACAAGGAGCCGAGAACTCAATCTGGGTCTCCCACATAAGCAGAAGCCCTATCGGCTGCCTCCCAGGGTGAGCATTAAAAGGAAGCTGGCTTGGAAGCGAACAAACCAGTACACAAAGCACGCACCTCGACACAGGATGCTTAACCACTGCACCGAATACCTGCTCCTGTTTCCATATGTTGAGAGAAGACATCTGACACCTGACATTTTTGAGAATTCACAACTCACAAACGTTAGCTAAGCAATTTCACTGCAGCCACTCATCAAGTTACAGGTTCCAGGCACGTTACATGCTGTTCTAGGTCACAAGGCAGAAACAAGTGTTTGCTAACCGTGCAGTGACAGGACCTGCTGCCATTCACTTCTGGGCAGAACTGAATGACTGTTCAAAGGTGCAAAACCAGCAAGTTAAACAGCTCTGGATCATACAACTTGAATACCGGCCCACTTTTACCAGTTTCTCCTACACATTTTAGCAAAGTAACCACACCTATTTGTAAAAAAATCATGAAGTCAAGTTTCATAAGAATTAAATATTCCACTTGCCTTTTATTTGATGGCAAAGATTTGGGAAAATATTCAGAGAAACTTTGCTGCTCAGCAAGTGGAGCCCACTTTGAAAAATGACAACTGATTCCTAAATCAGAATGTGCTATTGCCACTTACTGATCACACATACCATGCAGCCTCCAGATTCCACACTCAGAGCTGCAGTACCATGTACGGCCCAAGAGCACATCTGTGTATCTACGCTGTTTAACTGAACTGGTGCTTCTGAGGGAGAGTGGGGATTATTTGTGATTCCAGGCCCTGTGAGGTCATTTTGTAGCCTAAGTACAGCCCATATGCCCATTTTCCAAAATGCTTCTTAAAAAACAGGACATAGGTAGTGTACGTTAAGGGTCCTGCTGTTAAGATTAACTTGGAAAAATGACCGTAGGTATTAGGTAAGGTGTGGTGAGTGACAACCAGGGCTGAATGCAGCAGCCAGCTGGCCACCGCTCAACACACAGCCTCCAGGGCCACATCCCCGAAGCTGGAGGGTCTGGGGTATTCCTAATAAGCCAGCACTGGTCCACCCTGACATTGAACACAAGAAACTGGTCACCTGTTAAGTCAAACCAGAGGGAGGACAAAGTAAGTTTTTAAAGCAGGCCATATATGGGCCAACAATTAAAGTGCACCACGAAGAAAGAAAAGCCCACCGTCTCTGTTCCCAGCAGCAAGTCTAGTGCATCCTGTCACTTAAGCTGAGACAGCACAGTCCAGGGAGCAGAGCCACGTCAACCATGCCCACAAGGACAGAGTCAGAAATCAAACCTGCAGATACCGCCCCAAAGCACTGCTTTATAGAAACTCTGCCCACGGGGAGAGGCCCTCACTGCCCTGGCTTTGGAAGTGCTGTGGTGACAGGAACACTTGGGAGTCACAGGAGAACATGCAGACACCATCTCCAGACACTGGAAGACACAGGGCAGCCATCAGGCTCCACAAAATAAATAAATGAAAAAGAATTTGCACAGTATTATTGGCGAGTGAACTCCAGTGACGTGCAGCAGGGTGAAAAGGAGGTGCCAGCGCCCAAGTTACCGCTGGTTTTCACAGCAGTGGCCAGGACTGCTCTGTGTTCCTCAGACAAGTTACAGGACAGAAGTCACACTCACAGATTTACATTCTTAGGTGCGACTGAGTATCTTACAAATTCTAATGCTGTACTGTTACACAAACAATTCAGTCAGTTCCGCTGGTAAGCACAATGCTAACGCATACGAATTAAGCAATTTATTCATTCACTTATGTACTGGCAGTAGGACTTCAGCCACATCCCAAGAAATACTTCGGAAGTGGGTGGTGGGTAGGAGGGAAAAGAAGCCCAACTAGCATTACTAATGAAATTTGGTTGAAAATTGCTGTCATCCTTTTTCTGATGAAGTGGTTCACATGCATTTTAGCTAACCCAAAATACATAAGACAGAGATGAAAACATTCTTTAATAATAATGTGCTTCTGATGAGACAGAATATAGAAAATTACACACTTGGTAAATTCATCAGCTAGAAGCAATCAGCGGGGCCCCAGGGGTCACCTTGCGCACGCCCTCACTTTGCTATCACAAATAGGCACCTGAAATGTGGGGCTTCAGCCGACTCTCATCTGATTCAGACGTGAAACACTCATTGCTCTTCCATGTCACACCAGGTTAGTTTTACACTTGCTTAGCATTTTAACTAAATGCACAGACATTCAGGTCCAGTTCAAAGACGAGGCCGGGGCTACTTTTCCCAGGCAAAACACACAGATGCTCAAACATACACACAAAGGCTTCTTTTACAATCAAAATAACCCCTGCATTAAGGCAGATAATTGCATAATCATAATTCCACGATTCTGAAACCATACAACACTTTCCTTGCTGTCAGAGCAGAGAACTGATTAGAGAACCGGAAATGTAACAACGGACAAAAGTCACTTTTCAGAAGAACAAGTTGCAATACAAAACAAAGCTCAGAGAAGGATTCTTCATCAGAGTCTCACCTTGGTTGCCAAAGCTTCGGCGCTTTCTCGACAAGTCTTCTCTATTTCAAGATGGTTCTGCATAAAATTAACTTCCTCTATGACCATGTGAGAAACTAGGAATGAGGGGAAAAACATCTTAGCATTCAACGATGAGTCAGCTGTCCCAGGAGCCCACGCATCGCCCCATGATTAAGAATTCTCTGATTCTTAGCGAGCCAGGCCATCAGCCATCACCGAGAAAGTTTTAAGCAGCTGGCCTGAGCAAAACTTAGCCAAAATTACAACACCGACAGAAAAAAAAGAACACAACACAAAACCTTCACTGCTATCTTGTACATTTTTAAGAAAGCTATGTCGGGTGTTCCTAGTTATCTATTTTCTATGTAGTCCTCTATTTATCCACAGACATAGCAACTCATTTAACAAAAGAAATCTCCCATAGATAAAGAGGGCTGGCAACACGACTTCCTTTTCTTAGCAGGATATAGCACGTGGATCTAATAAGGACAATTACCCAATAAGAAATCCAGGAAAAACAGTTCTTAAATTGATCTCATGAATGAAATAATATTTGGGTAGCTATGCTAAGCACTGTAAGATTAGTCTCTATTTGTTAACAGAGTAGCTACTCTTATTTCATGAACTCCAGGGCAGAAAAGTATAGCAATAAGGTGAACGTAGTACCTGACAACAAGAGCACACGCTAACAAACTGCCTCTTACATCACAGCTCGTCAGGAGGAGCAGGGGAAAAGTTAAACGTCACTTGTCTTTTACCAACACTTAAAAAATAGTAAATTTTATATTTTTTGATAGCTGGTTAATATAAATGGAGATTTAAAGGTGCAAAGTAATTCAGAACTTTAATGATATTTTGAAGATTGAGCAAGAAAACTACCAATTCTTCCCACCCATATTTCTAGTTAAACGAAAACTCTCAGAATCTCAAACACGTATACTTATTGACATTTGTTTGGCTTAAAAAAAAAATTAAAGAACACCCAAATGTGAAACCCAACAAAGTTAGCAAAAAGCACTGGGCTCACATAACACAAAGAGAGATTACTTTTGCTTCATTTAAGCTTAATTAACCTGCAATTATGATTAAACTCAGGGGAAAAAATTTCTCTCCAAATTAAATACAAAAATGTATTACTTCCTAAGACTGTCCAAAGTTCTTATTATGTTAATATTCAAATTCATAAAGCAGCACTAAATGGCCAGAAACATCTCTAACCTTGACATTTTTTCAGGGGTAATAATAATCTGCCGCAAATGCAGGCCAACCAAAAACCACTTAACTAATTAGTAGTTGCAGTCACCGAGAAAAACATGAATCAACACTGTTATTACAAGTGGCACATTTGAGTGGCATCTAATTATGACTTGATGAGCACGATACTTGCATTATCAACATTACTACTGCATCCCATCAGGGCCTAAAAGCTGCTGATGGCATTGACTTCGAGAAACTCCCACTCAATGGTGCGGCAGCACCCAACAATCGGCTTGGCAGGGCCCCCCTCACTAAATGACACGTTAAGCGTAATTACTGGTAGACATTGTAAATAAACAGGATTGGAAGTGAAAATTGTACCAAGTGCATAAGACACAATCTGACACATTGGAAGTGGCAGCCTTAATTGAGAGTTTCTTTGACTGCTCAAGATCATTTCAACTGCATTTCTCAGAGGACAGTGATTATAACTGTGGAGACAGACGGCATAATGGTATCAGCACTGCTGACAGAGCAGTGAATTAAATTGTATCTGCTGTTGTGTGAAAGCCTTGATGAGAGGTACAGATGCCTTAGTGGTCTTATCATTAGAACACAATGGTCATGTTGTCATCAACCTTTCTGGCTCCAATTGAAAAGAAATGATTGTGTGTTGAGGCTCCCCCCCCTCCACCCCACCCCCCTTCTCCTCTTCTATCTCTTGTTCTGAATAGAACCAATTTTCAGAGAGCTATGAAATCACGCAATAGGTCCTAAAATGCAGCTGCTTGGCATACAAACGGGTCCCCATTAAACTGGAATCACACACAATATGTGTTTATGCCAGACGAACAAATAGAAGCTGAACACAGGCCAAGTTTATTCACACACACAAAGCCCGTGTAGCTCTTCATCAATATAATTGCCTTTTATATTGTAGTTTAAATAATAGGCTCTATTATTTCCTTAAAATCCTAATATTCCTGGCATTTTATCACTATGTTTACAAGGTAGGTTCTTCAAAAATGTGAAGGAAAGAGAAAAGAAACCTATACAATTTTTACAACATCAAATATTACTTTGAATTTTTAGTCTTAACTACTTGACACCTTCTGCCACAATCTGGTATTCCCACTATCATAACAAAAATATAAACACTCTATATTTTTCATAGGAATTTGACTTTTTATTCAATAACATTCTTGCTCATGAAAGAGTAAGAAAAATCATTCCAGTTGTGAGGTCTAGGCCTAGCAAAAAAGAAAAAAAAAAAAAAAAGAGAAACATTTATTTTCTAAACATTTGGTAAAAAGCTGCCCTGTGATTTAACTTGATAAACTTAGCTAGGGAGTCCTCACCCACACTTTTTCCAGTTCTGATGGGTTTTACTCCAGCAGGCGGGGATTTTTCTTCCTCAAAGATGAAACAGTAGAAATTTTAAAACTGGTCTTTAATGTTTAGTTTAAGAAATTATCCCAATCCCGTGGCCAGCATTGTGGTGTAGCACGTAAAGCTGTGTGAGTTCCAGCTGCTCCACTTCTGATCCAGCTCCCTGCTAAAGGCCTAGGAAAAGCAGCAGAAGATGGCTCAAGTCCTTGGGCCCCTGCCACTCATGTGAGAGACCCAGACGAAGCTCCTGGCTTCCGCCTTGCCCAGACCTGGCCATTGTGGCCATCTGGGGAGTGAACCAACAGATGGAGGGTCTCTCTCCTTCTCTCTCTCCCCCGCCCCTCTCTGTAACTCTTTCAAATAAATAAGACTTTAAAATCTTTTAAACATAAATTTATCCCAATGCTAAATTGGTAGCACAAAAATCTGCTTATCAACATTCTAGGTTCAGAAGGGAACAACATAGTTCAAAGAGCATTTATGTCTTTAAAAGATCTGTTCTCACTTCCTAAACCAAAAATTAGACCATCATATGACAGCAAATGTAAACACTTTTGAAACATTTATTTTATTTGCAACTTTCAAAGAAGGCAGGCTTTAAAGCTTTTTGCTGTCCATTTAATAATTTAAATTAAATCCAAGTTCCTAAACTTGGACTTGGCTCATAATATCCAAATCCATGGCCACTCCATCTATCACATTTGCATACCTGAATGACATGAAGCTTTACAAAGATGGGCTTTTAACAAAGTGACCTAACACTGAAGTTCTATTAAAAACAAAAAGCACTAATCCTCCAGAAAAAACACACTGCAATACGCAAGGTCGGTAAATATTAAAACAATGAGGGCACTGACTTTCGAAATAACCCAAGGTCAGTGGGAGTGGGTGTGAGGGTGCACAGAAGTTAGCCAGTGAGTCGGCAACCATTTAAGCTGAATGATGGATACCTGGAGTTTCATTATACTGTTTTTTCCCCACTTTTGTCTAACTTCAAACATTGTCATGATAAAAAAAAATTAATGACCTAAGATCTCAGAAGTACAGCCTATAAGTATATGGACAATTGTTTCTTCCAGTCTAGCTTGAGTAGTAAAACATCTCTCTCATGTGCCACGGAATGCCATCGTGGCACACGCGGCGCCGTGGTAAACATGGTTCGCTTCTTGGTGGCGCCTGTGCTGATCAGAACAGGGACGCCGAGGCTTATCTGGTTCCCTCGAACAATGCTGCCTGGGAAGACGGCACTGGCATCTGTGTGTGTTTGCAGGGCTGAAGATCATCAGGGCTGCGTTCAGGTGTGCACACCCTCTTACAAGAATCCGCTTAGCAAGCAACGGCCATCGCCTCTCAGCCTCACGCTGAACCCTGCGCCTGGCTCCCTCCGAGCCCACACAGGCGGCCTGAAAGGCAGGAATTAGCACAGCGAGGGGATGCCCGAGGACATCCAGAGGCCCCAGGGACTTCAGTCCCGGAGTCCAGCCCAGCCAAAGCCACTGCAGAGGCCTCCACTTTCCTGTGGTGCCTTCTGGCTGGCTTCGCAGGGAGGTGCCATGGCCCACGATGGTGCCCCTCCAGGTGTCAAGGCCGGCACTGCAGGGCTGAGAGGACCTCGAGGAGCACGCGTGGATGCGGCTCGATGCCTCTTCAACCTGAGATTACCCAGAGAGGATTTCACACGGGAAGGAAAACGCCATGAGGACACGCAAGGCCCAGTCCCCCTGCCTGAGGCATTTGTCCGGGGAGCACGGCTTCACCCCAGGGTCGGGGAGGCTCAGGACGAGCTGGCCAGGGGCCAAGAATGGCACGGACGTGGAAAGCAAATCCATGTGTCCCGGGTAAGCACTGAGGCCTCACCCGGCCACTCTGGCACACACCGCCAGGATACCAGCTCTCAACCCCAGGGCAAGACCCCAGCGTCCGGGAATCAACTCACCCGAGGCAAAGGGCCCGAACCCCCAGCAACGAAGGACAGTGGTGTCTTGGGTGGGCCAGCTGAGCCGTACTGTGTACTGGGCACGGGGCCGAGCGCCCAGCGTGCGGATGGGCCTGTCATCCGCCACCAGCCTCTCGCTGGTGGCCAAACAAGAGCCTCATGCTCTCCAAGTCCGATATTCCTGCCCCCGTTCACAACCATGAACCACGTACTGCAGGTGCAGGGCTTTTTGTTTTTGTTTTGAAGGAAGTTTCCTTGTTCCTCATCTTCTCGCCTTTTGAGACTGAGCAAAGGGTTTGCGCTCCTCTCCTGCCATCCAAACTTTATTTATTTATTTATTTTTCTTTATTTTTGACAGGCAGAGTGGACAGTGAGAGAGAGACAGAGAGAAAGGTCTTCCTTTTGCCGTTGGTTCACCCTCCAATGGCCGCCGCGGTAGCGCGCTGCGGCCGGCGCACCGCGCTGTTCCGATGGCAGGAGCCAGGTGCTTCTCCTGGGGTGCAGAGCCCAATCACTTGGGCCATCCTCCACTGCACTCCCGGGCCACAGCAGAGAGCTGGCCTGGAAGAGGGGCAACCAGGACAGGATCGGTGCCCCGACCGGGACTAGAACCCGGTGTGCCGGTGCCGCAAGGCGGAGGATTAGCCTGTTGAGCCACGGCGCCGGCCCGCCATCCAAACTTTAGATTCAGCAGGTGAATTGGGAAGGGTGAAAGTTGAATGAAAACAACAACAGAGGCTGTTCTGCCCACCTCTCTAAGAATTCACACTTTTGGGCTCTGAGTGGCTCATAGGGAAAACTATATTTAAGAACAAATAAAACACTTTCAAAGGCATTTTAGAGGAAGAGACAAAGGAACGGGGTGTGGAAGCCGGGCTCATGTGCCATGCTACAGAGAGATCTGGGGAAAGCTGCTTCCATCTGTAAAAACACAGGAGGTGAAATCCCTACCGCCTACCCCGACCAAACACTGTAACTTCACCCACAAGAAGCGTAAGCCACCTGCACTGCTCAGTGTGCCGGTCCACTCTCAGTAGCTAAGCACAGCACCTGGTAAGGATGCCAGAGCTGTGACTCCCTCCCACGTGACCTGGGCCAGCACAATCGCCACCATGCCAGGAACCTGCGCTAGGGCAGGAGGCCCCGCCCAACCACAGCGCACACGGCCCCAAGCCGCAGGCTGCCCCCCAAAGCCAGGTACCACCAACAGGATTCCCCTTTGGGTTTCCTGGTTACAGCCACACACTGAAATAAACCGGCTCTTGAAAGTGAACCACAGTGCGGCACTTTTATGGCTGTTTTACCTTCGACAAGAATAAAATGTTTTACGGTGTGGTGCGCAAGTCAACACTTCATGCTATGATCTCGGAGCCTGACGGAGCTGCAGAACCACAGGGTTGGGCCTTGCTCCAAGGCCAGGACCCTTTTCCCTGCAACAGTCGGGCTTCTCGTCCTGCTGGGTCTGATCAGAGCTATGTTCTACCTTAGCTGAGGAAGTAAACACTGATTTATGTCACATTTTTTAAAACCAGCAAACATTAAGAAGATGATTAGCACACATTTTGTGGGAATAAAACTTTCCTTAGAGCTACTCAACCATTCAAACGCTTAAAAAAAAAAAAAAAAAAAAAAACAACTCTAAGCTTGTGAGTCTGTAATTCTCCTCTTGCTAACTACTGAGGTACACGTGACATGTAAAATGCTGGCCATATTTGCTGTATACCCTTTGATGAGCCTGGGGACAGCAGACACTCATGAAGCAACCCCACAATCAATGCCCATCACCTTCCGAAGTTTCCTCCTGCCCCCCTTCTTATTTATTTACATTTCTGTGGTCAGAACATGTAACACAAGACCTGCTTGCTCAGTGAATCTCGAGTGCACACCCAGGCAGGATTTCTCGCTAACAGGCCCCGTCTCCTGCAGAACTCCTTTTTCTACAAATTCACCTAAGGAGCTACACAGGTCACTGTAAAGATGGATGTACAGGAGTATCTGTCATGGCATTATTTACAACAGCAATAAACCAGACATAATCAGTGAAGGCTTATTTAAATAAACCAAGGTCCTATCACCAGGGGCAACAATGAACTGATGTACATCTCTACTGACAGGCCAAGATGACCCCATGTACAACAAGTAAAAACGCTCATAATGACTCATCAAAATAATAACGCTTATTCCCTTTCTTTCAAAACCCAACACCAGGGCAACAGGTGGGTACGCGGGAAGGAACTCTTCCTCCCTCACGGGGCCGGCGCTGAACAGGCCGTGCGCCTCTACTCACACAGTCCCCAGTGACGTGCGTCACGATAATCCCACTGCAATGCTTACGTACTTTTCTGAAATTCTTCCAGCTTTTTAACAGCTTCATCTCGTTCTTGCCTAATTTTGTCACACTAAAATGAGGGGAAAAAAAAAAAAAGAAGTTAATTTGCATCATAAATTTTAAGTTTGGAAAGGCAAAATAAAGAACCACCTTATTATAACAGCATTTTTCAGAAAACAAAAGAAAATTAAAAACCTTAGGAGAGTACCCATGGTCACCTGGTATTTGTACCATCTGCAGCTGACCAACTTTCTTGGACTTTCCCAGCCATCACCTCACTCTTGCTATCTCATATGGAATATCCTGGGGTTAAAATGCGTTCCTTCTTTAAGGCAACTGTTGTGCCTCTTCCGAAGGAAGCTGATGCGGTGAACACCCACCTGTACCCCGGTCAGGCGCCCACAACAGCTTCACCTATGCGGAACACCGGTGCACACCTGGAAATGAGCGGAAAGTTTCCGGGAGGAAAGCAAACGCCACCACACCCCCGAGGACCCTCTCCACTCCGGAGACCTCTGTGTCCCCAGAATTCCGAACAGAAGGCAGCAAATTAAAAGGAGAGGGGATCAAATATCCCACAGCAAGCACGTGTCACTTACATAAACCAACTTTTCATTTTAAAAAGTGGGCGGAGTCTCTGAGAAGACCCCAGGAGGGAAAACCACCCACTAGGGCCTCGGGCCTTCTCAGGGTAACTGCACAGGAACAAGGTAACAGGCTCTGAAGACGTCAGTGAAGGCCCAACACTCACTATGAGGACAGAATTCAGTCTACACTGCATTTCATTTAACAAGGAGGTGTAACACACTGTGTAGACATTTTCATCAAAAGTATCTAAAACGTGAAACGCTGAAATTTGTTCCTGGGAACACAATGCCCTATCAGTACTGTATACAGAAAGCACAACTTTAAATTATACTTGCTTCCTGGTCTGTCAAATATAGTGGGATTTCATTCCTTTTGCGGTCTGTGATTTCAAACATCAACGGCTAAAGCATGACAATGCCAGTGGTCATTTGAAAAATCCACATTAACACAGTGTGCTCTTCTCATCTATCAGCTGCCAAGTCTGATGCCAGGAGCTGGAAACCTCCCCGTGCTGCTGGCGGACAGGTAAACTGGTTTAATGACTTTGGAAAGAAACTTCTAACTAATGCGAAAATATGCATACCCTGTGACTCAGCAATACACATACCCTGTGACTCAGCAATTCTGCCTCTAGGTGTACACACCCAGAGAACCTCCAGCAATGAGTCCAAGATGATCTGTACAAAAATCTCCAGGATTTATGATGACAGTAAATCACACATGTTCATAGAGAGCAGGGAGAGTGTTAACATGTCTAACATGTAACACGTGTTACACGTCTAAAGCTACAGGTCTCAACATCCACAGATCTCAAAAAGCATCATGTTGAATCAAAGGAGCGGCAGATTTCTATCAAATGACTGCTTAAGCACATAAAACATTTCACATATTTATGTTAAAGACGCGAAGTGGAAGAGGACAGATTCTAAGAGTCAGGAAAGGGAATGGGACCAGGGTGGGGGACACAGGGGACCCTTCAGTATTCCCTGCAGCTTTTTAATTTAAAAGAAGTTATGGTTGTGCAGTAGGTATTTGACATATTATCCTTTGCTCTTTTGGGGGCTTTTAAAATGTTTTAGAAATAGAAAAGCAAGAAACACGCAGTCCGTTTTCCCTTTCAGGCCTTAGGAACCGTGGAACTGTTTGACAAGCCTATCTCGGTGCACCGGGGTGAACCTTGAAGCAGGAGCACCCCGCTGCACCGGCAGAGCTGCTCACCACATCCATCTCAGAAACCCCGAAACGATCCAGGCTGGACCAAGGACCATTTCCCAAACGCGAGGCACACTCTTTCTTGATGGTTTCCTTGTGGAAATCCATTCTCAGAATCATCATTATCAAACAGTTTCCAGTTCCAACTTAACAGATAACTCTGTCCCTTTTTTTGGTGATTAAAATGCTAAGCACTCGCGCTCTGGAGTCCTGTAGGTTTTTCTTAGCCCTCTCCCCAACCCGAGTGGACCACACCAGGCGGAAGAGCCCTTCATTCTGATCCTGCTGGCCAGCTGCTTCTGGAACGTTCCTCTTGGTTTCTAGCTTTGGCTTTTGGACTTCCCACCACTCCTGCAGAGCTGCCCACCCTGTCTCCCAAAATGCACAGGATAGTCTGAGACACAACAACAAACCTAATTTCAGCCTCGACCCAAAGTCCTGAGTCGCGACTGCCAAAGGAAATCCATACAGTCTTTTAATCTCCCGTTTCTTAATCTGGCATGTCCTAAAGCAGGAGCTGCCCCGTGACGACTGCCTTCCCCCAGGAGCTGGCGTCTGACCTAATGCCACGTGGGTCCCCTCTACGTGACGGAATCAGAGGCGGATTCAACTCCCACTTAAACAGCCACATTCTTCACTGAGACCCTGCACCACAGAGCATTACACAGGGACGGTGCTGTGTCACATCAGGTCTCAAAAGAGCCACCGGATGACATCAAATAAAAACCACCAGCACAGCTACCCTTTACTCAGGAACAACACGAGACAATCTTGGCCTCCGTAGGCAGGAACTGGCGGCCCAGAACTAAGACTTCATGTCCACGCTCTCTACTATCAATTTTTTAGAGAAGCAGAGAGCCAGCCAGCCAGCCAGCCAGCCCCGTTCACTGGTTCACTCCCCAGATTCCACGAGCAGAGAACTCAATCCAGGCCTCACATGGTGGCAGGTGTCCAAGTTCTTGAGGCGTCACCACCGCCCGCTTGGGGGGTTCACGTTAACAGGAAGCGGGAGTTGAGCACAACAGCCGCAGGGCAAACGCAGGCACTCTGCTATGGAATTGTGGGCGTCCCAAGCAGCGCCATAAAACTCAGCCCCAGTGCTCTCTGCGCTCGAGGCCCAGGCAGACAGGTGGTTAGTAACGGGCCCGGACACCGGGCTCACCCCAGCGGCAGGTACCCCAGTTTCTAGAGCCCACCGGTCCACATTCACACCAGCCCTCTGGCTCTCACTAGCAGATTCACAAGCTGTCTCCCAGCCCCAGCTGTGTCCTATCAGGGGTCTTCACGTGGCTTTGCTTTCTATTTTCTGCACACATTATCACAGAACTGGCAGCCACAGAATTCACCATCTGCTATGCTGAAAGGGGTGTGTGCTGGGAGCGGGGGATTCTACACATGCAGCCAATGTGGCTTCCTTATTTCACACCAGAGCAGGAATCCAAACACACTCTCCCTTCATCATTGCAGGCGAACCAGGAAAAATGTCTTGCAACCTTCCTGTCCTACAGGGAGAAGTGAGCAAGGCCTCCAGGCCCCGTTGGGGGGGGGGGGGGGGGGAAGCTTCATCTTTCCACCACCCAGAAGCCCCTCGCCCATGCCAGCCCTTCCTCCAGCCTGCTCACGCAGCTGCACCATTTGTGCAAACTGCTTCTTTTTGTGTGAGAATTGCTCATGAAGACTCTGCAATAGCAACAGATGTGCTTGGGCCTGCATCACTTAATTATGATGCCCAACAATACTCTGCAGCTCAGGGCTGAGCTGAGTGCCGGCTGGTTTGAGGGTGCTGGTAGCATCACGGCTACTCTCCAGTCTCTGTGTTGGCCCTTTACGAAGTGGTAGATGGACCAGAGGGTGGCCGTGCTGGTGTTGAAAGGCCTTGATAGCAGAAGCTCTGGCTATTTTCTGCATCTCTTCCTTGAGCCTCATGTAGGCAGACACTCGGCTTCTAACACTAAACCCAGACTCCAGAGCACCGGCAGGCAGATTCACAGAGCGAAGTCTTTCTGGTCTCCTACATGGGCAGCTCAGTTCTTTCTCCCACTCTGTCATCCCAATGTCAACGTCAACCAGAATGTCTGCGGAACAGGGCTCAGCAGAAGTCTAGATAACTGATGTGAATACCAAGACATCTTTATATTTCATCGTGGGTATGTTTTCAGTAAGAAAAAACTTAACATGCTGAATTGTCTACCTTCCACTAATATAAACATTTCATTTTTATCTTCCTGGTGCACAAATTCAATGGAAAGTGTCTAGCCTACAGATAGTACAGTGTGAGGTCCAAGAAGCACACACAAAACACCAAGAGACTGGGCAATCGTACACACAGTCAACAGAAGCTAACTTCTCAGCAAGGATCTCCGGTATCCACTGAACGTTTCTAGTTCCCTCCTCTGAGCACTGGGCTAATGTACACAGCACCTACACGTGCCGTGCACTGTCTAACACAGCCACCATGTTCCCACAAAACTCATATCCACCGAGAGAGATCAGCAATGAAACCAGCACTCACGAAGACACTGGGCAGAGTGGGAGGAAGGCTCTGCTGCTGCAGCACCTGGCCCACTCGGCCCCGGCCCCGAGCCTGAACGCCGACTCCGTGCCACTCATCTTTAAGTCCATTCCTTTTGCGTGCAGTCACAAGGTTTGAACATTTAAACATGTATGACATGTGTGCGCCTGCTTGAGAATGCTGGCCAATGCAGTGAGAGGCGGGCGCATCAGGTCACCTGTAGGAATAGTGAACAATTCTATTGCTCCATCCATGTCTGTTTGTCTAGAAGGCAACTGAGCTTCCCGGGTCTCTACATGCTGGCTCACCACAGAGAATACAACACAGGAAACCATTCCTACTAGGATGGAATTTTGTTCTCCTCTCTTTTAGCGTTCTTCTTTCTTCCAATTCAAAGTTCTTTCCCTCCTTTTTTCACAATAAACTAAAGAAGCAGTAGCTGCCCCCAGAGCTGCCTTGCAGCATTCTCCAAATTCTAGGTATTGTGTGTGAGATGGAAACACATGTCATCAGAACAGAGATCCTTGCTCTTTGTTTCGGGATAGATTGCTGTTAATAAGAGACTCATTTTCACTTTCAAACTGCTAAGTAATTACTTTTTCTCTGGCACAACCACTTGCCACTCTGTCTCAAAGAAACTGCATGTATGTGGATGTATTATGCATGAACAGTTAGCATAATGGATGCATATCTCGCTCTTTAAAGTGGCTTCTTTATTGATTTTTTTTCAAATAAAAAATAAAATACTTCGGGACCTTCACCTCTGAATACTACCCAAGAGGATAGAAATCATAACAATAGGCAAGTGAGCCAAGATGCAAACAGTATCATGTATCTTGCTTCTTGAAACATAAGTCTTGGAAAGTGTCTGTCTCCTTCTCTTTTCATTCATTGTTCCTGGCAAGCTGACAGAACCGCCCCATGCATGATGCACAGCTACAGTGGCCTACCCAAACGACGCCTAATCAGCCACTTAAACATTTATGCACTTCAAAACTCCATCGCAGAACATAATATTAAACACAAATACTTACTATTTAACGCCAGACATTCTCCTATTATACAGATTTCCTTCTTTCTATGCACATTCCACACACACACACACACACACACACACCCGTCACCCTGAGAAACGAGAAAGCTAGTCCATTCAAAGCTCAAGGAGGCTCCCCCCCCCGCCACACACACAGGAACAAGCCCCAGCGGATGACAAAGATGCTGTGTGAGTCAGAAGACAATGCCCTCCAACTGTAGACATGTGACTGACACTTGAATATGGTGGTTGTTACACAACCAGAGCAAAACATTTTATTTGGTTGATTTCAGAATATACAGTCATCTATTTTTCCATATTCAAAAATACAGATTTGGAAAAGTCGCTGAGTACAGTCCAACAAGCTCTCTCCGTTTTTCACATACTGCTGACAATGCCATTGAGAAAATGGGCAAGAAATGATAGAAGGTGGCCAGTGCTTTCAAAAATTCCCACTTATCTTGACGTTAAAAAATACCAAATCACAATTTTTTTACATTCCAACTCAACCTACACCACTTGATTATACCTTATTTAATATTTTGATAATAATGTGGTAAGTACATAAGAAACAAAAAGCAATTAATTATGCTTGTGGGGGAGTTAAGAGACTGAAAAAAAAAGTGACATTTAAGCCACACACCAGACTACAGAAAGTTTGTCACATGGAGAAGAGGAACCACTCTGCTCTCTGCTGTTTCCACCCCACCAGCAAGCTCTCAGCACTGTCTCACGCTGTACAGTTTGTCAGCTGCCTGTGCCCCTCACCAGACTGGTCTTACTCAGGAGGATGACCTGTGTATGTTTTTCATTACATCCTGGTACTAAGAAGGCCTTCAACAAAAAGTGCTCCCTTTAAAAAAAGCTCTCCTTTATAAACTCAAACACATTCTGATTCCACCCTAAAATTTAATAATAAAAATCACAAAGCAGGGGCGAGTTAAGACACACCCACATCTCCCACGGCTGCACGTGGCTCAGAGTCCCATCTCAGGCTCCTGAACCCAGTTTCCTACCAATGCAGACTCTGGGAGGCAGCAGGTGGTGATGGCTCAAGAGCTCGGATCTCTGCCACCCATGAGGAAGAGCTAGATTCCATTCCTGGCTCCCCGCTTCTGCCTGACTTAGCAGGGCCTTTGAGAGCCTTTGAGGAGTGAGCCAGTGGATGGAGTTCCCCCCTCTGTCATCTGTGTCTCTTTCAAATAACAAAATTTAAAAAAAAATCAAAAGAAGAGGCCAGTATTTGCTGGCACTGTGGCTCAGTGGGTTAAGCCATCGCCTCTAGTGCCAGCATCCTGTATGGGTGTTGGTTTGAGTCCAGGCAGCTCCACTTCTGATCCAGCTCCCTACTAATGCAACTGAGAACCAGAGGGAGATGGCCTGAGTGCTTGGGTCCTAGCATCCACATGGGAGACCCGGACAGTCCTGGCTGTTCAGGCCATTGGGGGAGTGAACCAGTGGATAGAAGCTCGCGCTCTCTCTCTCTCTGCAACTGACTTTGAAATAAATAAATAAATCTTAAACACACAACCACACACACACACACACACACACACGGATGAACATTCCATTTTTCCTAAAAAGGGATAACTGCAAAGGAAAAAGATCAATTAAAACACTGGCCCACGCCAGCCACCCCCCACCTTCTACTCTTATCCTTGGAATGCAAGACGTCAGGACCCTACACAAAGGTAAATGCATACATTCAGATGTGCACCGGATACAGCTGACATTTAACTTTCAGGTTTTCAACATGAACTTACGGACGGCTAAGACAGATGACCCAGAAAAGTGTTGAATCTCATCATTTGCTGTGGAAAACTCATGCACTAATAATAATAAATTAAGGGAAAATAATGGACCCTTATGGAAAACTAGTCAATAGGCTCCTACAAAGTTACCTGTTTCTAAAAGAACACTATGGTCAGAAGCCCCTAGACTCTGCCGGTAACCATCGAGGCAAACTTGGACGTGCACTCCGGGCCCGAGGGCCTGTGCTCCCCTCTGTGGAATGGGCTGCCGCGGGCGTCGGGAGCATGAGATGAGGGAGTTAAGAGAACTCCAACGTCCCATTGTGGCTTCCTCATAAACTTGGCCTCTGAGCAACTGCCTTGCCCAAAGCATATCATGTAGAGACTCCATACAAGGCAGGAAAAAATCCCACGCAAAGGAGCCGCAGCTACTGCCTGTGCCGCGGATACGGTTCAAGGCCTGGCAGGCAGGACAGACACAAGGCGTACGTGTAGCATTCATGCAAAAGTTCCCCACAGCACATCGACCAGGGCAAAAGCAGCCTTGCTCCAGACACCACCGGTGGCTGGCCACAGGGATCGTGGGTGGACGCGCAGGCATGGACCAGACAAAGCTCCCCCAGCCAGCCGGGCACAAGGAAGTGCTCTCAGAGAAAATGGTGTTCTCCATTTACCACCTCCGGAACTCGGGCTGCTTTTACTCATTCTGTGCCGTATAAAAGGCTTTTATTATATGCTTCCCTCCTTTGTAACAGAGTCCCCCCTGCTCCGGGGAGAAACCTGCAGCAATAAGCAAGCTGGTCTTTGAACAGAAGATAAACAGAGTGCGGCCAACTTCAAGCCACTCGACTTTGTTTTAGCCAACCACACGGCGTTCCACGTCGCTTTCAGTTCTTCTGTGCCCGTCTCAGTTAATAGTTATTTTTAAAGGATCAGGACAGAAGCCGGTCGATAATGCTCACGGCTGTCACAAAAGTATGAGGCCATTCTCTCTGCAGAGGACACGCAAACAGTTAATGTGCCGGGGTCATTTCTTTTACCAAATGCATTTTACGTACAATTCCACTTGCATACCAGATGGTTCCCTTAAAACCCCACTGCAGAAAGCGGCTCTTGGTTAAACAGCCATGGCCACCAGCACCAGGGGATGCTGGTGGAGCAGCACCTCGGGGTGGGGGTGGGAGTGGGGGGTCGAGGGTAGGTCTACACACACGCAAGGACTGAAGAAGGAACAACAAGTGGACTGCACCTCCTCTTGCATTGCTGCTTCTCTTCCACAGCCTCCTTCCGCCACCACTGGAAGACGCCGCTTGCTCTCCCGGCCCCGTCTTCCAGGTGAGTCCAGGGTCCGCAGCCTGCTGGCTCTGCCCCTCCTGGGCCAACAGCAGAGGTGTGGGAGACTCAGTCCGCCAACTCAGCCTCCGGCTGTGTCTCAGGGAGAGCGGCTCAAGCTATCTGAGTACCACCCGTTAGATCTGCTTTTAAATTATGGGGTCCCAAGGATGCAGGATCTAAGTCCCCTCTTGGTTTAGATTCTCAGGACATCTGGGAATTTAGGTGGTCAGGGTGTGGGAATTAAAAATCTTGCCAAACTATTTTCTGGGACTGTCTTACCAGATTACAGATGCACGCATCAGCCACCTTCTACCACGGATATTCTCACCACTCCACCTACTACTTCCCAAATCATCCGATACAGAAAAGAAAGGAAACCTTTTATCAAAAGAAGTATTTGTTGATTTATGTATTTGAAAGGCAGAGTTACAGAGGGAGAAAGGAAGAAAGAGAGTGAGAGAGAGAGAGAGAGTTTCCATCCGCTGGCTCACTCCCCAAATGGCCACAACAACTGAGGCTGGGCCAGGCTGAGGCCAGGAGCTTCTTCCAGGTCTCCCAGATGGGGCAGGGGCCCTGGGCCCTGGGCCATCTTCTGCTGCTTTCCCAAGTGCATTACCAGGGAGCTGGATTGGAAGTGGAGTAGCCAAGACTTGAACTGGTGCCCACATGGGTTGCTGTAATTGCAGGCAGCAGCTTAGCCTGCCACACCACAGCACCGGCCCTGAAACTTAAGATCTCAAATACCAAAGATTTATTTACCAAGGAACCTTAAAGCCAGGTGGGGGCAGGCCTAGCGCTAAGACACCACTTCCCATGTCAGAGTCTGATTCCAGCCCCTGACTCTAGTCTCCTGCTAATGGAGACCCTAAGAGGCTCAATTAATTGGGCTCCTGCCCACCACCAAGGGAAACTGGATTGAGCTCCCAACTCGCAGCTTCGGCCTGGCACAGCCCTGGCCACTGCAGGCAAACCAGAGGAATCAACAGCAAGTAGGCGCTCCGTCTGCCTCTTATCTTTCCCTGCCTCTCAAATTAAACACATACATGTTTTAAAAAATCAGCTAGAAAATGATCTGAGGCTATTAAGAGGAGAAAGAGTTAAATATGATTCTAAAGAGCCCAATAAATAATGCCAAACGTCTAACAGATATTTAGCTGTCAATTTTCATTACAGCCCTTACTCTGAAACGTTAGAGACGAGGGTTTCTAATGGTCAGTGGTGCTAACTGGGCTCTTTAATAACCACTGAGGACCTGCTTCCTTGGGTTTCCACCGGGGACATCATGTTTCGAAATATCCGGTCTATCAAAGTCATTTTAAATGAAGACTCACTTATATCTAAGGCCAAAAAAGCATCCTCTGCTTCTTCTCTCCTATTGTGCATTTCCTATTCTTTCTCTTGTCTGACCTTGGCTTGCCCTTCCATTTGTCTCCTCCCTAAATTCACAGGTAAAAAAATATATATATACACACATACACATGGGCGAAGAGTCACAAATCTTGAATGGCCATTTTCAGAGGTTAATGACAGTAAAGGATACAACTTGCAAAGGGAAGCAGAGTCTATTATTCACCAGTGAAAGAACAAAATTGCAGGAGCCCCTGAAAATGTACCAGGCCTCCCCGTCTCCCGGCTGGGAGTTTCTCGACCTCTGGCACATGGTTCACGGAGAGAGAGCGGGCTCACCCGCAGAGTGTGTGCAGAAGCCGTGTGGAGGCATGTGGGCTAAACACCAGAGACCAGGTCCATGGAGTCCTTTCCAGAGGCCCAAAGGTGAGTGCCTCCGGCCTTCTAAACCCACCACCAGAATCCCAGACCTGACTGCTGGGGAGAAGCACAATTGCCGGGACTTGAATGGCTTGGCCTGGTGCCTCGCCGCACATTTGGCCGTGGAGCAATCCCCGGGGCTGCGCCCACCGTGGCGGGCCTGCTATTCTTTACCATCTGGAGCTGGACTTGGTATTTGCTTGAACCACACACGCAAGAATAAAGAAAAAAAGAGAGAGAGAAAACCCAACCCTCATTCACATTGAGCTGAAATTGGTGGCTGAACAATTGACTATGCAGCCTGAGGCTTTCACACATGGAAGAAAGGGGAGAGGGGGAAGCACAAACCTTCTCCTTTGTTTTCTGGTTCTCGGCCCTGAGGTCTTCATATTCGCCTATTGCTGGAAGAGAAGGGAAAGCACGTTACAACAAGCGCTACAGCCATGGCCAGGGAGGGGCAGGGCGGGGAAGAGCCCACCGGGGAACACGGCTGCTCTCTATGGGCCAGGGAGACATGGAGACCACCGCAGATGTGAGCCCACCAGGCTGAAGTGCGCTTCCCCCGAGACCATCAGGAAGACCTGGGGACCAGTCCCCTCGCCTGCACGATGCTGCTGTGAAAGGCTGCAGGTGTGTGACTCCCGACGTCCCGCCCGCCACCGTTAGTCTCTGCTGCTGCGCGCCAAGGTTCATTCAGGGAATCAGCCTCTAGCAAACCCAGGAGGACGGCACACGCAGCGCCACGTCGCACACCTGCTTCCTCCACAGAGCCAAGGGCTTGTGCTGGGACTTGGGCTTGCAACTATCTGGGGCCAAGACCGTTGGTCATGGAGCCACGTCCAGACACCAGCCAGGCTCGTGTCACTGAAGTGCAAACAGTTCCCAACAGTCTACATGTTCTTCCAACCACATGAGGGGAGAAAATCTTTACCACTTAAAAGCCTCTGTTGCCAGAAAAATTAAGCCCCCTTAACCCCCACTCCATCTTCGAGCAGAGCAGCACGGGTCGGCACCCTCCTGGCCGACAGTGGGAAACTCGGGGCACACTAAGGCCAAGGAGGGGGAACGGCCACCATCAGGGACAGCGGGGCCAGCAGCTCCTTGACTGGCACTGGCCACCAAAGCAAACCAAAACCTCAGTTTTTCTAGTTTCTATAAATCCTAGGTATGAAGACAGAAATAAAAACTCTGAAACCAGCAGTCTCAAGAACACCCAGGCTAATCTGATCAGTCATTCTAGAAACGTACTACTCTGACACTCCCCAAAACAGACGACCACGATAAAGGACATGCCGCGTCTCCTCCAGCAGTGGGCCAGGGGGTTCAGAACGGCTCCTGTGAGGGTCGGACCGGAACCTTAAAAGCTGATTCAAATTAACAAGAGCTTTATAGGATAATCCACTGATGTTCAGAAGTTTCATTAGTACCCAGTGAGCACTTAAATAAGAACTAATAGAGAATTTTATGGAAGCCATACCCCCAAAGAGTCCCTGAACGTTAAACAGACTGTAAAACGGCTGAACGTACGCATGCAAAGATACAGCCCTTTTGAAAAATCACTGTATTTCCAACAGAAAAACTGCGACCACAGAATGAAGCCCTCTGCACACCAGCTCCCCATCACTCCCCGCCCCCTGCACACCCCAGCCACTTCGTATAAACTAATCTCCCCTTGGACCTGAAAAAAAAATCAAGGAGCTGTGCCCCCCTTTAACACAAAAGAAGTAGGAGGTGGCCGGCGCCGCGGCTCAATAGGCTAATCCTCCGCCTTGCAACGTCGGCACACCGGGTTCTAGTCCCAGTCAGGGCACCGCATTCTGTCCCAGTTGCCCCTCTTCCAGTCCAGCTCTCTGCTGTGGCCCGGGAGTGCAGTGGAGAATGGCCCAAGTGCTTGGGCCCTGCACCCGCATGGGAGACCAGGAGAAGCACCTGGCTCCTGGCTTCGGATCAGCGCGGTGCGCCGGCCACGGCGGCCATTGGAGGGTGAACCAACAGCAAAAAGGAAGACCTTTCTCTCTGTCTCTCTCTCACTGTCCACTCTGCCTGTCCAAAAAAAAAAAAAAAAAAAAAGAAGTAGGAGGTGAGTGAGAGAGTCTAAAAGTGTGCACTGACACCACTGGGTAGTCTGTGGTCATGGTCCCAAAACTTATTATTAGCTCTTATACTGTTTCATAAAATAAACACAGCAACATCTCAGTGAGAGACTGTGATTTAGGTTGACTTGACATTTAAATGTATCTGTGGATGAAGCTGAAAAATCAAAATGGATTTAACACACTCTATTACTGGTGACCTGCCTCACAGACACACAAAACAAACGGTAAAGGCTCATAAAACCATGATCTCACACTGACATTAAGAAATTTCTTTCTATTTAGAACATGGGATAATGGCTTTGAAGGCTTTGTAAAATACTGATACTATTCCCCCATTACACTGCCAACGGAAGCCAGACCAGACACCGTACACTCCCAATCACGGGGTCTTTATGAAAAGCATGAATTAAGAACCCTTCACCTGTCACATTTTAATGGAAAACACAGATAATATGCTTTATTGTGGCCGTGTACAACTTAAAAATAAATATAGCTAAGTGCAAGGAAAGGGGAAGGGAGGCAAGAATGCAACCACTTGGTAGCAGGAAGCGGAGTGGGGGATGGAGCACGAAAGGAAAGGAAGACGTCTACTTTATTCCCTCGAAGTTCAAGCTCACTGCCCTAAACAACATTCAGACACACAGGCAAACACACAAACCTACCCCCGGTTACACACAGGCAGCCCCATGCCTGTAATTCTGACAGAAATCGAAATGGGCCACGTACCATTCAGCCATTTCTCTTAGGCAGTGGTGAGGGGTCACAGAGGAAGCTGTGTTGTTGTTTCAGAGCCAGCTCAACAGTGAACACTTTTTTTAAAAAAGATTTATTTACTTATTTTGAAAGAGTTATAGAGGGACAGGGAGAGAGAGAGAGAGAGATTTTCCATCTGCTAGTTCACTCCCCCAGCAACCTCTGCTGGTCAGGCCAAAGCCAAAGCCAGGAGCTTCAGCTGGGTCTCCCACATGGGTGGCTGGGGCCCAAATGCTTGGGCCGTCTTCAGCTGCTTTTCCCGGGCCATTAGCAGGGAGCTGGATCCAAAGTGGAGGAGCCGGGACTTGAACCAGTGCTTGTATGGATGCAGGCATCGCATACGGATGGATGCTTTACCTGCTATGCCACAGGGCTGACCCCACAGCGAGCATTTTAAAAAGTGAGTTTGCAGGGCCGGTGCTATGGCATAGTGGATAAAGCCGCCACCTGAAGTGCCAGCATCTCATATGGGCACTGGTTCAAGTCCCGGCTGCTCCATTTCTGATACAGCTCTCTGCTGTGGCCTGCGATAGCAGTAGAAGATGGCACCTGCGTGGGAGACCCAGAGGAGGCTCCTGGCTCCTGGCTTCGGATTGGTGCAGCTCCGGCCATTGCAGCCAACTGGAGAGTGAACCAGTGGATGGAAGACCTCTCTCTCTCTCTCTGCCTCTCCTTCTCTCTGTGTGTAACTCTGACTTTCAAGTAAAATAAATAAATCTTAAACAAACAAACAAAAAAACCTGAGTTTGCACAGCCCAAGTGATGCAATGGCAGAGATCCTCCAGATCCCAAACTACCCAGTGCAGGAGGAGAGATGACTGGGACCGATTCCTGCCACACGAGGGACACCCAGAGCCTGGGCGGACTGACCGGCACCACATATGCCACCATACTCTAAGTCACACAGGATGGGGAGAACACGCAGCCGAACCCCGGCCTGCGCGCTTACTGGCTAGAAGACCTTGGGCCATCAGTTATCTGGGCCTCGGCTTCCCCCTCTGGGAAACGGGACACTACTGCATGGCTCTCACGGTGCTGTGATGCAGCGAGGGGCTGGTGCAATCCGATGCCCACAGCCCCAGTCAGGGGACCCGGGCTCCATGTCCATGCTTTCTCTGATAACCAGCTCAGGGCCCTACTCCAGCTTCCTGCTAATGGGTACCCTAGGAGGCAGCAAGTGATGGCCCAAGTAGTTGGGTCCCTGCCACCCACGTGGGAGGCCTGGATTGAGTTCCTGGCTCCCAGCTTCAGCCTTGGCCCAGTCCAAGTCATCACAGGCATCTGGAAAGTGAACTAGCAGGTGGGAGCACCCTCCTACCATCTCAATGAAATAAATCATCACTTTTAAAAACAGATTTTAAAAAAGAGTAATGAGTTATTACAATGAAGGCATATACTGTTTCATACACGCTAGCCGCGTGGGCATTGCGGTGCGGCTGGTTAAGCTGCTGCCTGCGATGTGTATTCCATATCAGAGTGTCGGTCCAAGTCCCAGCTGCTGTGCTTCTAATTCAACTCCCTGCTAATGCACCTGGGAAGGCAGAAGATGGCCCGATGTGGGAGACCCGGATGGAGCTCCTGGCTCCTGGCTTCAGCCTGGCCTAGACCACCGAGGAGTGAACCAGCAGATGGAAGATCTCACTCCCCCTCCCTCTCACTCCCTCTCTCCTTCCATCGCTGTCTTTCAAATAAAGAAAATGCAGACATCTTTTTAAAAACATACAGGTTCGCCATGGTGATCATCAGAGAGACAGCAAAGGACATGGAATCCTGTGTCCCTAATGCCCTCAGTCTCGGGCTTGCTTTTGTCCCACATGGCCTGATGGATGGCAGCAACCTGGAAAAAGATTATCTCGGAAGCCTGGGGTACTGCTTCCTCCCCGAGATAAAGGGAGCGAGGAGGGGCAGGGAGTGTGCAGTGCGGCAGAGCTGGACTTCCGGTCCTGGTCACACGTGGGAGCCCTAAAACTACACAGACCTCAGGCCCCTCCACCCCGGCCTCCTCACCCCGGGTTCTGCGTATACTCTTCTGGGGTGCAGCTCAGCACCCCAGAGAAGCGACTGGCCAGTAATTCTAACATGCAGCCAAGGTGGGGACCCACTACTGAAGAGCTCAGAATGGAAGAAAGAGGAAGATGGAGAGGAGGGAATGAGGGGAGGAGCAGGCAGAGCACGAGTTTCCAGTCACGCCGGCTTTCTACCTTCTGACCCCTTAATGCCAAGGCAAGGGGTTTTCTTTCCAAGCTGCACATGATGACACAGCCAACCCCGAGGCAGTTCGGAGAGAAGACCGAGTTGCTTCAGAAACGTGACAACTAAGTTGGAAGCTGCCAGCCAGGGACGCCGTGGGCAGGGGACCTGGAGGGTTTCAGCACCGAAGTCCAGCATCCCTGCCCACCTCTCTGTCCCGGGCAGGTCCCCACCCTGCCTTCAGCACCAGCTCCAGACCAGCGCCTGCAACCAGCACTCTCCAGAGCTGCGCCACCCAGGCCACAAGCGGCTAAATTTTAATCGATGAAAATAAAATGTAAAATTCAGTTCTGTTGCATGAGCCACGTTTCAAGTGTCCAACAGCTACCATGTTGGACCGTGGATAGAGAAGCTTTCCAACGCAGTGGGGAGACTACTGGCCAGTACAATTCAGGGCACCGCGGCCCCTCCAGCTGACCACGTCGGAAGGTAAGCTCACAGCATCCCCCCACCCAGCTTCCTACTTCCTGCGGGCCGGGTCTCCCTTCACAGGGGTCGTCACCTCCCCAGCCCTCACACTAGGACACGGGATCGACCTCGAGTGCCCACTTTCCACTCCGCACAGATCTCTGCAATACGCTCTCCAGCCTGCCCTTCCTCCACTCTAACTCAGACCCTCAATCCTGCCACAACCCTCAGCTCCAGCCCCCCTCTATCCCAAGCTCATTCTTTACACGGTGGTTAACTAGCATTATGGCAAAGAAATCTAGCCATTTAATTTTCCTCTTCTTTTTTTTAAAGATTTTATTTATTTATTTGAGAGGTAGAGTTACAGTGAGAGGGAGAGACAGTGAGAAAGGTCTTCCTTCTGTTGGCTTACTCCCCAAATAACCTCAACGGCCGGAAATGTGCCGATCTGAAGCCAGGAGCCAGGAGCTTCTTCGCAGTCTCCCATGCGGGTGCAGGGGCCCAAGGACCTGGGCCATCTTCCACTACTTTCCCAGGCCATAGCAGAGAGCTGGATTGGAACACGAGCAGCCGGGTCTCGAACTGGCGCCCATATGGGATGCCATTGCCCAGGCGGAGGATTAACCTACTGTGCCACGGCTACTGTGCCACGGCACCGGGCCCTTATTTTCTTCTTTCCAAACCTTCAGAGACCTTAGCGTCGCCTCCGGGAGTGCCACTGTCCGCCCGCCACCCTGTCTCAAGGCTGCAACGGGCTCCACCGCCCAAAGGCCCAGAGGTGCCTGGAACCACCACCACCTTTCCTACCCAGGTGCCTTTGCAAATGTCTTCCCCTCTGCCTGCAAGGTCTCTTCCTGCCCCCGCCCCCACCCCATCTTCCCTGCTTTCTCCTTTGAAATGCAATTCAACTGTCATTTCGTCTAAAATTCCTTCCCCAACTGCCTCAGGCAAACCCAGGTCTTGTATTTCAATAATTACCACAGTACGCTTTCACACACACAGGTTGAGCATTTTTTTAAAAGATTTATTTATTTATCTGAAAGAGTTACACACAGAGAGAAGGAGAGGCAGAGGCAGACAGAGAGAGAGAGAAAGAGAGGTCTTCCATCTGCTGGTTCACTCCCCAAAGGGCCACAACGGCCAGAGCTGGGCTGATCCGGCCAGGAGCTTCTTCCGGGTCTCCCACACAGGTGGGAGACTTGAACCGGCACCCATATGGGATGCCGGCACTGCAGGCGGTAGCTTTACCTGCTGTGCCACAGCCCTGGCCCTGGGTTGAGCATTGTTAATCTGAACATCCTCTGAAATATGAAGCTTGCTTATTTATTTATTTATTTGCACAGTCAGGTAGACAGGGCTCCCATCTGTGGGTTCACTCATCAGACAGGGCTCCCGTCTGTGGGTTCACTCGTCAGACAGACAGGGCTCCCGTCTGTGGGTTCACTCGTCAGACAGACAGGGCTCCCGTCTGTGGGTTCACTCGTCAGACAGACAGGGCTCCCGTCTGTGGGTTCACTCGTCAGACAGACAGGGCTCCCATCTGTGGGTTCACGCGTCAGACAGACAGGGCTCCCATCTATGGGTTCACTCCCCAGTGCCCACAACAGCTGGGACTGGGACTGGGCCAGGCTGAAGTCAGGACGGGAACTCGATCCAGATCTCCCATGTGGGCTGCAGGGACCCAACTACCTGAGCCACTACCACTTCCCTGGGGGTAGGCGTTACCAGGGAGCTGGAACTGGAGCCCAGACGCTCTGACACGCAATGTGGGCACCTCAACTGGCATCTTAACTCCCAGGCCAAACACCAGCCCGGATATCTGGACTTTCTGTGTGGCTCTGTCTGTACTTTGCAAGTCCATGCAATGTTTGCTAACCTGGAAACACCCCAAATCTGAAGCACTTTGGGTCCCAAGCATCTCAGACAAGGGGTGCCCAAAAAGGATCTCTATTAGAAGATCTACATACAGGAAATCTTCAAAAAGTAAATGGAACGTGTGTGCTCTAAAAAACTCTACATGGATTTCAACAAATTTTTTGCACCAAAATAAAGCTCCCACTCGGTTCACTAAGATGCGCCCTATACTCAACTTAGCAGAACACCAATCACAGTCCATGCCTGTGCTGCACGAAGGATGGCTCACGTAAAATCGATGATGCAAAGCAAGGCAAATGTTAAGGATAAAGCCGCCACCTGCAGCGCCAGCATCCCATATGGGCGCCAGTTTGTGTCCCGGCCGCTCTACTTCCGATCCAGCTCTCTGCTGTGGCCTGGAAAGCAGTGAAGGATGACCCAAGTATTTGGGCCCCTGCACCCGTGTGGGAGACCCAGAAGAAGCTCCTGGCTCCTGGCCAGGATCAGCTCAGCTCCAACTGTTGCGGCCAATTAGGGAGTGAACCAGCAGATGGAAGACCTCTCTCTCCTTCTCCCTCCCTCACTGTGTAACTCTTTCAAATAACTAAATAAATCTTTTTTTAAAAAAAAAAATTTATTTAGTTATTTGAAAGTCAGAATTACACAGAGAGAGAAGGAGAGGCAGAGAGAGAGAGAGAGACCTTCCATTCGCTGGTTCACTCCCCAATTGGCCACAATGGCCGGAACTGCACCGATTCAAAGCCAAGAGCCAGGAGCCAGGAGCTTCTTCCAGGTCTCCCACATGGGTGCCATCTTGTTCTGCTTTCCCAGGCCATAACAGAGACCTGGTTCGGAAGTAGAGCAGCCAGGACTCGAACTGGCACCCATATGAGATGCCAGCACTGCAGGCAGCATTTTTACCTACTATGCCACAGTGCTGATCCAAATAAATAAATCTTTAAAAAATTAAAAATGAAGGCACAAGGGGCTGGTGCTGTGGTGCAGCTGGTTAAAGCCCTGGCCTACAGAGCCAGCATCCCATATGGGCACCAGTTCGAGTCCTGGCTGCTCTACTTCCAATCCAGCTCTCTACTATGGCCTGGGAAAGCAACAGAAGGTGACCCAAGTCCTTGGGCCCTTGCACCCACGTGGGAGACCAGAAGAAAGCTCCCCTCCTGACTTTGGATCATATCAGCTCCAGCCACTACAGCCATTTGGAGAATGACCCAGCAGATGGAAGACACCCCCCCTTCTCTGTTTCAACCTCTCTCTGTAACTCTTCTAAATAAATGAAATGAATCTTAAAAAAAAAAAAAAACAACGAAGGCACAAACACACAGACAAGTCACGTTCCACAGCGAGAAAAGGTGGACGTCGATCCAGTCTACTGACAGCCAGCGTCATTCACGCAGACACGCCTGAGTGTGACTGCACACAAAGAGCCAAAGCCGAGATCAGAAGAAACCCTATAGGGCGAGGAGTTCCTCTTCACCACCCAGACACCAGCACACAGCACAGAGGCTGCACAGAGCAGGCACTGGCTAAAAAGTGCTGAATCCCAGAAGACGGTTGGATGGATCCGGGCCTTCACAAGAGCAAACCACGGAAGAGCCATCTTCTCCATCCCGTGCTAGGAGGGACACTGACATCACGTTACATCAGGATGCTTGATAAAAATGAGCTTCAAACAGCCACCCAGTGGAGCCAGAAACACACTGCCCCGTGACACTGTCCCACACAGAGGCACCTGCCCAGTCTGAACAGAAACCAGGGACAGCCTCGAAACCTCATCACCACCACCACCACCACCCATGGAGGGCGAGGGCCCGAGTCCGAGAAGACAGGGTGCAGTCAGGACAAGACCGCCTGCTGCACACAGCCCAGCTGGCCTCCTCGGAAGCCGGGGAGAGAGACGTCACTCGCCCCTCACCTGTGAGCGAAAGCATCATAGAAGACAGGAGACGAGGGTGACAGACTTCATAACAGAAAAGAAGTTATGGCAAACCCGAAGTTCACCCACGACGTGGAAACACACAGCCGAGGGCTAATGAATTAATGATGCTCGGGAAGTACTCTCAACAAATACACAAGTGATTTCAAAGATGGGAACTACTTTAAAACAAGCACGCAGGTCTCGTTTCTGGTCTGACACCGGAGAGGCTTCTGCATCAACAACACTCGGTCCCCGCGATCACAGAAATGAAACCAACTGACAATCGACAGGTCTCCTCAGCTGCCTCCGAGAGCCGAGGTGACAAGCAAGCCACCAGCCCCCAGCCCCACGCGACACACGGGCAGAGAGAGAGGGCCACTCCACATTACGGGGGCCAAAACCTGCTCTGACACCAGCCAGGAAAACCTCAACTGGTGTCCCGCTGAAACTTGAACACACCAGGGACCCCCGTCTTAGAGGAGGGGCCCCCGTCTTAGAGGAGGCTTGACGTCCAAGAACCCTGGGAGACGAGAGAAAATCCCCCGCACGCCTAGAGGCAGAAGCAGCCGCTGGGAAACAGGCGCGAGCATGCTGGCGCTGGACGGCTCTCCTCCAGGGATACCACTGGAAGGAGCCTCGGGTGAGACAGCACGTAAAGACAGAAGGGCCTGGAGGTGGACACCTGGGAGACTGGGCTGTGTCCCAGGCTCCCGGCTTCAGCCAGGCTGCTGCGGGTGTTTAGGGAGTGAATCGCAGGATGGGAGTGGGTGCTCGTACCCTTTCTCAAATAAGCAGGTGATCCAACACTAACAACAGGGCCATAGAACACCTCCCTTCCTTCTATACCGCCTCAGAAACGTCCACAGCAGCTTTGTGCTACCTGTCCGAACCTGGGGGCAAGAGACCTTCGGCAGGTGACCCGATCAGCCAGCGGTGCCGCACCCACACGTGGAACACCACTCAGCGAGGAAAAGAAACGAGCTAGCGAGTCACAAAAACGCACGGAGGAAACTTAGATGCATGTTGCTAAGGGAAGGACACCAATCCATACAGACCCATTACCGTGATTCCAACTCCATGACACTCTGAAAAAGGCAAAACTGGGGAATGACAAACAGGTCAGTGGCTGCCAGGAGTACGGGGGGATGGGCGCAGGACAGAGGAAGAGTCGCCGCAGTGAGACTGTTCCGTGTGGTGCTGTAATGGTGGACACATTTGTCCCAACCCACAGTGAGCCCTGTGGTAAACCAAACTATGGACTTCAGTTACTAATGATAGGTTAACATTGCCTTGTCAGGGGGCCAGCACTGTGGCATAGCGGGTAAAGCTGCCACCTGCAGCACCAGCACCCCATAGGCACGCTGGATCGAGTCTCGGCTGCTCCACTTCCAATCCAGCTCTCTGCTAATGGCCTGGGAAAGCAGAAGAAGATGGCCCAAGTGCTTGAGATCCTGCATCCACGTGGGATACCCCAACGAAGCTCCTGGCTCCTGGTCTCAGACCTGCCCAGCTCCAGACATTGCAGCCATTTGGGGAATGAACCAGTGGATAGAATATCCATCTCTCCCTCTCTCTCTATAACTCTGCCTTCCAAATAAATAAATCTTTAATTTAAAAAACTGGCTTGTCAGTTACAACAAATACACTAGTTAACAACAGCAGGAATGGAAATATAGGGGAATGTGAAGAGAGATACGAAAATTCTCTGTACTTTTAGCTCAATTTTTCTGTAATCCAGGGGTGGGGAACCTTCCTTCTGCCAAGAGCCATTTGGGTATTTACAACATCATTTGCAGACTATATAAAATGACCAACTGAAAAATTAGCCTGCTCTCGATTTATCGAACTTCAAGTCCTGCCTGCAGTTGCCTTGGCAACGTCAGACCACATGATCTCAGGGGCCCGATACAGCCCGTGGGCGACGCATTCCCCACCCGCTTCTCAAAAACAGTTCTTATTGATGAAATCAAATTAACCAGGGACAGGCCTGTGGCCCAGCTGAGCCATCGTGTCCCACACTGGGGTAGCTGGGGTTGGTGCCCGCCACTGCCTCCTGTCTCCAGCTTCCTGCTCGTGCAGACCCTGGGAGGCAGCAGGTGACGGCTCAAGTAGTCCAGGCCCCGCCACCCATGCGGGAAACCTGGATAGAGATCCCAGCTCCCAGCTCCTGGCTTCAGCCTCAGCCCAGAGGCTGACGACGCCTCAAGCATTTGGGGACTGAGCTAGTGAACGGGAGCCTTCTCTTTCTCCCTCCAATGCGTGAGTTAAGCACACAATCAGAATCACACCCATATTGCCACCACTGAGAACCTGGGATGAAATCGAGCAGCAAAAGGATCTAAATATCTTCATGGCACCATCCAAGAATTTCAGAGCTCATGTTTTCATGTTTAATGCTTAGCCAGCATGGCAGGCAGAGGGAACAAGAGCCGTATTCCTGGCCGGCACCATGGCTCGCTAGGCTAATCCTCTGCCTGCGGCGCCGGCACCCTGGGTTCTAGCACCGGATTCTGTCCCAGTTGATCCTCTTCCAGTCCAGCTCTCTGCTGTGGCCCGGGAAGCCAGTGGAGGATGGCCCAGGAGCTTGGGCCCTGCACCCACATGGGAGACCAGGAGGAAGCACCTGGCTCCTGGCTTAGGATCAGCGCAGCGTGCCAGCCGTAGTGGCCATTTGAGGGGTGAACCAACAGAAGGAAGACCTTTCTCTCTCTCTCTCTCACTGTCTGACTCTGCCTGTTTAAAAAAAAAAAGAGAGAGAGAGCTGTATTCCTTCTGTATTATAAAGCAAAGCCTAGCTGTGAACAGCTTCACAGAATAAAAATCTAAAGCACAACAAAGTTGAAAATACACGTTTCTGGATCCAAGTAGTCCACATTTAAAAATTTCTCCTAGACTCCCATAAACAATCATTTTTTGCCAATTAAGTACATTTTAAAAGACTTATTTATTTATTTTGTTTTTAAAGATTTATTTATTGGCGGGCACCACAGCTCACTAGGCTAATCCTCCGCCTGCGGCACCGGCACACCGGGTTCTAGTCCCGGTCGGGGTGCCAGATTCTGTCCCGGTTGCCCCTCTTCCAGGCCAGCTCTCTGCTGTGGCCCAGGAAGGCAGTGGAGGATGGCCCAAGTGCTTGGGCCCTGCACCTGCATGGGAGACCAGGAGAAGCACCTGGCTCCTGGCTTCGGATCAGCGCGGTGTGCAGGCTGCAGCGCTCCAGCCGCAGTGGCCATTGGAGGGTGAACCAACGGGAAAAAAAAAGGAAGACCTTTCTCTCTGTCTCTCTCTGTCACTGTCCACTCTGCCTGTCAAAAAAAAAAAAAAAAGGATTTATTTATTTATTTATTTGAAAGTCAGAGTTACACAGAGAGACAGGAGAGGCAGAGAGAGAGAGAGAGAGAGAGTGTGTCTTCCATCCACTGGTTCACTCCCCAGTTGGCCACAACGATAGGAACTGCACTGATCCAAAGCCAGGAGCTTCTTCCGGGTCTCCCTTGTGGGTGCAGGGGCCCAAGGAGTTGGGCCGTCTTCCACTGCTTTCCCAGGCCATAGCAGAGAGCTGGATCAGAAGTGGAGCAGCCGGGACTAGAACCGGTGCCCATATGGGATGCCAGCACTTCAAGCCAGGGTGGTTAACCTGCTGTGCCACAGCGCCAGCCCCAAGACTTATTTATCTGAAAGAGTTGGGGGGGGGGCAGACAAGAGAGATCAATCTTCCATCTGCTGGTTCACTCCCCTAAGTGGTTGCCAGGGCTAAACCAGGCTGAAACCAGAAGGCAGGAGCTTCATACAAGTCTCCCACTTTGGTGGCAGGGGCCCAAGCACCTGTGCCATCTTCTGCTGCTTTCCCAGGCCATTACCAGGGAGCTGGATCAGACGTGGAGCAGCCGGACACGAAGCAGTGCCCACATGGGAGTCCGGCATCGTGGGCAACAGCTTTACCCTCTACGCCACAACACCCCCATAAACACATAAAAGAAGTGCTCCTACAGATTTAGGTATAAGAACATAAGCAGCATTATTTTTTAATAAACTTGTATTTTACGAGTTTTATATTTGCAGCAAAACTTCACAGATACTACAAAGTTCTCAGGTATTCCTGAATTATTAACATCTCCCATTAATATGGTCCACCTATTTCAATTAGTGGTCTAATAGTAAGACATTATTATGAATTAAAGTTCATATCTTATTTGTATTTCTTTAGTTTTCACAAAAATGCTCTTTTTTCTGTTCCAGGCTCGCGTGGGGGACCCCTCCAGCTGTCCTACACCCTGAGACACTCCTCGTTTTTGGCGACCTCGGCAGTGTGGAGGACGGCTGGCCAGCTGTCCTGTACACTGTCCCTCATCTGGAACTTGCCCGAAGTTCTCCTCCAGGGTAGCCCGGGCTCACGCGTTTCCAGGGGAGGCTGTCCGCAGTAACGTACCATTTGCATCACATCGTACATGGACAGATTACACACAGGACTTCTCCCTGCTGCCGTCAACACCCCGACTGACCGGCTGGCCAGCACTGGTTTCCTCTCCGTCCACAGCCCACACCTGAGGCCCGGAAGTCATGTTACACCTCTTTATGTTTGGCTGAGGGGGGCGGGGTGGGGGCACGCTACATAAATCATCCTGAATGGATCTGCATCGGAGCTCTGTCTCTTCTCCCCACTTATTTGTTCATTTCTTTATATCAGTACTGACTTAGAAATATCTCTTTATATTTACAATATTTACATATAACTGTTAATACATACAATATACAACAGTGCTAGTCCAAGATGAGTTCCTAATCTGAAACTTCTTCACCATCAACTCTCAGAAAGTTTCGTATGCTGGAATGCTTTGGATTTCAGATTTGGATGAGGGATGCTCAACTGATAAAGTCTGCACAAATACTCCCAAATCCACAAAACGCCAACACCTGGAACACTGCTGGCCCCAGGTGTTCTGGGTAAGGAATGCTCACCTGTGCACTTGGCTCCACCTCTGGCCACTGCAAGTGCTCACAGAGGCTGCCCTGTTGGAGCACTTCCTTCGTTGCTGGCACTATAAGATACCCTGGGCTCATCCTAAGAGTTCTTGCCCCCTTCCTCGATCAATCATTTTTCCTAGAAACTCTTCCCTTTCAGTGGCGAACAGTATTAGAAGCCAAGTCCTCGGCATGAGACACGCTCACTGCTCCTGGTGCAGATGGGCGCCCTCAATTGGCAGAGCAAGAAAAGGTGGGTTTGTATACCAACCCACATACACGCGTGTCTGTACGCCCACGACACGGAGCCTTCTGCGTCTACGTGAAGTTGGACTTGAAAAAAAAAAAAAAAAGTCCACATAGAGGACAATATGCTGGGGGAGATCCATCCAGAACACTATCCGATCAGTTTGTAATGATTTAACTCCTTATGTTCGGATATGAAACATTAAGTACGAGGTACAAACACAAACTTTCTGGAAGAAAATACAACAAAAGGCCAACTTTGAAAAACAGGAATGGATTAGAGCATGCCTTGTCAATAGGGTGATCCTGTCCTCAACGAGACAAGGGAAAAACATCTTGGATGTGACAATGGTTTATAGCCCTCCCAAGGTAACAGGATATAAAATGTCTAAAAAGACTCATTAGGAGAGTGATAAGGAGATAAAGATTGAAAAACAGTAGGTTTGAGAGAATAGATCATTGTCCTTTTCATGTTATATACTTTGTTTTCTATGAGCATGAGTTTATTTTGTAATAAAAAAAAAAAAAAGTTCACCGACCCACTGGAAGTGGTAAGTGACCGTGGGATCAGGACCGGAAGGTGTACTCTCTCCTGCGCCGCCTGTCCATCCCACGGAGGCCACGCCAGCGGAGTCTCCTTGGCCACGGTTCACAGTCTCAGGAAGAATCCTAATTCTTTGTAACTACTAGAGTTGCAGAGGCAGTTGCCTCTAGGCCACGCTTTAAACAATACTGGTGCTGGGGCGGGCATCTGGCCTGGTGGTCAAGATGCCCACGCCCCACGTCAGTATCTATGTTCAACTCCCAGCTCTGTTCCTGAGTCCAGCTTCCTGCTAACACACACCCGAGGAGGCAGCAGGGGATGGCTCGAGCAGTTAGCACCCTGCACACACGTGGGAGACCGGCTCCCGGCTTCAGCCAGCCCTGTTCCAGCCATCGCAGGCATCTGAGGAGTGAACTAGCAGACGTGCTCTCTCATTCTCTCCCTCTGCCTGCTTCTCAAAGCTAACAAATAAATAAAATTCAACATTCTAGTAAAAATCCAAGTTCGTGTTTAAAACCAAAGCAACCACTTCATTCCAAACTGCCTTCTTCTAACCGACTTTGTATACATTTGAGACTGGCAATGGTACAACTTTTCCAGACTGACACAGCCACTGTGATAGGCAACAGATTCAGCCCCTTTTGCCAAAATAATGCCCTAGCTGCTCTCTGCCCCTGGGAACACCTGTCATTACTAACTCAGTTCTAAGAGTCAGCTTGGTAAACCTTCCCTCTCAGTCATCTTGGGGAAAGAAAATACTAACTTTAGTGATGAAAGAAGGTTAGCCTGCTTTAGAACCAACCATCTCATCACAGGAACTCCATTTCAAATACCAGGAGCCCGTGAGGAGCCCATAGCCTTTGGGTCCCTGCCGCAGCTGCCATCTGGACTTAGCACAACGTCTTCCACATTAAGTGACCATCACTACCTTCAACTCCATCTGCAAAGTTCCAACTGATACGGCACTATCATGCCGATCAGGCTGATCAAGAGCATCCATTGTCGGGGTCGGCCCAGTCTGTGTGCTCCCTCCCGGCTATGGCACCCCATTCTGCCTTAGCCACTCCAATCCACTGGTCTTTGGACAGCTGCCTACCAAGGTGACCTGACCAGGAGATCTGTGTCCATGACCCCAAGTAGGCCAACCAGACACCCTTCCTGGAACCAACAGGCCTGCCACCATCCTCCCCAGCAGGGAGGATGTCTCTCATGCCTATCACAGTGCGTGGCTATGAATATTCAATGTGGGTTGAATGAATTACACAGAAAATGATGCACCTTAAACAAATGCTGGACTAAGTCTATCATTTTCCAACAGAATTCTGGAGGGGGAGCAAATTGTACGATGTTTTGTAAGGGAAATGTCCACTTGAGTTGATGGGAAATGTGTGTCGGAAATGAAGTGCATTAAAGATGTCAATCAGTCCAGTAAGATAAAGCCCCCAAAAAGACAAAAGAAGAATTACCTCACTGCCTCCACATCTGCTTCAACGTAAGCCATCACCCCTGGCTAATGTTTCTAAAGGGACATAATGTAACTTTCTAGGAAGACATAATACAACTAATTATACCACTCACTAGAAGGGAGCATACAACGTTTGGAAGTGATTCAGAAGTGGGTATGATTCCTAAGACACAGAACTTAGGGAACGGTGAGCAGGAATTAGAGCTCGCTCGTACTGTGACAGCCTCCGTCATCACACTGCACAACTTGTGTCCAGAGGCAACCCTACGTGCCACGCCACCGCCACTCGAGGCTTCACATTAGAGAAGGCTGATGTCAGGTCCCCGCTGAAGAGGGGGCAGGACCCTGCCTCCGAAACACCCATTACAGACTTAAAACTCATTGAGGAAGGAACAAGGTGATGAAGCTCATGTGGCCAATAAACCAGAAGGGTGGCAGCGCTCGCCAGGAACCAGGACAATGCAAGTCATTTTGGAAGATGTCATTTTTTGGGCAAAGATTCAGAAACTCGTCAAGCCGTGAATAAGGATGGCTATCAGCCAGTGTTAACCAGTACACAGGGGAACAGGCACCCATGGCGGCAGGACCGGCCAGGAGTCCTCCGGGGGCACTTCCGCCATGCCCACAAAATGCTGTGTATGTGTTCCCTCTAATACTCCAGTTCCATTTCTAAGACTCAATCCTACGAAAAAAAAATCTGTAACTGTGCATTCATTTGTATGTTTACTTAACGACTAGACAAAAAAACCTGCTGACTCCAAGGGCTGTGTGGCCCACTACCTACAACCGCAGGGCCTAGCACGTGGGTCCCATCCATGGTTGGTTCACTCAGCATTTAGAAAGGAATACGGAGTAGTCAATCAATACCAGCTCTTCTCATTCACATTTAATGGGGGTGGTAGCACTGACACTCACAGTGCTAACAGGTAGTAACAAGTACTGTTTTCGAAAACACACACACACACCACCAGCTGACAAAACTGATGACTTGATGTTAAGTACCCAGACCTAGCTGCCTGTTTGTCCACCTCAAATCCCCAGTTTCTCAGTTCAAGAGATCGAACACCAATTAAATCCTCTTGAAACAAACGCGTTGTTCTCACAGTCTACCAGCTACAGAAACACACCCTGGTTCTGAGAAGTATAAAAATCACACTGTGGGCTAAAAAAAAAAAAAAAAAAAATCCAGCACGTGTGTCACCAGACTTCACGTCCAAAAAGAGGGTACCTTTTAATCCACACAAACTCGCAAATCTAACCGTTCTCTTCCCTTGGTGTGCTCTTAACCAAACTACCGAAACACGGATTTGGTTTCCAATATGAGAGGGAGCCAGGAACTTACACATCCTCCTTTTTTTCCCAGCCCTCAAATCCAACAGACAGAGCATGTTCTAAAATCAAATAAAAACATGTCGGTTGTCTGCATCGTCAGCCCACCCTGGAAACCACATACTGTATGAAAGGACGTAGTATTTTTTCTGTCACCCTTACTTGGAAACTGACCGTCCCTGGACAGACCTGACATCCAGAGAGCTTGCCAAGTCCAGAGCGTGACTCGGAGGGACTCCAGGCTCCTCCAGGCCGGCAGGTGCAGGTGCTGCGAGGGTGCAAGAGGCTACCGCGGGCCCAGCACCTTCTCTCCACGCAGGGGGCCTCAGTCATTTCTCCGGGGTCACAGAGCGAGCACTGCTGTGGGCATCGGTACGCCCAAGAGTGTGGCTCAGGGGGATGAGGAAGCAACAGGTCCTGCGCCTGGACAGCACCGCCCCAGGCAAGGCCTGATGAACCACAGCGGCCCCCACAAGGCAAGAGGGGCGGGCAGGTTCACAGCCCTGCGAGCTGACCCGGGAGGCGCGCAACAGCTGGGACCTGGCACGTGGCCTGACTGCGGAGCCGCGCAGGGAGGCCCCTGGTCCTGCAGATTTTCACTTCCTAAATCTGCAAGGTGTCTCTGCATCTCGACCCATATGCTCTGGGCAATGGTGACGGGCCTGCTTTTAACGTGTCGGCTGTCGCTGCTGTGGCTTTGTTCACAAGTGCGGCCAGGGAGGAAAACGACTGATGGGAGCAGCCCCTGATCCTAGGGTAACACCCAGTGACCGAGCAGCAGGGAGACGCGTGCGCACGGCCTGGCTTTCACACGCCCGGCGCCCATGCAATTTTCAGGAAGCCCGACGCAAATTCAGGAAGCAGGGGTGTCTCGGATTCATCAATTGCTAAAAACGGGAAGTGACAAAAACACCTCGCGGCCCCCAAAGCCCCCAACTGGGTCAGGGAAAGAGGAACGGGACCGACCCCCGTGCAAAAGGTGGACCGGCTGCGAGGCGGCGCTGCGGGCCACGGTGCGCCAGCGAGGGGGCAGGGGTGGGGCCGGGGCCGGGGTGGGGGGGCGAGGCCCGCCGCGCCCACCGCTGCGACCCCCGCCGCGCCGCCCCCGCCCCCGAGCCCCGCCGGCGCTGGCGCACAGCCGGCCCCACCGCCTGGACACCATAGCCCGGCCCCGGGGAGACCCCGGCGGCCGCGCGGACCCCGCCCCGGGGAGACCCCGGCGGCCGCGCGGACCCCGCCCCGGGGAGACCCCGGCGGCCGCGCGGACCCCGCCCCGGGGAGACCCCGGCGGCCGCGGCGCCGCCCGCCGAGCTCCCCACCTGCCCGGTCCCCGCCCCCGGGGCCGCGGCCGCACCTGGCGCCCGCGTGCGCGCCTACCTTGCTCCTTCAGGCTGGTGATGAGCTGCAGCTGCTTCTCCTCGTCCGCGCCGTTCATTTTGGCGGGTGGGGCCGGGAATCAAAGGAACGGAGGGCGCGGCGAGGGGGTCGGGGGAGGGGAAGCCGGGGCGAAGCCGCCGCGGGCGTGCGGCGCCACTACCCGGAAGTTGGATTCGCTCCCGCTCCTCCTCCTCCTGGCGCGGAGCGCACGGGTGAGATCATCCCCCACGCACCTCCTCTGCGCCCGCGGCCGCGCCACCTGCGCCCGGCGGGGCGGGGCGGGGCCCACGGTCGCGCAGCCCGGGGCGGGGCGTGGCCGCGGGGGCGCCTGCGAGGCGGCGGGGGGCGCGCGGCCCCGCGTGCGGGTCTCCGCCTGCGCCGCCGACTGCGCAAGGACGCGCGTGCGGGGGAAGCCGGCCCCGAGGGTCCGCGGCGGCCCTGGGAGGCCCCTCTCTCTCTCGGGGCGGGGCGCGGCGGGCTGCGGGGCCGGTGCTGGGCAGCAGGTGCCCGCAGAGCCAAAGGTCAGGGTCGTACGGACTGCTTCTGGCCGACGCCGGACAGGCACCGGGAGAGGCCAGGGCAGCCTGGCGGCCGCCGACCACTAAAACTGCCGCGCCAGCAGCGAAGGAGGCCCGGGCTTCCGGCCTTCGCACCTGCTCGGACGGACGGGACGTGGGCCGCCGAGGGGCGACCTCGGCTGCCCCTGCACTCCCAGCGCCCGCGCCCACGCAGCTGTCCGGCCTCAGGGCCTGGCGGACGGGAGCCCAGCGCTGGTCCCACCGCACAGCTCTAGGGGTGGACCCTGAGCGGGTTGGAGGTGGCAGGCCTGGCTACTGGTTCACCACTCCACTCTTTGATCTGGACAGTGAGAATGGTGATACTTATTCTCCTGGGATAATAATGAACCAAACACCAAATCCAGAAATTAGAACACTTTTTATTTTAAAGGTTTATTTATTTATTTGAAGAGGGGAGAGAGAGAACTTTCCATCAGCTGGTTCACTCCCCAAGGCCTGAGCTCCATCAGGGGTCTCCCACATGGATGCAGGGGCCCAAGCACGTGGGCCATCTTCCACTGCTTTCCCAGGCGCAGGGTCAGAGCAGCCCGGACTGAACCACGCTTCCACATGGGATGCCAGCATTGCAGGTGACAGCTTAGCTCTGGTGCACAACCTGTGTTTTTTTTTTTTTTTTTTTTTTGGGGGGGGGTTCTGTTTTGTTTTTGTTTTTGTTTTTGTTTTTTAATCACAGGGCGGCAAGAACAGGGTTTTGGTTGAGAATTAGAAGCCGAAACAGTTCAGCATTCTTCATTAAGCATCTCAATTCCAGACTCTGCACACCTGCCTTTTCTCCCCAGCACGGTGCTGCCAAGCCCTCAGCTGCTCCCTGTGCACAGGCCCAGCTCCACCGACTGTGTCTGACCTTCCAGGGAGAGGCAGGGGCGGCATTCTGGTGAATCCTGTAACCGGTCACCTTCTGGTGCTCATGACCAAATACCAACTCAGAAGACGTTTGGAAACCCGGTAGCACAGCTTTCTGGTTTTGGGAAATGGCCGCTCAGTGATTCAGTGGCAGAATGATCTAAATGAACAACCTTTTAAAAACAGAGTGAGTAAAAAAGTTGAAACTTTCAAAGTACTCTTCCACCGGGCTTTGTTAACCAGTCCTCTCCCGGGTTTCCGCTGGACGGTGCAGGTTGGTTGCAGAGCCCCAGGAGTTGTCCTGGGATCACTTCTTAGTCTGCAGAGTTGGAAGAAGGTCTGGGAAACATGACGCAATTCAGACCCACCGGTAGGAAAAAACGCATCTGTGCTGCACTACACATTTAGTGTAATCATGACCGCCTGGCGTGTGTGCGGCAGAGCCAGGAAACCCGCTAACCCCAACATGTCCTGAGGCTGGGCCGTGCCGAGGAGCCCCTCCAAACCAGAAGTCACTTCTCACACTCTGCGTGGTATCAGCAGAGCTACTGTATACACAGATTCATTCACAAGCTCCAGTTGTCAAATGGCTGATTGAGGAGTCCACTCTTACTAGGCGGTAGTTGGGAAATACCAGTGGAGTTTAAGAATGAGTGAATTGTCAAATCGATAATTGAACTAGTGTTTTGGTCCCACGCTGAATCGGCAGCCCCTTGAAATGTATCCCATTGACCCTCCCTGAAAGAGAAGAGCCTCCTGAAATACAATCTGGTATTATCTGGAGGGCATGGGCTGAATGATTGGGACGGCTGCTAGAGTCACTTGCTGGGATTTGGCTCTCCCATTACACCATGGTTTATTTATAGGATATGAATATTGATGGAAAGGAGAGAGTGGTATAATTAGTTTTTGTTCTGTTTAATAATACACAAAAGGATTTATGTTGCAGGCATCACATTGGAGTTATTAGCCTCCAAATAACCTGCCATGTAAAACCTTTAAAAACATGTGCATTTACATAAATGAGGAGACGTCAAAAAGTTCATGGCAAGATAGAATTAAAAGAAATGTTTATTTTAGCACAAGGATATTTGGAAATCCATGTATCATTTTTTCATAATTTATGTTCATGAACTTTTTGAAGACCTCTCTTATGTAGATTTAAAAAAAAATTTTACACCAAAATAAACTTCTTTTAATTCTTTTTTCCAACAGACTTTTCCAAGTATCCTCACACATACACGTATATCTGTAGAGAGAAAGGAAAAACTCTTCCAAAGTGAATTGGCAGGAGCCAGCAATGTGGTGTAGGATAAGCCTCTGGTGTCGGCATCCCACACAGGCACTGGTTCATGTCCCGGCTGCTCCACTTCCAGTCCAGCTCTCTGATGATGCACCTGGGAAAGCAGCAGAAGATGGCCCAAGTGCTTGAGCCAGTGCACCCACATGGGAGACCCAGAAGAAGGTCCTGGCTCCTGCTTCCTGTTGGCCCAGTCCTGGCCATTGCAGCCATTTGTGGAGTGAACCAGCAGATAGAAGACCTCTCTCTTTCTCTCTGTCTCTCTGTCTCTCTCTCTCTCTCTCAAATAAATAAATAAGCCTTCAAAACATTTTTTAAAAAATGAATTGGAAGGACATGTACTAAACTCGGGATAATGGCCGCCTCTGGGGTGGAAGGAACCTGGCACCAGGAGCTGGGGGAGGAAGAGCGAGAGTATAGTGGTCAAAAAATTTTTTCTCTATGGCCGGCTCCGCGGCTCAATAGGCTAATCCTCCGCCTGCGGCGCCAGTACACCGGGTTCTAGTCCCGGTCGGGGCGCCGGATTCTGTCCCAGTTGCCCTCTTCCAGACCAGCTCTCTGCTATGGCCCAAGTGCTTGGGCCCTGCACCCCAGGGGAGACCAGGAGAAGCACCTGGCTCCTGGCTTCAGATCAGCGCAATGCGCTGGCCGCGGCAGCCATTGGAGGGTGAACCAATGGCAAAAGGAAGACCTTTCTCTCTGTCTCTCTCTCTCTCACTATCCACTCTGCCTGTCAAAAAAAAAATTTTTTTCCCTCTGGGGTGGGTTCTGTGGCACAGCAGGTTAAAGACCTGGCCTGATGCACCAGCATCCCATATGGGTACCGGTTCTAGTCCTGGCTGCTCCTCTTCGAATCCAGCTCTCTGCCATGACCTGGGAAAGCAGTAGAAGATAGCCCAAGTCCTTGGTCCCCTGCACCTGCACGGGAGTCCTGGAAGAAGCTCCTAGCTCCTGGCTTCAGATCGGCGTAGCTCCAGCTGTTGCGGCCATCTGGGGAGTGAACCAGCGGATGGAATCTCTCTCTCTCTCTCTCTCCCTCTCTCTCTCTCTCTGCCTCTGCCTCTCTGTAATTCTGCCTTTCAAATAAATAATAAATAAATCTTTAAAAAACAAAATAATGCATCATGAACACAAGGCTCATGCTCAGGCAGATTGTAGACAAACTGCTTAAACTAGAGATAATATTTGGATCTTGAAGTCCACTAAAGAAAAATGCATATTATATACAGCAAGAGAACAATAAAAATGATGACAGGCTTTTTATGTTTGAAGTTTAATCAGTAAAGGATTGCCCCCCCCAAAAAAAATCGGCACTTAACAATGTCAAATGCACTACACCCAGCAACCAAACAAGAACCGAGGTAAGCAAAGAAGCAGAAAACCATGACCCACAATGAAGAGAAAAATTAGTCAATAGAAATTACAGAAAATTAAAGTAGTGGGGTTACTTGAGGTAAATAATACTGGCTTATGCCTTTGCCTTTGCTGGTGGTGTTTATATGGTTTTGAGTGACATCTAATGACTTGTTATCTAGACCTGAAGGACCCACTTTAGCACACCCTGTAGGGCAGGTGGAGTGGTGACGGACATGAAGCAGAGATGTGGTGGAATTAGGAAGGGCTGTGTACACACTACTGTAATTCTGGTAACTATGAGTGAAGACATGTCACAGGGAGATGAACATGATGAGGTAGAAATCACAAGAAGAATTCCAGATGAACCACCAACGATAAATACAGCATCAGGCATGTGAATGAATGCTATAACTAGTACTCAAACAGTATTTCACACTTTGTGTTTCTGTGTGGGTGCAAACTGTTGAAATATTTACTTAATATATACTAAATTGATCCTTTGTATATAAAGATAGTTGAAAATGAATCTTGATGTGAATGGAATGGGAGAGGGAGCGGGAGAGGGGAGGGTTGCAGGTGGGAGAGAACTTATGGGGGGGAAAAAAACCACTGTAATCCATAAGCTATACTTTGGAAATTTATATTATTAAATTATTATTGTATAAATAATAACTTATTTATTATTAATACTAAATTATTAAATTATTCTATAAATAAATTTATTTATTAAAAGTTTAAAAAAATACAGCATCAGGAATGGGAACACACACCGGATAGGACTTACACCAATTAGACAAAGGAGAAGAAAAGGTCAATCGATGACCTTCATATAGCAACAGACACCATCCAAAAGGAAACACACAGAGCAAAAGAGACGTTTTTCAAAACCTAAGCATCACAGCTTGTAAGGCAATCGGTCCGTTTCAACACACATAAAGCTAGAAGTCCAGTAAAGGGGAAACGGTGAGGAAACAATGGCTACAAAGCTCTCAGATGTGGTGACAGCTGAATTCACAGATGCATGCAGCTCAGGATGGTGTTCTGGGTAGTTGAATGGTCCAGTTCTCCCTGCATTTTCTCAGGGTTCTCACGAGTACCTACAGAATGTGCTGGACGTGTGACAACTTGAGAGGGACTTGTCAGGACAGCCTGGGCTCTATCCCTTTTTCCCATGGGACTAAGATGTCCATCAGGCTTTAGCCCAGCATGTTCCATGGCCCTGAAGTAAATGACCCAGGAACTCCGCTTTTTGGGGTCCCTCAGCTGCAGTGCAAATGGGAGATACACAGTCCAAGAATCTGCGGCTTTCTTGAGCCTTGGGGGACTGGCTCATCATGGATCCTAGGCTTCTGTTGTCCCTTGCTGCCTATTTGTAAATAATAATCCTGCCCTGAATAATTTTTTAAAAAATATTTATTTATTTATTTATTTCTCATTTATTTGAAAGGCAGAGTGACAGGGAGAGATAAAGAAAGATAAAGATCTTCTATTCACTGGTTCACTCCCCAAATTCCAGCAACAGCGAGGGCTGAGCCCGGCCAAAACCAGAAGTCAGGAACCCCATCTGGTCTCCCACATGGGTGGCAGGGGCCCAAGTACTTAATCTGTCATCACTGTATCCCAGGTACCTTAGCAGTGGGCTGGATCAGAAGTGGAGTGGCCAGGCCTCAACTGGCACTTCTGTATGGGATGCAGGCATTCTAAGCAGTGGCTTAACCCACTGAGTCATAACACCTGCCCCAGGTCCATGTAACTTCTATGTGGCTGTTCTATCTCACAAGCCTCAGACAAGCGGGTAACCAGTACACAATGAACCTGCTTCATACGTGACTCATCCCATACAAGGATCTCCAATAAGATTAGCAAATAATTTTTCACCAGAAACCATGGCAACCAGAAGGTGATACATAACATATGTAAAGTCCCAAAGGTTGAAAAACTGTCAATAAAGAATTCTGTATCCAGCAAAATTGTCCTTCTAAGATAGAGAAATTAAGACATTTCTAGATGGATGGCAGCTGAAGGAGTTCATTACCACTAAATCTGTCCTGTACAGTAACAGGAGATTACAACTGAAAGAATACCACATCTCAGATGTTATTTAAGAGGAATTCTTTAGAAAAACATACCGACAACAAAGGAGATTAAAACAAGGATATCAGAGGAAATTTTAGCTGCTGACATGTAGAGCTATGGCAAACAAGAAATACAATATAACTTCTAGTGTGATAAGCATCATACTCAAACCTGTTTATTTCAGTGCCTTTTTAGCCAGTATGTTATGCCCAGCTTTGAACAAAAAATCACATGGCATACTGAAAAAAAAAAATACCTTGAAGCGATAAAGACCAATGATACTTAGATTTTGGATTTATCAGGCTGGTAACGTAAAATAATTATAATATGTTAAGAGAGCTAATGAAGAAATGGACAACACACTGCTGGGTAATGTAAACAGAGAGATGGGAACTCTTAAGAATCAAAAAGGAATCCTAGAAATAAAAAGTGCTGTGTCAGAAGAGAATGCCTTAGACAGGCTCATCAATAGACTGGCTTGACTGAAGAAAGGAATGGGGGTGAGGGTCGGCACTGTGGCGGAGAGGGTAAAGCCGCCACCTGCAGTACTGGCATCTTATGTAGGCACCGGTTTGAGACCCAACTGCACCACTTCCGATCCAGCACTCTGCTATGGCCTGGGAAAGCAGTGGAGGATGACCCAAGTCCTTAGGCCCCTGCACCCATATGGGAGACCCAGAGGAAATTCCTGGCTCCTAGCTTCACATTGGCTCAGCTCCAGCCTTTGCAGCCATTTGGGGGGTGAACTAGCAAACTAGCAGATGGAAGATATCTCTCTCTCTCTCTCTCTCTCTCTCTTCCTCTTTGTAGCTTTGCCTTTAAAAAAGAAAAGAAAAGAAAAGAAAGGATCAGTGACCTTGAAGAAATGTCAAGAGAAAATCCCCAAACTAAAAAACAGAGAAAGAAGAATCAAAGGAAGTAATGCAATAGCCAAGAACAGCAGGACACTTACCAATGGTATAGACACTTACCAATGGTGTAGACACTTACCAACGGTGTAGACACTTACCAATGGTGTAGACACTTAACAATGGTGTAGACACTTAACAATGGTGTAGTAGTGTAACTGGAATATGAGAAGGAAAAGAAAGGAAGAAAAGAACTGAAGAAATAATTGAAGTGTAATGCCTGAGAATTTCCCAAAATTCATGACAGACACCAAACTGTAGATCCGGGAAGCTCAGAGCTCAGACAACTCCAAGTTGGATAAATACCAAAAAATCTACACCTAGGCACATCATATTCAAACTGCAGAAAATCAAAGTTGGGTTTAAAAAAAAAAGCCCATAAAAAGTGTTCAACACCATGACTCATTAGATAAATGCAAACCACACTGATATCACCTTTCATGCCCACTAAGATAGTCAAATTAGACAATAACAAAAGTTGGGGAGAATTGGGAAACTGGAAGTATCATATATTGTTAGTGGGAATATAAAATTGTATAGCCATTTTGGAAAATAAATTGGCAAGAACTCCAAAAGTTAAACAAAAGGTTACCATGCAATTCAGTAATTCTACTGAGAGATCTTCAAAAAGTTCATGGAAAATGTGTATTATGGAAGAAACTGTGCATGAATTTCTTCTTCTTTTTTAATTTTTTCTGTACCAAAATAAACATATGCTTCAATTCAATTTTCTACAAACTTTTTGAGGTGCCCTACTGCTATGGTTTGGATCTTAGTTTGGGTATTAATGTCCCTAGGGTTGACACTATTGAATAGTGGTGGAAGTTAAGAGATGGGGCCTTTGAGCCAGGGCTGTGGTGCAGTGGGTTAAGCCTATGCCTATGATGCAAGCATCCCATATAGAGGCCGGTTCAAGACCAAGCTGCTCCACTTCCAATCCAGGTCCCTACTAATGCACCTGGGAAGGAACAGAAGTGCTTGAGCCTCTGCCACACACATGGGAGACCTGGAAGAAGTTCTAGGCTCCTGGTTTTGGCCTGACTCAGCCCCAGCTGTTGTGGCCATTTGGGGAGTAAACCAGCAGATGGAAGATCTCTCTCTCTCTCTTTCTCTCTCTCTCTCTCTCTCTCTCCCCCTCCTCTCTCTCTCCCTCTCCTTCTCCTTTTCCTCCTCCTCCTCTCTCCGTAACCCTGCCTCTCAAATAAATAAAATAAATCTTAAAAAAAAAAAGATAAAAAGAGCTGGGGCCTAGTGGGAAGTGCCTAGGCTATTGGGGGTATGGCCTTGAAAGGTAGTTCTTGCGAGAGAAGGCTACTCTAAAAGCCTGAGTTGGCTCCAACCTCTGTCTTGGATTCCTGGCTCTCTGTGTGATCATTCCTCTACATGCATGCTGCCATTGTCAGCCACCACCCTCACCAAACCCCAAGCCAATGGGGCTGTCCAATCTTGGACTTGAACCTCCAAACCCGTGAGCTGCATAAACCTTTCCTTGTTATAAAGTTAGTAGCCCCAGGTATTATATTGTAGTAACAAAAAGCCAATCAATACATGTAGTATATATACCAAAGAGAATTCAGTACAAGTTTACATACACACTTGTATATGAATGCTCATATTATATCATTTACAATCATCAAAAAGTGAAAACAACCATAATGGCCATCAGTTGGTAAATGGCCAGCCAAAATATCATGTATCCATATAATGGAATACTACTGGCCCAGGAATGAGATACTCATTTGTGCTATACCATGGATAACCTAGAAAAATAGTATTCTGAGGCTGGCACTGTGGCATAGTGGGTAAAGCTGCACCAGTTCGAGTCCTGGCTGCTCTACTTCCAATCCAACTCCCTACTAATGTGCCTAGAAAAGCAGCAGAGATGGCCCAACTCCTTGGGCCCCTGCACGCATGTAGAAGACTTGGAAGAAGCTCTTGGCTCCTGGCTTCAGATCGGTCCAGCTCTGGCCATTGCGGCCATTTAGGGAGTGAACCAGCATATGGAAGACCTCTCCCCAACCCTTCTACCTCTCTCTGCCTCTCTGCCTCTCCCCTTTCTATAACTCTGCCTTTCAAGTAAATAAATAAATCTTTTAAAAAATTATGCTAACAGAAAGAAGTCATATATGATCCCATTTACATGAAATATCTAGAACAGCAAAACCCAAAGAGGAATTTAATTAGTAGTTGCTAGAAGCTGAAAGAAAGAGGGAATGATAGCGACTGTTAATGGGTATTGGGTTTATCTTGGGGATAATGAAAATATTCTGAAATTACATAGGGACAATAGTTGCACAACTTTGTGCATATATTAGAAACTATTTGTACATTTTAAAGGAGTGAGCTTATAATATGCAAATTGTATCTCAATAATCTGTCATTGACTGAGAAACTATTAAGCATCTACCATGTAGCAGTCATTATGAAACTTGGATGATGAGATGAATATTTGTAGAATGTGGTCCTCACTCTCAAATGGACCAGTCCATTAATGAAAACAAGCATATCAAAAGATAGCTGCAATAAGTATGATGGGACCATGAGGTGTTACTATTCAGATAGAGCAATAATGAATATGATGGGGCTGTGGGGTTATTACTATTCACAGACAAGATCAAGAGGCAATGAATCAGTCTGTCTACAAGAATTAGGGTGTGCTTCTTTGAGGAGTGGGCACGAAGGCTAAGAAACAGTTTGCAGGAGGTAATGCAGACACTGAAAAAGCAGATTGCAAGTACATGAAAGGCAAAAAGCTCATCTCCAGGGTATAGTTAACTAACTCTTTGAAACCAAAATGAGTTCCCTTCCCTGAATTAGATGTCATCAGAATCACTGTGAACATTTTTATCAGGCTTCTAGGAGTAGAGATACATTTTGCAACGGGAAGTGGGGTATACTCCAGTGAAAGAGAGGGGAGCCATACCATCCCCACAGGCAGAGCACATCCTAGCAGTAAACACCATAAATAAGAGCAGGCAGTAACTCCCAGCGTATATAATTAACATCATGAATAAGATTAAGTGGGTCTGTGCACTGAGGTAATGTAAATATCCCCATCAACTCAATCAGACACAAATAATGACTCCAGCAAAAACTTATCTGGCCAAATAAAAGCTCTTATTGTTTTCCTATTCCAACAACTAACTAATCAACACTCATTCATAAAGAGAACATAACTATGATTAAATATAAATTCCAGATAGGAAAGATTCATTTTACAACTTTCCCAGCTGATTAGACACACAGACACAATCTTGTTACCTATTCCCTTCTTTGAAGCACATTTCATCAATCTGGAAAATGAAGGCAAGACCACTGATTGGAGGGCAAACCTGAAAGGGATTAAACACTTAGCATGGCATTCTAAAATACTGTAATTACAGTGCAATTAACCATACTGCATATTAAACATGCAACTCTGAAATGTGTTCAGACTCCTCAATTATAACTAGTTATTCTTCAAAGAATTTTGCCGCCCACATTGAATTTCTTTAGTGCTTCTTTGTTATAATTTAGGTGTGACAGTCACTAATATATCTTAAAGGACAGTTAAGAAATTGTGGACATTCTTTACTGTAAACCTAACACATGCATACCGGGCAATACCCAAGAATTAATAACTAATCATCATGTTTGATAGTCAGATCTATTATGAACTAGGCTTTGCCCACTTTAAAACATGTTAATGGTCAGCTATGAAGAGGCATTGAGATTGAGGTAAGTGTAGAGGGCCCAGGTGGAAGTCTAGAAACTTGTATGTGTTCTTGATTTTCCCAAGCAGGTCAGTTTTTTTGGTCTGCATCTCAATTTCTTCATCTGTCAATTGGGGTTCTATCTGTCTAAGACACTGGTAAGGATCAAAAAGCTTAGCTGATAAGAAAATTAGAAAAGTTGGTAATTTTATCCAAATCAAAGGTGTGACCTTATTATGGATTTGATTGTATCCTGAAAGGTTGATCAATGGAAAGGGACAGAGATGTTTGCAGTCATGGTTCAGGCCAGGAACCATTATATAAAATATTTAACCATAGCTCTAACCAATAATAACAAAGTCAGTTTTAGCAACTGGTATAACCTGCAGAGTACAGATCAGTTGAAGATCACTCTAGGTTTCAGAGAGTTTTGAAAACAGGACAGAAAATGGTGGCATTTGTTGGAAGAAAAATACCTCATGACATTCTGATGAACCTTGTGCTAATAGCAGCAGAGTTTCTATACTAAGGGAGCTAGGAGTCACCCTTGAAATTTTTTGTTTAATTGTTTGTTTTCTCTGCCAGACCTATCTAAGAAGAAGCATGTCTGTCTTAATCACCTCTATATTCCTAACCAACACAATGCCTAGTATAAGGACTCAGTAAATGTTTGTTATGTGTAAATGAATTAATAAACAAAAAAATGAACAGCTATTTCAGCTGTATTACTCTAATAGACTAATCTAGAATTCTATGTTCTAGGAAGCATGATTTAAGAGAAGTTTGGATAAAGGAGAGCGGCCATGGCTGAGAAAACAAGAGGTCATTAGCCTAGATACAGAAGATCCATAATGTATTAGGTGCCTTAAGACATTTTCTATATGAAAATGCAACATACAAAAATATGTAGGACACAGCTAAGGTAGTAGTGAGAGGGAAGTATATACTTCTAAATGTTTACATTAGAAAATAGGAAAGATTTTTAAAAAGAATCTAAATAACCATCTCAAGAAACCAGAAAAAGGAGATCAAATCAAATTCAAAGGAAACAGGAAGAAGGGAAGAATTAAGATGGAAGCAGAGATAAATGGAATTTAAAATAATAGGGAATATCAATACAACAAAACCTGAAGCACTGAAAAAAGTCAGTAAAATTGACTAACAAATTGAGAAAGATAAAAAGAAAATACATAAATAATAGTATATATTATCTATAATGATATAGAGAATATCCATATGCCATTAAAATATAATAACTGATTAAATAGTAATAGGTCAAAGAATAAATCACAATGATAATTGTAAACAGTTTGGGATGAATAAAAATAAAATAATAATAAAATATACAGGATGCAAGGAAAGCAGTGCTCAGAGGAAAATTTATAGTTGATGATGCCTATACTAAAACTAAAAGATCTCAAGTCAATAATCTATTGGACACCTTAATAAACCAGAAAAAGAGAAGCAAACTAAACACAAAGCTAAGCACAGAAAGGAAATAATAAAGATTAGAGTGCATATAAATGAAAGGTACAATACAAAAACAATATAGAGAATTAGTCAAATCTAAAGTTAGTTATTTTTAAAAATCAAGAAAATTGGGCGACTTAAGCTAGAATGACTAAAGTTTAAAAAAAGACTCAATTATTAAAATAAAAACTTAAAGTAGAGACATTACTCCTGAGTTTCCAGATGTGAAAAGGACTATAAAAGAATGCAATGGGCCGGCGCCGTGGCTCAACAGGCTAATCCTCCGCCTTGCGGCGCCGGCACACCGGGTTCTAGTCCCGGTCGGGGCACCGATCCTGTCCCGGTTGCCCCTCTTCCAGGCCAGCTCTCTGCTGTGGCCAGGGAGTGCAGTGGAGGATGGCCCAAGTGTTTGGGCTCTGCACCCCATGGGAGACCAGGAGAAGCACCTGGCTCCTGCCATCGGAACAGCGCGGTGCGCCGGCCGCAGCGCGCTACCGCGGCGGCCATTAGAGGGTGAACCAACGGCAAAGGAAGACCTATCTCTCTGTCTCTCTCTCTCACTGTCCACTCTGCCTGTCAAAAATAAAAATAAAAAAAAAAAAAAAAAAAAAGAATGCAATGAACTACTGCCAAAAAATTAGATAGCCAGACTGAAATGGAAAAATTCCTAGACATACACTATCAAAACTGACTCAAGAAGAAAGAGAAAACCTAAATAGACCTACAACAAGTAAAGAAATTGAATCAGTAATCACAAATGAACTAACAAATAAAAGTCAGAATTACAGGACTTCACTGGTGAATTCTACCAAAGACTTAAAGATATTACACTAATCTTTCCCAGACTCTTCAAAAAAAATATATACGAGGTGGGAACACATCTTGATTCAGTCTAGGCAGCCAACATTGCTTTGATACCAAACTAAACAAAGATAACACAAGAATCTATAGACTAACTTCACTTATGAATATAGAAGCAAACATCCTCAACAGAATACTAGCATACCAAATCCAGAGGCATATTAAAAGCATTACATACCATGATGAAGTAGGATTGATCCCAGGAATGCAAGGGTGGTCCAACAAGTGAAAACCAATCAATGTAACACTTCACATTAATAGAATAAAGGAGAGATACCTACATGATGCAGAAAAAGTCTTTGACAAAATCCAACACCTTCTCATAATAAAAACTTTCCATACACTAGTAATGTAAGAGAACTTCTTCAACAGGTAAAAGGCTATCTATAAAAAACCTACAACTGGCATCATACTCAATCATGAGAGACTAAGCTTTTCCTTTATAATCAGAATAAAGATAAGGATGATGGATTTCACCACTTCCACTCAACATTGCACTGGAAATCCTACACAGAGAAATTGGTCAAGAAAAATAAATCAAAATCATTCCAGTTGGAAAGGAAGAAGTAAAACTATCCATATTCTCAGATAACATGAGTTTATATATAGAAAACCCTCAGGAATCCATGAGTAAACCTACTAGAGTTAATAAACAAATTTACCAAAGTGTCATGATACATATCAACATGTAAAAGTCCACTGTAGGGGCTAGTATCATGGAGTAGTAGGTTAAGCTTCTGCTTGTGACACCAGCATTCCATATGGGTGCCAGTTCGAGTCATGACTGCTCCACCTCCAATCTAGGTCGCTGCTAATGTGCCTAAGAAGGCAACGGAAGATGGTCTGAGTGCTTGGGCCTCTGCACCCACATGGGAGACCCAGAAGAAACTCCTAGCTCCTGGTTTCAGCCTGGCTCAGCCCCAGCCATTGCTGCTATTCAGGGAACGAACCAGTGGATGGAAGATCTTTCTCTCTCTCTCTCTCTCTCTGACTCTTCGTCTCTCTGTGTAACTTTGACTTTTAAATAAATAAATAAATCTTTAAAAAAAAAAAAAAACACTGGCAAGGCACAATCTAAGAGGAAATTTCTTAAAATTTTTTTTATAGTAGAAAATGATAAAATACATCAGAATAAATTTAAACAATGAGATGCAAGACTCATACACTGAAAGTGACAAAACGGTGCTAAAAGAAATTTAAAAGACCCAAATAAATGGGAAGGTAACTCATGTTCATGTATTAGAAAATTGCTGGCGCTGTGACGCAGCGGGTTAACGCCCTGGCCTGAAGCACCGGCATCCGATATGGGTGCCAGTTCTAGTCCCGGCTGCTCCACTTCTGATCCAGCTCTCTGCTATGGCCTGGGAAAGCAGTAGAAGATGGCTCAATTGCTTGGACTCCTGCACCTGCATGGGAGACCCAGAAGAAGCTCCTGGCTTTGGATTGGCACAGCTCTGGCCGTTGCAGCCAATTGGGGAGTGAACCATCAGATGGAAGACCTTTCTCTCTCTCCGCCTCTCCTCTCTCTGTGTAACTGATTTTCAAATAAATAATAAATCTTTATTAAAAAAAATTAATGTTGTTAAGATGACAATGTTCCCCAAAGGTATCTATATATAATGTATACATATACATATAATATAATAGCTATTTTTAAAAATCCCGATATTTTTGCAGGAATAGAGAAACTCATTCTAAAATTCATGTGACATTAAATGGAAACACAGATAGCCAAAACAATATTGAAAACTAAAAACAGAGTTGGAGGACTTATATGTCCCAATTTCCTAACATCCTACAAATATACAGAAATAATAATAAGCAATGGTATAGAACTGGCATCAAGATACATGTTAGATCTCTGGAACAGAAATGAGAGCCCAGAAATAGAACCATATATCCATAGTCAACTGTTTTTTTTTTGTTTTGTTTTGTTTTTGTTTTTGTTTTTTGACAGGCAGAGTGGACAGTAGAGGGAGACAGAGAGAAAGGTCTTCCTTTTTGCCGTTGGTTCTCCCTCCAATGGCCACCGCGGTAGGCGCGCTGTGGCCAGCGCACCGCGCTGTTCCGATGGCAGGAGCCAGGTGCTTCTCCTGGTCTCCCATGGGGTGCAGGGCCCAAGCACTTGGGCCATCCTCCACTGCCTTCCCGGGCCACAGCAGAGAGCTGGCCTGGAAGAGGGGCAACCGGGACAGGATCGGTGCCCCAACCGGGACTAGAACCTGATGTGCTGGCGCCGCAAGGCGGAGGATTAGCCTGTTAAGCCACGGCGCCGGCCTGTGTTTTTTTTTTTTTTAAGATTTATTTATTTATTTGAAAGAGTTACACAGAGAGAGGAGAGGCAGAGAGAAAGACAGAGAGAGGTCTTCCATGGGATGTTCACTCCCTAATTGTCTGGGATGGCCGGAGCTCTGCCTATCAGAAGCCAGGAGCCGGAGCTTCCTCCAGGTCTCCCACACAGGTGGGAGGCCCAAGGAATTGGGCCATTTTCTACTGCTTTCCCAGACCATAGCAGAGAGCCGGATGAGAAGTGAAACGGCCGGGTCTCGAACCGAAGCCCATATGGGATGCCAGCGCTTCAGGCCAGGGTATTAACCCCCTGCACACAGTGCAGCCCCTGTCAACTGGTTTTTGATAAGGGTTCTAAGACTATTCAGTCAGGAGAAAAAAGCCTCATCAACAAAGGGTGCTGAGACAATTGGATATCCATACGCAAAGAAGGAAGTTAGACTTTATCTCATTCCTCATATCAAAATCAACCTGAACTGAATCAAACAACTAAATGTAACAGCTAAAACTATAGAACTCCCTCAAGAAAGAACAGTGATGAGCTGTGTAACCGGGGCTTGGAAACAATTTCTTAGACATGGCACCAAAAGTATAAGCAAAAAAAGGAAAAATAGATACATTGGATCTCATCAAAACAAAAATATTTTGTGCTTCAAAGGACAATACCAAGAGAATAAAAAGAATAGAGTAAAATATTTGCAAATCATGTATCTGGTAAAAATTAGTAACTAAGATGTGTTATATTCTTATAATTAAATAACAAAAAGACAGACAACTCAATTAAAAAGTAGGGGAATGATTTAAATAGACATTTCTCCAAAGAAGATATACAAATGGCCAAAAAGTACATGAAAAGATGCTCAACGTCATTAGCCATTGGGGAAATTCAAACCAAAACCACAATCAGATACCACTTCATACCCACTAGGATAGTAATTATTAAAACAAATTAGAAAGTATTGGCAATGATGTGAAGAAATTAGAACCCTCGCCCATTGCTGGTGAGAATGCAAACTGGTACAGTTACTGTGGAAAAATTTGGTAGCTCCAAAAAAGTTAAACAGAATTACCATGCGACCCTGTAGAAGTGAAAGAGAACGAAAACAGGTATTTGAACAAAATAGCAGCCTTGAGCACAACAGTCATAAGGCAGAAACAACCCAAATGCCCAGTAATGGATGAGTGGCTAAATAAAATATGGTGCCTGCACACAATGGAGTATTATTCATCTATAAGAAAGAATGGAGTGTGACACACACCAAACATGAATGAGCCTTGAAAACATTATGCTGAGTGAAAGGAGCTAGAAACAAAGGGTGACATTTCGTATGATCCCATTGATATGAGTATCTAGGGTATGAAAATTCATACAGGGTTGTGAGGAAGTTGAAATGGTGGGTGCCTGCCTAATGGGTGTGGGTTTTCCTTTTGGGGTGATGAAAATGTTTTTGACCTAGAGAGTAGTGATGCATTTGTGAATCTACTAAATACTACTGAACTACGTACTTAAAATCACAACTAATAGATTTTTTTAATAAGTTTAAAATGACAAAAAATAGTAAAAAAAATAATGTGAGCTCTATGTTCAAAAATTCACAAACTTAGAGAAAATTAACCAATTCCTCAAATATCAGAAGCTACTACAACACAATTAAGATGAAATGGACAAACTGAATAAACATCAAAAAGGTGAATTTGTAGCTGCAAAATCTTCTGCCAAAATAAATATCTAAGCCCAGATAATTTCATTGGAGAATTCTACAAAGCATCTAAAAATTAACTCAAAATTTATACAGTATCTTCTAGAAAGTATAAGAGGAGGGAATAGTTATTAACTAATTTTATGAGGCTAGTATTACCAAAACCAGACAAATACAAGGAAAAAAAAGAAAAATTATAGACTAATGTATATCATTAATATAGACATAACAATTCTCAATGAAATTTTAGCAAATTGAATGAAGCAATATACAAAAAAAATTACATACAACATCACAAAAACTTGTACATCAAAAGACACCATCAACAAAATAAAAAGGCATCCACAGGATGGAAGAAAATATTTACCAATCATATATCTGAAAGCAATTGCTACTCAGATTTATATAGAGAACTACTAATCTCTACAACAAAAAGTACCCCAAACAACCTTCTTTAAAAACAGGCAAAGGACATAAGTAGACATTTCTCCCAAGATATTCAAGTAACCAATAAACGCATGAAAAAAATGCTCAACATCACTAATCATTAGGAAAATACAAATAAAAACCATAATGAGATACCTCACATCCATTGGAGTGGCTACTATCAAAACAGATAGGATGCAACAAGGGTTGGCTATGATACGGAGAAAATGAAGTCTTTGAAGACTGTGGATGAGAATGTAAATGGTACAGCTGCTGGGGAAAACAGTAAGGTGGGTCCACCTGTTGGCTACTGTCAATACTGCTGCTGTGAACATGAACGTGCAAATAGCTCTTCGGGACCCCGCTTTCTCTGTCTCTCTGCCTTTCATGTAAACAAAATTAGATAAATACATTTTAAAATACCTTGTTTTCAATTCCTTTGAGTACATACCCAGAAGTAAAATTGCTGGATCACATGGTAATTCTATGTTTAATTTTTTTCCGCAGAAGAGATGTGGCTTTAAAAGCGTGACACAAGAGATCCTTGTAGTGATTTGGGCTGTTCTATACCTTGTCTTCATCACTGTCAATACCCTGGTTGTGACACTGTACTCCAGTTACAGAAGATTACACCACCGAGGGAAACTGAAAGTATGCATGAGGCCTCTCCGCATTATGTTTTACAACCGTAAAAATAAAAATTTTTTAAGTTTTCTCATTTATTGCTATTTTTATTGAAGTGAAATTTTTAAAAATTTTCCTATTTTAATCTTTAACAGAGTAAATGTTGATAGACATAACACCCTTAAAGAGAGTTCTCTGGGGGCCAGCGCTGCATCCTTTATGGGTACTAGTTTGAGTTCCAGCTGTTCCACTTCTGATCCAGCTCTCTGCTATGGCCTGGGAAAGCAGTAGAGGATGGCCCAAGTCCTTGGGCCCCAGCACTTGTGTGGGAGACCTGGAAGAAACTCCTGGCTCCTGGCTCCGATCTGCCCAGTTCTGGCCATTGCAGCCATTTGGGGAGTGAACCAGCAAATGCAAGACTTTCTCTCTCTCTCTCTCTCTCTCTCTCTCTCTCTCTCTGCCAGTGCATAATTCTGCCTTTCAAATAAATAAATAAATCTTTTTTTAAAAAAAAATAGAGAAAGTTCTTTGAAGGTCCTCCATATTTTTTAAGAATGATGTCCTGACAGTTTAAGAATTGTTCCTCCACCCTATGGCCCATAGGTGTAGAATTATTTTTCTACTCAGGCAAGGCAGAAGTTGTTGCATTTAACTAGGAACTTGGGTGATTTCAAAACATTAATAAACAGAAACAGTTAAAATCTACTGCAGTGTCCTTCCAACTTTGTTTTTCTATATAGCAGCTGCCTACAGTAATACAAGCAAGGAAACACTCCAGAAGTACGGACGACGCACCAGAACTCCATCTGGATGGGTAATGTGGACACACAAGGAATCAAATTGCAACCAGATGACTATTTTCATGAAAATTCTGTTTCCTTGAAGCTTGTTTCAGAGTCTAGCAGGTCCTTCAGGAAGTACTGACACAGAAAGCTTGCAGTGTGTAAACTGTGGAAGTGTATGAGAAGTGAGAAAAAGAACCTTAGGAATGATAGAAACTCTGACAAAAACCCAGTGTGGGACAGAGGCATCTGACCTAGCAGTTAAGACACTCACCTCCCACATTGGAGTGCCAGGGTTCAATTCCCAGCTCTGGGACTCCAGCATTCCTGTTCCACGGACACCTTGGGAGACAGTAGTGACTGGGTTCCTGCCACCCGTGTGAGAAACCTGGATTGAATTCCTGGCTCCCAGCTTTGGCCTTGGCCCAGTCCAAACCATTGCTGACATTTGGGGACTGACCCAGTGAGTGGGAGTGAGCCTACTCTCTCTGATACGTATCTCATATCTTTCCCTGTCTCTCTGCTACTCATTTAAATTAATAATTCATTTTTTAAAAAGATTTATTTATTTATTTGAAAGTCAGAGTTACACAGAGAGAGGAGAGGCAGAGAGAGACAGAGAGGTCTTCCATCCGATGGTTCATTCCCCAGGTGGCCCCAACAGCCGGAGCTGCGCCCCGATCTGAAGCCAGGAGCCAGGAGCTTCTTCCAGGACTCTCATGCAGGTGCAGGGGCCCAAGCACTTTAGGCCATCTTCCACTGCTATCCTGGGCCATAGGAGAGAGCTGGACAGGAAGTGGAGCAGCTGGGTCTCAAACTGGCACCCATATAGGGCGCCAGCACTTCAGGCCAGGGCGTTAACCCACTGCACCACAGTGCCAGTCCCAATAATTCATTTTTAAAAATCTAAGGCAGTACTACGCTTAAAAAAGAGTATCTCTACATGGATGATTCTATTAAAGACCTTGGTTTCCAATTTATTTTTTTAAAAAAACTGACAAACTAATGCTGTAGTAGCATAGAAATGGAATTTGGGAGAAAACACAACATGTTTTGAAACAAAACGGTCAAGGTGTGCTGACATTGTTCATATTTTGCTAATACATCATTATTATGCATACTCTAGATGAATCCACTGTTACTATATTGACTGCGACTTTAGTGTTATGTCTAGATAACTATTACCTTTTCAATCGGTTTTCCACAGAGAGGCTGTCACTCCACTTATGCTTCTGAAAAACCTGACAATCAGCACCCACCAACTGGCCTACTTCTACAACACACATCCCATGCTGTATTTCAAAATAGTACTCACTGACTAATGTGTGCAGTGTCTAGGACTTGAACTGTGGCTACAGTGTAAGGTGTGTCATGGATTTGCTTTGGGTTTAAATCATCTCCAAACACTGTTAAGCGTTTGCACTGCTATTAACTTCAAACAAGCGTCAGATAGTTCCTAATAAGGAGTTCTGGCTTTTCTTCCTGGAGACTTATTTTCCTTTCTGGTCACTGTAGCCTCGTCAAATGATCTGTGTTAACATTTCACACCGGCCCACCTCCTAAGCAAACTTTGCATCCTCAATGAAAGAATGACAAGAAGGAAACAGAGTAGAGTGAAGTGGGAAACAAATCTTGGGTCTTTTTTGGAAGGCAACACTGCAATTTCTTGGTGAAAATGATAACATTCACCCTACAGTAAAAAACTTATTTCTGTATAAATCGTAAGTATCACTATACAGGAGAGTTCAAGACAAAATATCCTAACTACTGTGTCTCAACTAACGCAGAAATCGCACCAGGAATCTTCTAACAGGTGAGGACTTGGATGTCCTGAGCAGGCGCGGCGGTTAGGATGCCGCTGGGAAGCCAGGAGCCGCTGGGTCTCCAGGGGCGGCGCCCACTTACCCGCCGCCGGGCCAGCGCGGCGCTCGGGCCTCGGAGGCGGGTGATGGCGGCCACCGGTCCGCAACTCCCGCTGAACCCTAACACCGGAGCGCGGGTCGCCCGGGACCGAGGCGAAGACCCGCTGGAGGCCCTGGCGGCGGCCTTGGGGGACCACGGGGAGGAGAACGTGGTGCGACCTGCGTGGGCGTCGGCTGACGGTCACAGAGACTTTCCTGGGGTGGGGGATCCTATCAGCTTCGAGGACTTTGTGACCTTTTCTTCCATTTATCACTCGAATGAAGAGTATTTCAGGAAACTAGAAGAGCTGAAGGCTGCCCACATGGACACTATGGCCAAATTAAAGACAACCTACCACAGCCACTTACCTCGAACGGAGGTTTGGCCAGTGACCATCGGGCAGGATGCTCCCAGCGGATCCTCCAGACCTGTATGGGAAAGGAACTCCCATCACCCCATAATGACGTGGTTTTCGGATCCCGACTTAGGCTGGTGTTCCTCTTTCTGCACTTCATCCTCTGAGGAGGACTGGCCCAGCCTAGCAAAAGAGCACCCTGGGAAAACCAGAGAGATGACCTATGCTAAGGAGCTCATCCAGAACATGTGGGCAGACTTCCGTGTTAGAGATTATATTCGGGGTGAAGACCCCGACCGTCCAGCCGTGGAAGGACCCAAGAGGACACGCCGAGAATGGGTGCCGAGGCTTACGGTACCGGAGCCTTTCCAAATGACCATACGAGAACAGAAGAAAACAGAGGCCCTGAAATCTCAATGGGATCCCAAAATGGCACATAAACTGCTCAAAAAGCAAGAAGAGGATGCTGAGTGTAGGAAGAAGTTCCGAGCCACCCCGGTTCCCGCAGGTGTCTTGCTCCCCCTGTACCATGAGATGGTCAAGCAAAATGAAGAAAGGAGGAGGACCATGAAGGAGAAAAACATAGAAGCTCTTTTGGCTTCTCTAAAGCCTTTTACGTTTATTGCAAGAGAGGAACAGAAGCAGGCAGTCCGGGAAAAGCAACTCAGAGACTTTTTGAAATCTAAAAAGAAAACAAACAGATGTAAAGCCAGGCCCGCACCTCCATCTATGTATGGTTCAGCTACCAGGGACCAATGCAAAGATCTGTGTCGGGACAGCAGGGCGCAGCGGAGAGCCCAGGAGCTTTTACAGACTTCGCCCCCTCCGCCCCGGAAGGCAGCTTGCAGACGCCCGAGGAATCCCAGGTGTCCTGAGCAGGCTGTCAAGTGCAGGCGCAAGGCAAGCGGCCAGATTCCTGAGTTTGAAGACCTCCCTGAGAGACATCAGAATCACCCCTCGGAACACAAGTGTCCGAGACTCAAACCGTTCGATCTTCATGCATCCACCAGGGCTACCAAGAGCAGGAAGGTTCTGGCAGACATCAAAGCAGATGAAGAAAATGTCAGAGAAACACGTTGGCCTTGTGTGCCCTCGAGACGTCACTCAACAGTACCGAGTGCCAGTGCAAAGCCCATGCCTTGTAGCTGCAGCCTCCCCACGCCCACGGTGTCTGCCAGAACACGAGAAGAAGCCCTCAGGAGATCACTCGAGGAAAAGAAGATGTTGCAAGACGAGAGAAATCGGGTCCTGGCCAAGCAGAAGCAAAGAATGAAAGAATTGCAGAAACTGCTGACAAGCCAGGCTGAGGGTGGTGACTCACATCAAGGTGCAGCTCAGATGCCCAACTCCGGGCTTACGTATCTCAGAAAGAGTGCAGAGGAAGGAGGGAGACAATATTGACGAGAACTAGAAGAAAGCGAAGAGCACTTTAAAAGGAAGCCATTGCTATTTGCAAGAGTTGCTCAGGAAAATGCAATAACGGCAGTAGAAAAGCTTTATTTTAAGACCCTAAAAGCACTAGGAATATTGAACTCACTTCCAAGAAAGGCCCAAGTGGAAAAGTACTCAAGCACTTCAACAATCAAGACTTGCAAACTTTCACTGAAGATAAGGAAAGCCTCCACGAAGAAGCAAAACCAGAAGAAAGAAGAGGAAGACATTTATTTTGTTGGTACCCACAGTCAAGATTTGTGCAAGGAAGAAGAGGAAGCGGGTGAAGAAAGGGAAGGGGCGACACCTGTTGAGGAATAAAATGGGGTCAGCAAGATCTCCTCTCCACGCCCTTGCTGTCATTGGCAGCATCATGGCCATCCGCAGCTGCATGTGTGATGTTGAGAACATCTGTGGGGACAGCGCTGAGATGTGCAGTTATTGAACAAAGACATCAGAACCCCCCAAAAGGCACAATGCAGCTGATTGGTCATTTGGTCGGTTAGAGTAAGGCTTTGCCTACCCAGTTTTGAAAATTGCTACATTTGGTCCTTTTGCCACTCTGATCTTGTTTGTTTTCTTTAGAAATGAGACTCACAGCCATCACCAACTGATTACTAATCAAATTACATATCACTTCATTATTACCAATGGGAAAATAGCTTAGTATTGAGAGCAGAGAGAGGTGTTGGCCTTTAGTGATTTGCCTTTTAAAAATTCTCTGGAAGGCATGAATCAATAAATATTTCTAATTATAAAAAATGCCACTTGGGAGTCCCACACCCTGTATGAGATTACCTGGGTTCAAGTTCAAGCTTCCAGTTCCAGCTTCCTGTTCACGCAGACCCTAGGAAGCAGGGGGTAATGTTCAGTTACTTGGGTTCCTGCCACCCACAGGGGAGACCCACACTGTAGTTCTGGGCTCCTGGTTTCAGTCTGGCCCAGCTCAGACTGTTGTGGACATTGCAGGAGTGAACCAGTAGATAGGAGATCTTCCTTCAGATATAGGAGATAGACAGATAGACAGAAAGATAGATAAATAGATAGGAAGTTTAAAAAGAAATTGGACTTCTAAGACTATTTGGAGGTTCATGTTATAGACCCTCTCAGAATTCTAGGCTGGATACTGCACTATACTGGTAGGAGCACAAGCTTTGGCTCTGAAAGCCCTCGCTCAAACATCGCTCTGACATTTAGTAGCCTCAGTTTTACTCTACACAATGATAATAATAGTGCCCAGCTTATGCATTTGTTGTGAGGATTAAATGAGACATTGCAATGTGCCATGACATAACATGGTATTTATTGTATCAGATGGTTCCGTACCATTCATAGGCACCTGTTGGAAGCAGAATGGAAGATCAGCAGGTTTTAACTGAGAATTCACTAGATAATGCTCCCCATAAATGAAGATGATCTGTGGGCCCAGAAGGGAAGTCGTCACTCACATGATACTAATCCCTCAGCAGTTCAGAGAGTCTTCTCTCTCTCCTCCTTTACGCCTTTTACTGACTTATCCTCTATTATTATCTCACAGTCCCGCATCCACCCTTTTCTGTATGCTCCCTCGTTGTGGCTGGGAGTTTATCCACTACATTTCCCATTAGCCTCTGCTAATGTTTTCTCAGGAGAGCAGAAGGCAGGAGGAGGGAAAATTCCACCCCCAGGACTCCCTGTCAGGCAGCCACCTTAGAAGGGAAGGGATCTGTCCTGTGGTGATTCCCTGTTTCCACCCAGGGTCCCAACTCCGTGTTCCACCCACCTCCCACCAGGGTCCTCTGGAGCACTTCTAGGTTCTAATAAAACCACCAGTCCAATGGAGTGGAAACTGCTGCTTCTCACAGTGCTAACAATGGCTTTCCCAATGGGCGTGCATTGCTCTGTCAGCCCTCCAGGGCAAGTGAAGCAAATTCCTTATGTCAGTTGAAATATGTAGAGAAGTTCCTGTCACCTTTACTTGCCTTTAACTGATATAACTTCCTGTTACTCTTGGGGAAAAGGGACAAACCCTTAGTGTAACCTCAAGACCCCACGTGTTCTTGTCCCTGTCCTCCTCCCAAGCTCATCTGGGGATCTGTCCTTGAGTCTCCTTGACCTTTTTCCTTCTTCAAATGCTCCATTGTCCACCTCGCCCCATGCTCTTCCCATGTGTGCTCCTTCCACCTGAAACAGTCTTCCTAACACCATCCCCTTGGGGATTTTTATTCATTCTTTTTTTTTTTTTTTTTTTGACAGGCAGAGTGGACAGAGAGAGAGACAGAGAGAAAGGTCTTCCTTTGCCATTGGTTCACCCTCCAATGGCCGCTGCGGCCGGCGCACCGCGCTGATCCGAAGCCAGGAGCCAGGTGCTTCTCCTGGTCTTCCATGGGGTGCAGGGCCCAAGCACCTGGGCCATCCTCCACTGCCTTCCTGGGCCACAGCAGAGAGCTGGCCTGGAAGAGGGGTAACCGGGACAGAATCTGGTGCCCCGACCAGGACTAGAACCCGGTGTGCCGGTGCCGCTAGGCAGAGGATTAGCCTGTTGAGCCACGGCGCCGGCTCGGATTTTTATTCATTCTACAGGTCTCTGCTTGAATGTCACTTTCTCAAAGAGACATTTCTTGAGCTCTACAAATCCTATTTTTTTTTTCCTAAACAAGGACTCAGCTAAAAACCATAATATACATCTCACCATATTCCACTAAAGAAAAAAAATGAACACCAAAATAGGCACCAGAAGGTGGAAAGTCATACAATTTTGTTCAATTAACCAGGTAAAACAAATATTTCAATTCAAGCCTGGTTTCAAAAGTAGATGCTCCAACCATGGCTTTGAGTTCTGTGACAAGAGAATCCAGAATTGCCCCTAAAGTGCCCTGGTGGCAGGTGGTGGACCATTTAGTAGAGGCCCTGGTATTGAAGTAGGGAGCAACAATGGATGGGTCCACTTCTGAAGTTGCCTTCTGCATGTAGACCATCCTTGGCTTATGTTTGCAAGGATTTGAAGGAACTTAGGAAGGAATTTAACCCGATTCTTCATGCCCACGCTCAGAGGCATCAGCTCTATCTTGCCTCTGAGGACCAAGCTTCTGCCTTCTCAATAGAAATGCAATTGCACACTACCTCCTTTCCAGCCAGCCCTTTGCCCCGGCACCACTGTGAATGCTCAAAGCCCCACACAACTGTGGTATTGCAAAGACAACCACCTAAATTGAACCTGCTGACTGCCCTTGGGGCTAAGTCAGACATAACGAGCCTTGTAAACAGATTTTCTGAAACTGAAGCATGCAAACTGTTACCTTCACTTTGTTAAAAGGCTTCCTATAGAAGATTCCCAGATTAGTTTTCATACTCATTCACACCTCCCAGAGCTTGCTTCTCTCTTGGTCCTGCTAATATCAGCGCAGGCTTATCAGCTCACTTAGGCTACATGGTCTAACGGGAGCATCCATCAAACAACTGTCTGTTTCTCCTTAGGAAGAAGAAAATGGGAAATAAAGAAGACAAGGCTACACACACGACTTCATGTCTACCTAAACACAGCACACAGGCATGTTTGTTGGCTTTTGAACAACATTACTCCTGGGAAAAGAGGCTTGCAACCGTCCCTTACCAGTCCAAATCCATATCACCTCAACTTCTTTGACATTCACTCATTCATCTTTTCATTGATTCAACATGTGTTTGTAGAGTGCCTATGGATAGGATAGATAAGGTCCCTTGTCTCCTTGAGGAGAGAGAGAGAAAAATAAATGAACAAACCAAGAAACAATGCTATACAGAGAGTTTAAATTGGGATCGAGGATAGTAGCGGGGCTGCACAAGATGGTGTACTCAGGAAGCACCCTTCTGGTAGGATGATACTTACCCTTACGATTAAGTGACAAGGAGCCAATTAGGTATTCAATGGAGAATGAATAGGTTTGTTTAAAAATTTTATTTATTTGAAAGGCAGAGTTACAGAGAGAAAGAGATAGACAGAAAGAGACAGAGAGACAGAGAGACAGAGACACAGGTCTTTCATCTGCTGGTTCACTCCCCAAATGGCCACAAAGGTTAGAGTTGGGCCAGGCCAAAGCCAGGACCCAGGAACTTCTTCTGGGTCTCCCAAGTGCATGCAGGGGCCCAAGCACTTGGGCTATCCTCTGCTGCTTTCCCAGGCCACAACAGGGAGCTGGATTAGAAGTAGAGCATCTGGGACTTGAACCAGCACCCTTATGGGGTGTCAGCACTGTAGGTGGTAGCTTAACCCACTACACTCCAATGCCCACCCCAAGTGAATAGTTCTTATAGAAGCCTGAAGACATAAAAAACTTAGATTCTTTACCTCACTCTATTATTTCATGTCTTAACTATTTTTTGGAAACTCAACAAAATTTTCTAAGGTCTAGATGCCAAAGCAAATGCCGATCTCATACAGTTACAGCAGTAAGAAACAAACTGATTTATTAGAAAGCATGTGGGACTTGAATGGCTTCATTCATTCGACTGATATTTACTGAGCATTTGCTTTATACCAGACACTGTTCTTTGACTTACTTATATATTTATTTATTTATTTGAAACAAAGAGAGACAGAGAGCTTCCTTCTGTTGGATCATTCTCCAAATATCCATAACACTAGGATGTTATCCATAACACATAACATCCAGGTCTCCCATTGGAGCAGTAAGGACCCAATGACTTGAGCCATCACTTGCTGCCTCCCAGGGTCTGCATTAACAGGAAACTAGAGCCATGAGCAGAGCTGGATACCTGACCCAGGCGCTCCTGTATGAGATGTGGGTGTCTTAACACTTAGGTCAGACATCTGGTCGCAGGTGCTGTTCTTGACACTAAGATTAATGTAATAAATGAGAAATAGCAAAAATAAATGGACAGTAGCAAATATGTTTAATAAATGCTACAAAAGGAGTCAGAACTGGGTCTCTCCAGGTATCCTAGCCACTCAGGGAACAGGCACCTCTCTCAGGGTTGGATAGTGAGAACAGATTTCCCAAAAGTGTTGCTTAAGCTAAGATGTAAAGTCAAAGAGGACTTAAATCACTGACTGGGAGACGAAGTGAAAGAGCATTTTTGGTGGAAGAAGCAATGTATGCATTGGCCCAAGGCAAGAATACATGGCACACTGAGTAGGGAAAACCCAGTATCAGGAGAGAAACAAAAAACAGGGCTGGAGACATCAGCTAGGAGTCTCTGAGGACATTGGTTAATCCTATTTGTGAAGGACTTGCAGGTTTGAATTAGTCCTGAAAATAATAGAGAGTGGTTGAAGATTTTTAAGGAGGGGAGAGACATGTCAGAAAGATCTCTCGCTGTAGTGGAAAGAAAATTTGGAGGATGTAAACTATTAATGCTGAACACTTAGGAGGCTCTTGCAGCAATTCAGAGACACTATGATGACCTGTGCCAAGATAATGGCAAGGAAGGCAGAAAAATAGGCCTAAGTACATTCAGGAGCTGGAGCTGGCAGCATTTGGTAACACAGTGGCTATGGAAGGTGAGTGAGATGGAGATATCAAAGATGAACCCCAGATTTCTGGCATGAACTGAATGGACAAGGGGTGCCATGGGCTGAGATAGGAAGACGAGATAAAGAACAGCTTTGGGAGCCAAATGAAGTTAGGCACATAAAGGGTATAAGATGCCTTTGAAGCCTCCAAGTAGGATCATCAAAGGTCAGATAGATATTTGGGTTTGCAGTTCAAGACAGTCCTTGAACATGGCCTGCCTAGACTTGGAAACTCATATAAGAGTCATCAGCTCCTTTTTTTTTGAATCTGGATTAAAGATCATTATTTTATGACATTAAGTAATTATTGTTAATTCTACTTAGGTATCAAAATGGTATAGAGATTATGAAATTTTTTAAATGTTCATTTGTTTATTTGAAAGCAGAGCAAGTGAGAGAGGAGAAAAAAGATTGATCTTCCCCTCTCTGATCCACTCCCCAAATGCCTGCAACAGCCAGGGCTGGGCCAGGCCAAAGTCAGGAGCCAGGCACTCCATCCGGGTCTCCCACATGGGTGGCAGGAACCCAAGTACTTGAGTCATCATCTCCTGCCCCTCGGGATGTACATTAGAAACAGAAGCTGAATTCAGTCACAGGCTCTCCAATATGGGATACCTACCAAAGGGCACTGCACTGTAATGCCATCTTTATGATTTTTTAAAACCTTAAGAAATCGGCCGGCGCCGTGGCTTAACAGGCTAATCCTCCGCCTTGCGGCGCCGGCACACCAGGTTCTAGTCCCGGTTGGGGCGCCAGATTCTGTCCCGGTTGCTCCTCTTCCAGGCCAGCTCTCTGCTATGGCCCGGGAAGGCAGTGGAGGATGGCCCAAGTGCTTGGGCCCTGCACCGGCATGGAGACCAGGAGAAGCACCTGGCTCCTGGCTTCGGATCAGCGCGATGTGCTGGCCGCAGCGGCCATTGGAGGGTGAACCAACGGCAAAAGGAAGACCTTTCTCTCTGTCTCTCTCTCTCACTATCTACTTTGCCTGTCAAAATAAATAAATAAATAAACCTTAAGAAATCTATGTATTAAAGTGCAATTCCATGATGGGGAAAGAGAGAAGAGAAGAGGTGCCATGTGCTGATAAGTATTGCAGCTGAGTGATGGGAACGTGGGAAGTTATTAAGCTATTATATCCACTTTTGTTTATGTTTGGAACTACCTAATAGTTTGTTGCTGTTTTTTTTATTAATTTAAGAGGCAGAGAAACAAATAGAGAGTTTCCCTCCACCTCAGTCCTCTCCATATTCCCATAACAACCCCATCTGGGGCTGGAGTGGGAGCTCAGTCCAGGCCTCCCATGTGGCTGGCAGAAATCCAACAGTTTGAGCCATTGCCACTGCCTCCCATGCATCAGCATGGCGCAGGAGTCAGGAGCTGGAGGCGGGTATCGAACCTGGGCACTCGGACAAGGGATGCAGGCATCCCAATCCCTAGTCCAAAAGCCCACCCCAATAGTCATTTACCTAGAGGAGAAAGAGTGAGAAATGGGTAAGATGGCTCTCGGATGAGAAGAGAAGGGAAGAAAAAGTTAAGGAGGTGAGTGAGACTGGCATCCTGAAGGATCTCAATGTTTAGGGGAAAACACAGAAATTGGGAATCATTGTAGAGATGCAGACTCTGCTGTCGAGTTAGGAGAAAACCAGGAGAGCAGGATGTCCCGGAAGGCAAACGAAAGTTTCAAAAAGGCAGGAATAACGGACCGTGTCAGAGAACGCAGAGGACTCGAGTAAAAGGAGGACTTAAAAGTTGTCCCTTTCCTTAGTAACCAGGGGGTTGCCGCGATCTGTCCTGGGCCATCAGTTCAGTGGAGGACACCAGTCCCAGATTCCAGTGGGAGGGGGGCAGAAGGAGGAGCGGTGCAGGCCACTCCCCGGAGGGAAAGAGAAGAGGGTTACAGCCAAAGGGAAGGTGAGACTGAGAAAGGGATTCTGGTGCTTCAGATGCAGGAGGCTTAAGCCTAAGGAGAAGAAGGCATAGCCTCGGGCATTCGTCCTAAACTTGTGTGGGCCACGTTTGTAAAATAGGGCAATAATAGGACAGCCCTTCAACGTTCAGACAAGATAAGTGGAGGTCTCCAATGAACCGTTAAATGTTGTGTTACTATTATTAAGTAGGGGAATGACAATTATTTAATATAAAGCCCAAGTAGCCTTACCATTCCACTTGTCCCCTCTATATAACTGAAGAAAGCCATTTCACCAGTGTACAGGAAAACAGAGAGCCTGGGCCAACAGAGTGAGTATAACCAGGAGCTAATACATGCCGGTTTTCTGTTGGACAAAGCAGAGGGGATGATTTATTTTGCAAAGCCAATGAATTAGCAACCATATTTTATTAATGATAAACAGGAAAAATATTTAAAGCCCAGTAACACATAGCCAACAGATTGTACGTATTACAAAAGGCAAATGTAATAATAAAGGAAGTAGAGTTCTATCAAAATTAAGTAATGAAAATGGTATTCAGAAACCCATTAGCAAGGAACTATGATGCTCGAAAAAGTAGCACTTTCAGTGTAAGCAAAGACCTTTGCTTTTAAAATCCTTAATGAAGATGAATCCAAAAAAAAAAAAAATACTAAAAGCCAGGGGAAAATCTTGAAAATCAAACTATAAAAAAATTCAGGCCGCTGCCTTGATGCCCATAATGGACTCTGAAGTCAATACTGAGCATGTTAGTTAAATAGCTGCCGACCAGTGCTAAGTGGATGTGGGAGGGACATTCTGCGTCTCTATTCTAGCGAGGGTTTTTTCCCAGTTTAAATCATCCTCTACGGCTGGAACTGAACATTTCCAAGCTCCAGACTGCAATTTAAAGCCACAGCCGGGGCAGGTTTCCTCTTGGCTCCCTGTTGTCTCTTGCGGTGCCCTCTTCTCCACCTGCCTTCTCTTCATGATCTCCACTCTTTCTTGCCCTCACCTTTACGATCTTCAGCAAAGTTACCACCAAAAACTTAACAAATTATACTCACTTGACTTGTGATCAGGACACAAGAGACATTTGAATATTTCAAAGGTGTCTCTAATAATACAAGTTTCTGTCCTTTAGTAAGCAGGTGAGATAGATTTCTATTGGGAGAAGGAAAAGGAGACAGAGAAAGAGACAGAGACATACGGAGAAAGAGCTCCCACCTGCTGGTTCGTTCACCATATGCTCACAACAGCTGGCACTGGCCTAGGCCAAAACCAGGAGCCAGGAACTGTATCTGGGTCTTGAGGGCCACTCAGCTTCTTGATATCATATCTGGAGGTGGGGGTTTGGCCCGCTGGTTAAAACCCCACGTAGAGGCCGGCGCCGCGGCTCACTAGGCTAATCCTCCGCCTTGCGGCGCCGGCACACCAGGTTCTAGTCCCGGTCGGGGCACCGATCCTGTCCCGGTTACCCCTCTTCCAGGCCAGCTCTCTGCTGTGGCCAGGGAGTGCAGTGGAGGATGGCCCAAGTGCTTGGGCCCTGCACCCCATGGGAGACCAGGAGAAGCACCTGGCTCCTGCCATTGGATCAGCGCGGTGCTCTGGCCGCAGCGCGCTACCGCGGTGGCCATTGGAGGGTGAACCAACGGCAAAAGGAAGACCTTTCTCTCTGTCTCTCTCTCACTGTCCACTCTGCCTGTCAAAAAAAAAAAAAAAAAAAAAAACCACGTAGAACGTCCACATCCCCTATCTGAGTTCCTGGATTCAAGTCCCAGCTCTGATTCTGATCCATGTTCCTATTAATGAGCATCCTGGGAGGCAGCAGCAGATGGCTCAAGCACTTCAGTCCCTACCACCCACGCGGGAGAACCGAGTTGAGTTCCCTGCTCCCAGCTATGGCCTGGCCCAGTCCTGGCCCAGTGTTGACGATTGAAAGCATTTGAGAAGTGGACCAGCAGACGGGAGATCTCTGTCTAACCCCCACCCCACCCACCAGCCTTTCCTATAAAGAAAAATAAGCTACATTTGCCTGGATGTCCAGCCCTGAGTGAACAGAAGAGGTGAGTCTGGAAGTACAGCTTGCTCTTGGTGCTCAATTTGCACTCCCAGAGAATCAGGGCAGGTCCTTTCTCTTCCTCTCCCTGAGAACACACTTTATGGGATGACGTGAGCATCACCCTGGAGAGAAGAGTACGTCTCTTCAGCAGCCACAGTCAGAGGACCCTGGAGCAGTTCCACAGATCTTGGTGTAATAAGGACCCAAAATAGGCTTGGAGATTTTTTGTCTCCAAAAGAGGTTTGGAGAAATCAAAACTAAAAATATAATTTTGCTGTACGCTATTTTAAAAAGTGATTTATGTATGTTTTCCTACCTTCCTTAATGTTGAAACAGCAATTATCTTACCTGAATAAAATGCAATTTAATAAAATGACATTTTGCAAGGTTTAAGCAAAATGAATATTTGAATTATCTTTTTAAAGTAATTTGCTGTGCTCCTCTGCTATCAATTATTATGACGTTTCCTTGTGTTTGACACTTTGCACGGGTGAAATCTTTATTATTTTATCAGATTTGAGAGTGTGTGTTCAGTAGCTCCTGTAAAACTATGCTGTCAAAACCAGATCAAAGCAGGGAATACGCTGTTTCACGATCCTGGAAGGGGAGGTTCCATGGTGAAGGGATTGCCACATCCTGGACGCCAGGATCCATGCCACAACCTCCAGTGATGTCACTCAATCATCCAGTCCAGTGATGCTAGCTTGCCATCACACAGGAAACAGGCAGAGGGAAAGTAAGAAGTTAGCCCCAAATCATGCAGCTAAGTAAGTGACAGTGGTGGGCTTTATCCCTGTTCCGTCTCGGAAGTCCACGAGCCTTCCATATGTGTATATGAACTTGCAAAGTGATGTAAATGATTTCATTGTGATTTTCTTGTGAAAACAATCATTTGTCAGCTTGAAAGAGATGCAGACCTTTATAAGGACTATCATTCTGTGGACTTAATATCTAAGACCTTGTTGCTGCAATTCATATTTAACTGTGGAAATCAAGCCAGTATTTTTTAAAGATATTTTTAGTTGAAAGATACAGAGAGAGAAGAAGAGACCTACCATCTGCTGGTTCACTCCCCAGATGGCCACAACAGCCAGGGCTGGCCCAGGCCAAAGCCAGGAACCAAAAGCTTCTTCCAAATCTCCCACATGAGTGGCAGGGACCCAAACACTTGGGCCATCTTCTGCTGCTTTTCCCAGGCCGTTAGCAGAGAGCCAGATGGGAAGTGGAGCAGCCAGGACTTGAACCGGCTCCCATATGGGATGCTAGCGTCCCAGGTGGCAGCTTTACCCACTATACCACAATGTCAACCCCAAGCTAGTATTTCTTACTTTTCAGCCAATCACAACTACAGTAAGTGAAGAAAATACCCAGATGATTTACTCATAAAAGTATAATCAAAACAGAATGCCAACTAATGAGTTGTTGTTAATAGTTCAATAATTTATTCATTTATTTGAAAAATAAATATCTACTAAGCACTACGCCTTGTGCTAAGCCAACTGGAAATACAATCATAGCTAATATGCATTGAGTTCTTACACTGCACCAGGACTTTTTCTAATGGTTTTATATCTACTATCTCATTTAGTCCTCACAGCAGTCTATAAGGATCATCTACTGTCCTATCGCTAAAATCCACAGGGTGGAAGCCCTAGTAAAGTGGAAGGCCCTGCCTACCTCCTTCTACTCCCGTCTGTGGCATCATTTTGCACCATACCAGGAGCTTTGCTTTCCTGTACACCCCTGGCATGGCTCACACATTTGCTGATGCTTCGTTCTCCTCACAGCAGCCTCTCAATGTACACACTAGTGATACAGTGTGAACTCACGAGGGCATGGGCTGGGGGAAAGTCCATTCAGTTCTGGAAGTATGCTTAGAGATGGTCAGGTGGGCAGTCCTGGGATCTTAGCAGAAGAGTGATATGTAAGAGGCAAGTTCAAGAATGTTCCTTTGGCCATGGGGACTGTTGCCCCTAGGTTGGGACACAGCCAGAGTAGAATCAGAGCTGTGTCCTCTATAAAGCACCAGACCCAGGTCAAGAGCCCCAGTTACCTGGATCCAAAAGGCAGTATCAGTGGAAAAGTTTCTATTACTATTTGCAGTTTGAAGATGGGAAAATTAAGATGAGAGAGGATAAATAACCTATCTTAGGTCACATAGCAAATAAGTGGCAGAGCTAGGCTTGGAATGTGGGCAGGCTCTGGCATCAGAGTGCATGGGTTCAAACCCTAGCTCTGCCCATTGTCTCTCTGTAGATTGATGAAATTTAAAAAAAAAAAAAAAAAAAAAAAAAAAAAAAAAAAAAACAGGTCTCTGTTGTAGTAGAATTTACTATCTTTGTTAAGTTTTTGAGATAACATTTTTAATTTACATTATAGACAAAGGCTTAATTCTCCACTAAATAAAGAGTTCAACAAGTAAAAAGTAAAATGACCATAGTTCAGCAGAAATATAGGCAAAGGCTATAAACAACAACCAAATGGAAGGAAGGAGGCAATGAAAGAAAGAAGGAAGGGGGGAAGGAAAAGTGTCGCTATATTCTTAGAACTACATCTATTAACTACATTGTCTGTTTTCTTTATATTACAATAAATAAGTAAAAAGAATTCTCAAAAACCCAAATAACTTATAATTATATGCTTTATAATACAAAATCATAAAGTGATTATAATGTGCTATGAGCAAAAGGTAGTGATAGGGAACAACCAGTGCATGTCTTGTGGTGCAGCAGATTAAGCCACTTCTTGGGCCACCTGTAACCGTATCAGAGTGCCTGGGGTCCCATCCCACCTCTGCCTCTATTCTGGCTTCTTGAAAATGCTCATCCTGGGAGGAAGCAGAACATGGCTCAAATACTTGGTTCCCTGCCATCCATGTGGGAGCCCTGGGTGGAGCTGACAGCTCCCGGCTTTGGTCTGACCAGTCCTCAGCTGTTGCAGACATCTGGGGAATGAACCAGAGGATGGAAGACCTCTCTGTGTGTCACTTTAAGATGAGAGCTAAAAAGTGATACATGGTCAGTGGCCACGCAAAGACAAGAGGAATAACTGTCCAATCAGAGGGTATAAAACATAGAAAGGCCCTGAGACACCTGAGACATCTTCATTTAAAACACTTTATTTAAGTTGATTTAAAGCATCTTTATTTAGTATATCTTTATTTAAAACACTTATTTTTCAATTCAACATTCATTCTCTCAGTCACCCTTTCATTCACTACAAGTGTACTTCAAAAAAATCTGTGCAGAGTCGGGGCAGGTTTAACCTAGCGGTTAAGACCACCATGTCCCATATCAGAGCACCAGGTTTGAGGCTTGAGTCCCAGCTCCAGCTCTCAGTTCCAGCTTCCTACTAATGCAGACCGTAGGAGGCAGAGGTCATGGTTCAAGTAGTTGGGTCCCTGCCATCCACACGGAAGAGTAAGCCACAGGATGGGCGCTCTTTCGCGCCCTCTCTTTCTCTCTCTCTCTCTCTCTTTCCCTTTCTACTTTTCAAAAAAAGTCTGTGGATAGTAGAATCAAATCATAAGTTTATTTTACTGTACAAAAATTTGAAATTAATGTATATAAGGAGGTCTTAAAAAAAAGTACATAGAAAATGCATATTATCAAAAGAGTGTGTATGGATTTCACTGTTGTTTTAAACCAAAAATAAACTTATCTTTTAATTCCACCTCTCCATGAACTTTGTGAAGTAGTCCTCATATTTATTCATTCAAAAACATATTTCTAAAAGCCTATCATGTGTAAATTCTACGGTAAAGACAAGGATGAATTAGGACAAATCCTGGCTTTTGGAAGTGATTCATCAGTCTCACAGGGAAGAGCAGATGCCCAAATAATTACAGAAGCACAAACATTTATTAACAGCCTACTGCCAGCAGGGTTTGTGCTAAATCCCTTTTGTGCATAATTTTCCTTAATTCCCACAATAACTCTGTGGGATGTATACTATTATTTCTCCATCTTATGGATGAAAAACTAAGCAGTTAGGTTACGGGCGATGGATATAGAGCTGCTAAGGACTGAGCCCCTCCACTACCACCAGGCAGTGCATCTCCACTGTGCCACAAAGAAGAGGGATCAAGAAAGTCTGCAGGGGCTGGCGCTGGGGCATCGCAAGTCAAGCCGCCACCTGCAGCACAGGCATCCCGTATGGGCACCGGTTCGAGTCCCAGCTGCCCCACTTCTGATCCAGGTCCCTGTTAATGTGCTTTCAGAAAGAAAGCCCTAGTCCCCGGGCCCCTGCAACCACGTGGGAGACCCAGAAGAAGCTCCGGGCTTCAGATCAGCTCTGGCCATTGGAGGAGTGAACCAGCGGATGGAAGACCCCCCCCCCTCCCTCTCTGCCTCTACCTGTCTCTGTAACTCTTTCAAATAAAATAAACCTTTTTTTAAAAAAATAGAACTGCAGTTATCTTCCTCCAGGCTCAGTTCCTCAACATCTTGTGAAGAAAAACATCCTTTTGTATTCTCTGAAATAATGGACCATTGTCAATGGGACTTTTACACACTGTAGATCAGCAGAAATGGAAGCTGTCCTGTTATTTTCCACTCCCCTCCTCCCCGTTCTAGGACTTCCTTTCTGCGGTTTCACCCCACTGTTTGGGAATATGCTTTGCTTCCCTGTAGATTCTCTGGCCCTGAGGAGCCAGCTCCCCACCGAGAGCTCCCTGGCGAGGTTTCAGATGTCATGAGGTAGAGCTGCTCATTCCCACTCTGAGTCCCATCCTTGGGGCCTTACTGTGATCCCAGCGACCTCAGTGCAAATCACAAAATAACAGGTGCATGGGAGAGGCTTTGGGTCAGCCTGTCTCAGAAAGTGTAAGCCCCTTGTGTGTGCAATCATCTTCCAGATAACTTTTTCAGGCACCTTCTTCCTGCCAGGCATTCTGCTAAGTATTGAGGGTGCAACAGTGGCCGAGGCAAGCACGGTCTGGGATGTTGTGGAATTTCCAGTCTATAGTGGGAGGGTGTGTGCAAACTAATCATTAGAGGCAACACACAGTGGGATGCACATTGTGATGGGAGGACCAGAGGGGTCACATCAAAAGCAAATAAAGTCAACTTGGTTAGGAAGACCTCATGGTACTAACGGCTCAACTAGGGCCTGAAGGAAGAATAGAAATTAGCTAGGGACGAAAAGAATGGATCAGGGGAAGAAGTGCGAGCACACATAGCAAATACTAACAAGGGCATTAAAACAGTAATTTTGGAACAGCCACATATGGTGGAAGTAGCTAGAGATGAGGCAGACAGGGCCCATTCAGCCCGTGTAAGTCATGTTAAAGAGCTTGGACTTTTTCCTGAGAGCAATGGAAATAGATGTTGAAGGATTTTAGGCAAGAGACTGACAAGATGATTTGTATTTTAGAAAGGTAACTCTGGGTAGTGCACGAAAATGGATGGAATGCACCAAGACCCAAGGCAGAGAAACCAGATACAAGGGGAAGTGATGGGCGTCCAACTTAGGGAAGTGACAGTCAGCCTGGGGAGAAGTGAATTGCATTGACCCGGGTTAGCTACAGCCTCAGCGCTGCCCAGCAGAGTGCTGCTGGAGAACTCGGGCCTGCCACACCCTTCCACCATCCCTTTGCCTCTCCAGTCTATTCCCAGAGGCACCATCTGAGAACACTGGCAAGGTAAATGCTTGTGACAACAGCTCTCAAGCCTGCTCAAAAACAAAAGTGCAGAAATCAAGAAAAGTTTGCTATAACTTCATATAAGGTGATAAATGACTGTATCTACTCAGCTGTATTTAGATACCACAGATTAAAGTCAGCCATCATTTCAGCATGCAAAATTACTCTGAGGGGCTGGCATTGTGGGATAAAGGGTAAAGCTGCCACCTGCTTTGCCAGCATCCCATATCGGCACCAGTTCGTGTCCTGGCTTTTCCACTTCTGATCCAGCTCCCTGCTAATGTGCCTGGCAAAGCAGCAGAAGATGGCCCAAGTGCTTGGGTCCCCTGATAGCCAGGTGGGAGACCCAGATGAAGCACTTGGCTCTGGGTTTCAGCCCAGTTCATCCCTGGCCGTTTGCAGCCATCTAGGAAGAAAACCAGTGGATGGAAATTAATGTCTCTCTCTTTCTCTCCCCTGCCACATCTATCTAACTCTGACTTTAAAATAAACAAATAAATTTTTAAAAAATAATAACAAAATCATTCTGTATCTGTCAGGAACTCCATCTGGGTCTCCCACAAGTACTTGGGCCATCTTCTACTGCTTTCCTAGGTACCTTAGCAGGGCTGGAAGCAGGGCAGCCAGGACTCCAATCAGCACTCCACCATGCGATGCCAGCATTGCAGGCAGCAGCTTGACCTACTGCAGCACAACACCAGCCCCAGAGCAAGGATTTAAGATTGGATTGATGTATCTGCCTCCAAAGTCCATGTTCTTAACCTCTAGGTTGTACTTTGGAATCCTAACTAAAATTGCAAGTCTCTGAGGAAAACCAACAAAAGAGATAAAAAGACTTAGGTATCAGATCTCCCATTAGGCAGGTTGAGAGCCCTCTGTTGATTTCTTTTTATAGACTCTAAGAAGTCACCGAACCATTTAGCAATAAGTGTGCATTCAAGATACATTGTTCTTAAGGATAAGATTCTAAAATATACAGTCCTGAAATGTTCAAAGAGCTGCATATGCTAAGACCCTTCTTGAAAACCCACCAGATGGGGCCAGCGCTGTGGTGTAGCGGGTAAAGCCTCCACCTCCAGTGCCGGCATCCCATATGGGCATGGGTTTGAGTCCTGGCTATCCACTTCCTATCCAGCTCTCTGCTTTGGCCTGGGAAAGTAGTAGAAGATGGTCCAAGTCCTTGGGCCCCTGCACCTGCATGGGAGACCCAGACAAAGCTCCTGGCTTTGGATTGGCACAGTTTCAAGCCATTGCAGCCAATTGGAGAGTGAGCCAATGGATGGAAGACCTCTCTCTCTCTCACTCTCTCTCTCTCTGCCTCTCCTTCTCTCTCTGTGTAACTCTGATTTTCAAATAAATAAGTAAATCTTAAAAAAAAAAAAAAGAAAAAGAAAAGAAAACTCACCAGATGCATCATTATACTAAAACTCACCAACAGGCCCACACTGATGAAACCTACTGTGCATGTATCCCAGCAGGAAATAGATAGCACAGCCAAAAGAAGTAGCTGAAGGAAGGGCTGTTTACAAATGTGTGCGTAGAGCTCAGGGAACCATATTGTCCAGGGAACCACCCTGGGTTTAGCAACAGTAGAAGCCAGTAGGCTCACTAGGTCAGAAAGGGCAAAGTTTAGAAACTAGGACCTAGGGACTAAGATCCAGGGGGGGAGAAACTGTGGGGAAGTAGAGTGACATGCCACAGCCCCTCTACACCCAGCTCCTGCCATTAGGTATTTGCCACATCTGGGTACAGGGAAAGAAGCTGTGACTCCCTTGGGCAAGAGCCTGGGAATCCGGGCTTTGCCTGGACAGGGAGCAACTGATTCTCAACCAAACAGTGGAAGCCAAAAGACTATGGCATAACATTTTTCAAGTGCTAAAAGAATATAACCATCATCCTATAATTCTACACCAAGTAAAAATAGTCTTCAAAGCTAAGGTTGAAATGAAGAAATTTTTTGAAAGACCAGAATGTTTGATGAAGCGCTCTGCCATGGATCCTAAATATTCCTGTAGATCTTTGCCATGTGTGCCAAACTGCCAAGTTTTAACCATCATCAAGTTCTGAACTATTCTTGTAGCTAGTCACATGGCAATAAAGTAAATCACATGACCACAGCATAACTACCGATTATCATTTCCAGGAGAGGGGTGGCTTACTCCTTGTGTGCTACAAAAGATGCGAAGACTTTGCCCTTGGGCCCTCCAAGTGCAATACAACCCTTCTGTATATATAGTCAATTTGTGGATCCACTGCATTGTGACGGGGGGCTTAGCAGTAGAGAAACCAGACTTCTGCTGTTTGCTGTGCTAAGAGTGATAAACCATCATTTCTTGAATGCATTGAATATTGTTAGTTCTTTTGGTCTTCCTATAAAGATATGCAGGCGATGGGATTCGTCCTGACAAATCCAGATCTGTGAGCCATGTGCCAAAATAGACGAGGACTTACAGAAAGAAAAGGCCAGAATGCTGGGGCCTGGGTTCAGGAGTATGTGGGAACTCTTTGGATACCAGGAGCAAGTGTTCTCACCTGAGTGGTGAGTGAAGGGAGGAATAGGAGTGCCCACTGACCAACCTCTTACTATACAGGAATTGAGTAAGGGGCGGCTGAGTAGAGGCTGGTCTGATCGAAACAGGCTGCCCAGTTAATTCCATGGCTGCAGCTTCCTCTCCTACAGGGGAGGATGCTGGGAAGTGCCTTGAGTTTCCAGCAGAGAAAGAATCACGCTTGCTTGCTGTTCAGGCAACTTCATTACAACTATGCCTGGAGGTTACATAGCCTTGGTCTGTAATAGTGAGCTGCAGAACTACAGCAAGAGGGAAATCTGGGATCACTTCGATCAGCAAACTGGAGAGCTATTAGAGACTGGCTGACACATGTATGTGACAAGGGAATGAGAGGATAAACAGTAGAAACAAGGCCGTCTCCCATGTGAGCCTATGCTTCGTGCAGACCGTTCAGCCGGTGGAGAAGTCCAAGATGTGCTGCTACTTCGGATTTCTCAATCACTACATGATGGCCAACCCAGAGAGATTTCCCTGAAGCTAATAGGATCCCATAGAGGAAGCTATTCAAAGCCTGCAGGCTGAGCTGCTTCACACTGGCTGCACAATGGACCAAAGATGAAAGCCCTGGGTTGGCACATTACTCTTGCTAAGAGACAAGAAACAGCCACCTAACTCCAATCAAAGATCTATCCTTAAGTTAGTAAAAGAAAAGTTACCAGCCTCCCACTGGAAAGGAAGTCCAGCGATTAACTGGACTGTGTAATACCTGCCTCACCTAGGCATTCTGTTGAGCCCTGTGTACAATTTGACTATGCCCAGTTCCCCCCCCCCCCCCCCCAGAAATGCCAGGTGGCTGCGTAAAGCTGTGGCCAGCTGAATGAAGCTGCCCGGGAATACACACAATACGCACACCTCCACATCCACAGCTCCCGCGCCTCACGTTGGTGTCACAGTGCTCTCTCCAGCTTAAGATAACCTCCTTTCCTCCTCATTGCACAACAGCTGGCAACAGTCCTTCCAACACCCTCTTTCTCAGCAAACGTCAGGTCTTGTACAAGATGAAGTGCTATATTTATTGTAATGTCTATATAGGTGCCCTAACCATTTAACATGTAAAACCGTGATACTGTCTCTATACATCACTGATGAAGTATGAGAATTTTTCCTCCTAATCCCATTTTTTCCCATAAGCCCTGTGGATTTTATTGGGTGATTTTAAATAGTGTGCTGATTTTTTTAGGACACAAATATTGCATTATAGCAGCACTAACAATATGTGGATAACAGAACCACTCACACTTGGGTAATAGGAATCTAAATTGGCAACATCTCTTTAGAAAATTTAGAAAATAATTTGACAATAGCTTGTAAAGCTGAACATTGATGCACCTTATAATTCAGCAATTCTCCGATACGTATAGCTGAGAGGAAACACGGCGTGTGTACATCAGAAGACATATTCAGGGGCCGGTGCTGTGGCGCAGTGGGTTAATCCTCTACCTGAGCGCCGGCATCCTATATGGGCACCAGTTCTAGACCCGACTGCTACTCTTCCAATCCAGCTCTCTGCTATGGCCTGGGAGAGCAGTGGAGGATGGCTCAAATTCTTGGGCCCTGGCACCCGCATGGGAGACCCAGAAGAAGCTCCTGGCTCCTGGCGCAGCTCCAGCCATTGCAGCCATTTGGGGAGTGAACCAGCAGACGGAAGACCTCTCTCTCTGTCTCTCCCTCTCACTGTCTGTAACTCTACCTCTCAAATAAATAAGTAAGATCTTTAAAAAAAAAAAAGAAGAAGAAGAAGACATATTCAGAACTATGCTAGGCAGCACGGGTATTTAGCCTAGCTGTTTGTTACGACGCCTGTGTCCTGCATCAGAGTGCCTGGACTCCGGTCCTGGCTCCAGCTCCTGACCCTAGCTTCCTGATAACGCAGACTTTGGAAGGCAGCAGTGATGGGTGAGGAATGGAGTTCCTGTTACTCGTGTGGAAGATCAGGACTGAGTTCCTGGCTCCTGCTTCGACCCTGGTCCAGTCCTAGTGGTTGCAAGCATTTGGGGATGAATCAGTCTCTTTCTCCCTTTCAAAACAAATCAATAAAGTTTTTTAAAATTTTTTGACAGGCAGAGTGGACAGTGAGAGAGAGAGACAGAGAGAAAGGTCTTCCTTTTGCCATTGGTTCACCCTCCAATGGCCACTGCGGCCGGCGCATCGTGCTGATCCGAAGCCAGGAGCCAGGTGCTTCTCCTGGTCTCCCATGGGGTACAGGGCCCAAGCACTTGGGCCATCCTCCACTGCACTCCCGGGCCACAGCAGAGAGCTGGCCTGGAAGAGGGACAACCGGGATAGAATCTGGTGCCCCGACTGGGACTAGAACCCGGTGTGCCGGTGCCACAGGCAGAGGATTAGCCTATTGAGGCGCGGCACCAGCTATCAATAAAGTTTTAAAAGAATATCCATAGCCTAAATATTCATGATAGCAAAAATATGGAAACACACAAATGACTACTGACAGGATAACAAATAGCTAAAACACGACATCGTCACAAGTAAAATATAATAAGGCAGTAAAAACAAGTGAAAATCATCATAGGGTAGACAAAATGAAAACCACAGGAGGCCATGAGATGGATCATACCATTTAATAAAGTTAAAAACATTCAAAATTAAATAATAGGTTGTTTAGGCAAGTGTGTATGTGTGATGTCACTTTAAAAAAAATAAAGCACGGTAATCAGAAACACAAATACAAATTTGAGGATGGTGATTACCTCTGGACAGGAGTACAAAACGGGATAAGGAAGCACATTAGGCTGCAAAAATTCTGTTACTGAGCTAGGCTTACTGATATTTATTCTATTATTTATCTAATTTTATTTACTTAAGATCCAAATATAAAATACTAGGAAAGCAGATTTTAGTTAAAAAAGGAAGCACAGAAATGTTAATGCTTTCAAATGTAATTTATATTTGTTTTTAATAACCATAAATGAAAGTACTTCAAAAGAATGAAAAGTCTCTGTTATCATAACAAAATGGTAGCAGTTATTCTTAGCCGATTAAAATTTAGAAATGTCTCATTATAAGCCATCGCCTAAATCTTAATATTGGTGGAGCCTATTCCCATAAAAGCTACTTTTTTAAATCACAATTTCCAACTTCTCTGTTTGCCTTTAAGGAAATTTTCATTGGGCCGTAAGGTTAGAAATAAACCCCAAAATATCATTGAGTCCATTAGAAAAAGACACTAAAATTATAGCTGGAGGCAGGAAGGTGCTGAATCATTCCCAGGAGAAGGATGAACTGTAGGCTTTCAGAGAGGCAATTTCCTCCCCACTAATTCATCCATTTCATGGCCATCCATTAAAAAGTTAAAACGTCTGCACTCAGCAAGTCCTCAATACAGGTGTGCGGGTGACAGCACCTGTCGTGTTAGGGTGTTTACTTTGCAGGATGTTTGTCCTTGGTCCTGCTGCTTGTGCTTCTGGAAAAGAGCCTTTGATCAGATTCACTTCAGTAATAACTTGCCTTCATTCTGCCACGAAAGCACTGCTGACTACGGTCTCCTTTAGTCATCTATCCCAGACCACACACACAGCAGGGGCCTTGTCGGGGGCCCTTTAGGCAGAGTGAAAAAGTAGCTCCTAACAGACCATGAACAAGTAAGTACCATGTCTCATGCCTGGCACGCTGTTGATGAGTGCTGGTGGCAAGGACAAAATGAAATGCTCTCCTGGTCACATAACAAGTGGCCATTTGGGACAACCACATTGCATAGCAGAGTGTGTGCTTCGGGTCCCAGTTCTTCCTTTTCTGATCCGGCTTCCTGCAGACGCACACCCTCGAAGGCCATTGCTCAAGTGTTTGTGTCCCTGCCACCCATGTGGGAGACCCAGATGAACTTCTTTAAAAAAAAAATGCTTATTCATTTATTTATTTGAAAGGCGGAGTTACCGAGGGAGAGGGAGAGACACAGAGAGAGATCTTCCACCTACTGGTTCACCCCCCAAGTGGCTACAGCAGCTAGAGCTAGGCTGATTCAAAGCCAGGAGCCAGGAGCCAGGAGCTTATTCCCAGTCTCTCACGTGGGTGCCAGGGCCCAAGCATTTGGACCATCTTCCACTTTCCAGGTGCATCAGCAGGGAGCTGGATTGGAAGTGGAACAGCCGGGACTTGAACTAGTGCCCATATGGGATGCCACAGTGCCAGCCCCCCATATTAACTTCTAACCTCCTGGCTTTTGCCTGGCCCACCCCTGTCTGTTGTGGGCATTTGTCTCTCTGTCATATCTCTTTCTGCCTCTCTGCCTTTTATATAAAAATGAAAGAAAAATTAATGAGCAAATAATTTGGACAGATTTTTCATCAAAGAAGAGTAATGAATGACTAATAAACACATGAACTAAATACTCAACTTTACTAGTCATTAGGGAAATGAAAATTAAAATCAGAAGAAAATACCACTACATACCTGCCAGAATGGCTAAAATTAAAACGATTGACAATACCAAGTGATAGCAAAGATATACTTACACATTGCAGCAAGGAATGCAAAATGGTACACCCACTATGAAAAGTTTGCAGTGTCTTTGAAAGGTAAACTAGACAACCTGCTATGGTTTGGATATGGGTTGAACACCTCCCAGGGCTATATATACGGAAATATAATTCCCTTACAAGGTATCCAGAGGGTAGAGACTTAATTCAACTATGTCACTTAGTGGTGGGGCCTTTGGAAGTGATCAGGATCAGATGAGGTCATCAGGGTGGAGCTCCCGTGCTTGAATCCTGGTGGCTTTGGAAGAAGAGAGACCAGGGGCTGGCACTGCGTTGTGTGGGATAAGCTGCTGCTTAGGAGGCCACATCCCATATTGGAGTGTCTGGGATCAAACCCTGCTTCTGCTTCAAACCAAACTTTTGGCTCGTGTACCTGAGATCCCAGGAAGCAAGTGATGCTCCAAGGACTTAGGTCCCTGCCACATACGTGGAAAACCTGGAATGAGTTTCTGACTCCCAGCTTGGGTTGGTGCAGTCCCAACTGTTGTGGGTATTTGGGGAATAAACTAGTACCTATCCTCTCATTCTCTCTCTCTCTCTCTCTCTCACTCTCTCTCTCTCCCCTCTTTCCCTCCCTCCCTCCATTTGAAATAAATAAATAAATAAAATTTGAGAGAGGGAGAGACCAAAGACCCCAAAGCACACGTGCATGCTCCCTGTCTCTTGCCTGTGAGGTGCGGGGTCACCTCGGCACTCCGACAGCAGGAGCGCCTCTATCTGCCAGATGAGGTCCTGCGGTCTTGCACCTCAAGAACTGTGAGATTAAAAAAAATTTTTTTTTCTTTACAAATTCACTTTCCTTAGGTATTTCATTAGGGTGACAACCAAAAAAGGAGGTTAATATGCTATCCACATGATCCAGTAAACTCCAAGTGTTCAATCAAGAAAAATGAAAATTTCCCCACAATTTGCACATTTTCATAGGAGATTTATTTTTAGCAATCAAAACAAAACCAAATACAAATATCCATCAATTGTTAAAAATAAATTGTGGGCAGGCAGAGTTGTGGCGCACAATGAGATAAGCCCATGTGGATGCTGGTTGGAGTCCCAGCTGGTCCACCTCTGATCCAGCTCTCTGCTAATGTGCCTGGGAAAGCAGCAGAAGATGGCCCAAGTACTTGGGCTCTGCACCCATGTGAGAGCCCCAGATGGAGTTTCAGGCTCCTGGCTTTGACCTGGCCCAGCCCTGGCCATTGTGGCCATTTGGAAAGTAAGCCAGCAGATGGAAGAGCTCTCTCTCTCCCTCTGCCTTTCCCTTTCCCTATTTGTAACTCTGCCTTTCAAATAAACTAAAGAAATATCTTCAAAAACAAATTGTGGTATATGCAAACCTTGGAACAAGCTATCCACCAAATAACACAGACGATTCTCACAATCATGTTACATGAAAGAAAACAAACAAACAAGTCTCAGTATGTATGATTGCAATCACAAAATTCTAGGGGAGGCAAAATTGTAGTGACAGAAAACAAATCAGTGGTTGGTTGATGTCACTGAAAGAGGCATCACAGAATTTCTTTTTTTGGGGGGGGAATGCTAAAAATGTTCTCATCTTGATTGTGGTAATGCTTATCTAGTAAATACATTTTCCTTTTTTAAAGATTTATTTATTGATGTATTTGAAAGGCAGAGTGGCAGAGTGAGAAAGATAGACAGACAGACATAGACCTTCCATCGGCTGGGTCACTCCCCGAATGTCCACAACAGTTGGGACTGACCTAAGCTAAAGCCAGGAGCCAGAAATTCTCTCTAGGTCTCCCATGTGGGTGGCAGGAACTCAAGTACTGAGCCCTCATCTGCTGCTTCCCAGGTGCAGTAGCAGGAAATTGGATTGCAGTAGGAGGGACTTGAACTGGTCCTCTGATGTGGGATGCTGGCCTTCCAAGCAGGGCTTAACCTGCTGTATCACAATGCCTGCCCACAAAGAAGTGTTTCAAAACTACTTATTATTTAAATTGGAGAGAGAGAGAGACAGACAGAGAAAGAGAGAAAGAGAGAGAGAGAGAGAGAGAGAGACAGGTGTTCCCATCTGATTGACTTCTTAAATGCCTGCAAAAGCCCTTGGCTGGGGGTCCAAGCCAGGCCCCCTATCCAGACCTCCCACGTGCATGACAAGAGGCCAATTAATTGAGGCATCATCTGTTGCCTTCCAGGGCACACATCGACAGAAGCTGGAATCAGGGGCCAGAGCTGGGCACCAAACTCAAGCAATCTGCAGTGACACAAGGGCATCTTAACGGGGGTCTTCATCACTAGGCCCATCCCTCAAAACTCTTTAAATTGTACAATTGAAACCAAAAATTTATATTGTATGTAAATTAAACCAGTAAAAAACTAACAAAAAGCGACTCAGAGCTTAGAAGTGGGGAAAGCGCAGGAGGTTATTTAAAGAATTTTGCACTCTATGGTAAAACAGTCAGCATTTACCTTTCACCATATCAAAATTAACTCAAAATAGGTTGAAGACCTAAACATAAGGCCTACCGCCATAAAGCTCTTAGAAGAAGTAAAGGGGAAACTTCGTGACATTGGCTTTAGCAATGACTTTTTTTGGAATATGGCACCAAAAGCATAGGCACAAAAGTAAAAATAAATTGAATACATCAAGATTAGAACCTTATGCATCAAAAGACACTATCAACAGTGTAAAAAAGCAACCTACCTAGTGAGAAAAATTTGCAAATCATGTATTTGATAATGCTTTAATGTTCAGAATCTATAAAGAATTACTAAAACTACCTGATTCAAAATTGGGGCCAAGGACTTGAAAATATTTCCCCCAAAAATATACAAATGGCCAACAAGCACATGAGAACATGCTCACTGTCGGTAATCATTAGGGCAACGCAAATCAACACCACAGTACAACACCACCTCCCACCCATCTGGACAGTCACAGTCAAAAAACAGAGAGCAACACATGTTGGTGAGAAGAGGGGGACAGTAGACCCCTTCTGTCCTGTTGGTGGGAAGGTAAAATGGTGTAGCCACTGTGCAAAACAATATGGTCGTTCTTCAAAAAATTAAACATGGAATTATCATATGATCCTGCAACACCACTCCTTTGTATGCAAGCATATCCAATAAAACAAAAAGCAGGGTCTCAAACAGATACTTGTATGCCTGTGTTCATATCACATGACTCCTAATAACCAAAAAGTGGAAGTAAAATGCCCTTTGCTGATGAAGGGATAAACAAAATGTGGTACATACAGCCAACAGTATACTCTCATCCTTAAAAAAAAAAAGGAAGGAAAATCTGACACATGCCACATCAAGGGTGAGCCTTGAGGATGCTCTTATAAGTGGAATAAGCCAGTCACAACGTGAAAATACTGTGTGGTGCCACTCATCTGAGATTCCTAGAGTAGTCAAATGTATAGGGAGGGACAGTGCAATGGTAGCTGTCAGGGGCCAGGGGAGGGAAAGTTGAGACTTGCTTAATAACCATAGATTGCTTTCACAAAAATGTTGGTAACCATAATACTACTAAATTGTACACTTATATGTATATTTAAATAAGGTTAAGATGGTAAATTTGGGGCTGGTTTTGTGGCACAGCAGGTAAAACTGCTGTCTGTGATGCCAGAATCCCATACAGGTGCTAGTTTGGGTCCCAGCTGCTCTACTTCCAATCCAGCTCCCTGGGAAGGCAGTGGAAGATGGCCCAAGTACTTGAGCACCTGCCACCCTTGTGGGAGACCCAGATGGAATTCCAGGCTCCTGGCTTCAGCCTGGCCCAGCCATTCCAGTAGTGAGTTAGTAAATGGATGCTCTCTGTTTCCCTATCTGTCTGTCTCTCTTTCTCTCTGTCTCCCCCTGACTTCCTCTAACAATGTCTTTCAAATAAATAAAATCTGTAGAGAAGAGCCATCTCATGACTGTACAAGGGCAGTTAGTCATGGATTTGAAATTTAAACAACACTGTATTCTCCAAGCCAAACACCTTAATTTGTGAAGAATAAAGGAAAGAGGGAGGGAGGGAGGGAGGGAGGAAGGAAAGAAGGAAGGAGGGAGGGAAGGAGGAAATAATTGGCACAGTGGTTAAGGTGTCCCTTGGGACACCTGCATCCCATGTTGCAGTGTCTGGGTTTAAATCCCACCTCCCCTTCCAATTTCGGCCTCCTGCTAATGCACACGTGGGAGGCAGCAGATGATGGCTGAAGTATTTGGGTCCCTGCCATATACATGGGAAACCCAGATTGAGTTTACAGCTCCTGGCTTTTGGCATGGTACAGTCCTGGTTGTTGTGGACATTTAGGGAATGAACCAGTGGATGAAGATCTCTCTACCTCTGGCTGTTTTTCTGCCTTTTAAATAAAAGTAAATGCACAACGACAACAAAAAACTTTTTAATTTTTTTAAGAAGGAAAGGGGGAAGAAAGGGTGGAAGGGAACCAGTGGAGCCAGGGTGAGAAGGAGGGAGGAAAGGAAGAAAAGGTTCTTTCTGGCGGGGTGGGTTTGTTCTTGGACTTGAGCTTTAAAAGCTGCTGACCCTAGGAGAGAACAGCCTAGTGTTCTCCAAATGCCTGTTCAGGATCTGTGCTTCCCTTTCAAACCACATTCTGTGCAGCTGCACTACATTTTCCTCCAGAAGAGAAGACTGAAAACACTGGACCACTTTTTTCTACTTCTCTCACTGACCTTGGTTCCAAATAGCAAATGACATCATACTGCAAAATCCCACCGTTGCCCTCAGCTAAATGCTGCCTTCTCTGAATGGAACTTCTCCTGGGAACGGTTCACACACCCACGGTAACAGTTTTTGAGCTTATTCTCTAGGCCAGGGCCTGCTCCAAGCACTTTACATGGATTATATCACTTAATCCTGAACTATCTCAGATGTGGTGAGTACTGTCCTTATCCACACTTTAATTTTAGAGATGAGGAATCTGAGGTTAAATAATCAGCCACAGGTCACGCTGTCAAGAAGGACAGCTCTGAAAATACATGGTTGACTTTTCTTTAAGTGACAGACACGACCTTTCCCCATAAATGACCTTCCCTTTGAGGTTAGACGAAATGAGAGTGGTACCCTGTGGGCTACATCACCTTCAAACGGGTGCTGGAACCTGCTGAGTTAGCCCAAGGGGAGAGAAACAAAGGGAAGGACTAAGGACTGCAGCATATCCATGCAGTCTTTTTAATGGGCAAGTACAACCCCAGGGCTTTGAGCCCTAAAGAACACTGAATTCTTGCCATTTCTGGCATATCCCGTGTTTTCACCACTGTGCATTTGCTCATACTGTCTCCTTCCCTGGGAATACAGGTCCCTTACCCTACTTTCCCTGAATGATGCTGCCCCACCCATCAGGACTAAAGTAGAGTGCTATCCTCCTCCAGGAAGACTTCCCTAAGCCCCCGTCCTCCCTGTCGCCAGAGTGAAGCTGGAACACTTACTGCCCCATGTGGAAGCGACCTCTTGCCTCATCAGTCTCCTCGGGAAAAGGCAGAGACTATGTTTTGTTGGTGACTGTCATCTGTTGTGTGGCCCCTGCTACAGACAGTACCTCCTTCAACCTTACAAGCAACTCGGTGAGGTCGGTATCCTCAACCCCCTTCACACAAATGGGGAACACATTGCAGAGCAGGTGCCTTCTCTAAGCTACCTGGGCACTGATAAGAATCAACCAGATGTGACAGCAAAGCCGTGCAGCTACCACTGGTGTGCACAGTCCTCTCCATATACAGATCTGCATTTCCCACACCCTCACAGAGGATTGCAAGCAGCTGAAGCTTAGGAAACGTTGACTGAACTGATCTGAAACCACTGGCTCGCCAGCATGGGAAACCTGTGACATCATTTGGTCTGGCCATGCCAAGGCAACTGCAGGCAGGACTCAAATTCAATTAATCTAGGGGCCAGCATAGTGGATAAAGCCGCCACCTGCAGTGCTAGCATCCCATATGGATGTTGGTTCAAGACCCAGCTACTCTACTTCTGATCCAGCTCTCTGCTATGGCCTGGGACAACAGTAGAAGATGGTCCAAGTCCTTGGGCCCCTGCACCCCCATGGGAGACCAGGAAGAAGCTCCTGGCTCCTGGCTCCTGGCTTCAGATCACCAGAGCTCTGGCTCTTGCAGCCAATGGGAGAGTGAACCAGCAGATAGAAGACCTCAGTCTCTCTGCCTCTCTCTTTCTCTCTCTCCCTCTTTCTCTCTCTCTTTCTCTCTCTCTCTCTCCCTCCCTCCCTCTCTGTGTGTGTAACTCTGACTTTCAAATTAATAAATAAATATTTTAAAAAGTCAGTGAATCTATAGCAAGCTAGTTTTTTGTTGATAATTCCGTATGGCCTGTGAATGATGTTACTGATATCCAAATGGGCCTGGGCAGTATAAAGTTTCCCCACCCCAATCCAGAGTGAAGATGTGAACATAAATGATCATTCACAGCTTTGATCCCTCTAAGGCAACCAAACTCGAGTTGGGGGAGCCACACCTACCACCAGACACCCCGATGCTGTATGGAAGAGGGCAGAGCTCTGGATTAGCAGGCTCCAGCAGGCCTGAATCTCCTGAATCTCCAGCAAATGAAAGGGTTGAGACGTCTGTAAGAACAACACATCCCCTTGCCTTTGAAATAAACCAATACAGGGGCTGGCGCTACGGTATAGTGGGTAAAGCCGCCGCCTGCAGGGCCGGCATCCCATATGGGCACCAGTTTGAGTTCCAGCTGCTTCACTTCCTGAGAAAGCGGAAGATGGCCCAAGCCCTTGGGCCCCTGCACCTGCCTGGGAGACCTGGAAGAAGCTCCTGGCTCCTGGCTTTGGATTGGCGCAGCTCCGGCTGTTGTGACCATTTGGGGAGTGAACCAGCCGATGGAAGACCTCTCTCTCTCTCTGCCTCTGACTCTCTGTAACTCTGCCTTCCAAATAAATAAATCTGATAAATAAATAAACCAGTACACACAGTATTTAAAAACTGTGAAACTTTATCCCCTTTGGGGAGCAAATGAAGCCACTGAAAACCCAGGGCATAAAGACCTGCCAATCATGAGGCAACAGCACCCAGCTGGTCCAGGCCATTGAGTGAAGAGATGCATGCAGATAGCCATGTACGGGCAGAAAGCAAAATGAGCAATTACTGCTTTCTGGAGGAGCATGGCCTCATTCGGCGTAAGCTCCCACACTGCGCTGTCTTTAGAGAACAGAAGTTCAGCAAACGCGAGAGGGCAATAAGGCGGGGACAGAAGCGAAAGTGTTTAAGAGGAAAGAGTATGTATGGGCTTGCACCTCCTAGTTTCTTGGCTCACAGACAAGAAGCCCTTGCTTGAGGAACTGTCTCCCTAGAGTCCCCGATCAATGACAGGTGAAGAACATGGTTGAGCTGAAATTCGCCACCAGCTCGGGGACTTCATCGTGTGTGCAGCAGTAGCAGCTAAGAGTAACAAAACACCTGCTGTGCTGTGGCCTCTGTGCAGTATGCACTGAGATGATGCAAAAAAAAAAAAAAAAAAAAAAAAAACCAACTCAGTGGTGCTGAGTCCTCCTCCAATAAATAGCAATAGTAGTCATTATACTCTTTCTTATCAACATGACTATCGTCAGTTCATTTACTCCTCACAGTGGCATTAGGAGGAGATACTACTATGACCCCCATATCGCATAGGAGGAACTAGGCTTCAACAGGGTAGGTTGACATGGCCAGGTGTGCACAAGGGGAAAAGGAAGGCAGCGGAGCCCAAGGCACACATGCCCTGGAATTCCAAAGGCGACCACTAACGGTACAGCTGCTCCTGGTGATGTGCGCTGAGGGCTTCACCACCATTGCCGGGAATGCTCACACCAACCCAAACAGCACTATCCGTATCCCTTTTCCTGTACACGAGACTGGAAGCTCAGAAAACCGTGCCCAAAGTCACTCAGGTAAGCATCCAGGAAGTAACTGAGGTCAAACACAAACACAGATTTCCCTGGCTCACAAGGTCACAGACTGCAGGCTCTTTAGACACACTCAGTGCTGTAACACACCCCTACGGATCCTCTGTGGGCAACGCATTGGACGCACACCTGTGGGACACTCACTATCCGCCCTGCACTTTGCAGATGCTATTGTGCAGGTTAGCAAGGCCCAGGGGCAGCCAACATGCGAATATAATTTTCTATGCATGACACTAAATTCAAAACCCAGTGCTTCCTGTCAAGGAGCATTTGTGTGCTCAAGGGACAAGCCTGGATCAATAACAGGTTTGCAGGAAAACATAGGGCTTCCCTGCAAAAATGACTCTGAGGGAGGCGAATTCTTCCAAGAGATGATTTTGAGCCTCAGATTTGATTTTTTTTTTTCTGGACAGGCAGAGTTAGACAGTGAGAGAGAGAGAGACAGAGAGAAAGGTCTTCCCTCCATTGGTCCACTCCCCAAATGGCCAATATGGCCGGCGTGCTGTGCCGATCCGAAGCCAGGAGCCAGGTGCTTCTTTCTGGTCTCCCATACAGGTGCAGGGCCCAAGCACTTGGGCCATCCTCCACTGCCTTCCCGGGCCACAGCAGAGAGCTGGACTAGAAGAGGAGCAACCGGGACAGAATCCAGCGCCCCAACCTGGACTAGAACCCAGGGTGCCGGTGCCGCAGGCGGAGGATTAGCCTAGTGAGCCACGGCGCTGGCCAGATTTGATCTTTTTAACTCACTCAATGTGGAGCTCAGGATATGCGGGCTTCTCCCACTCAAAAGTTTCCCGGACAATACGCAAATCACAGCCTTGCCTTTCCTGGGGACAGTTCCTGCTCCTTGGCCACTGTTCCCTGTCGCTACACTGCTGCTCGGATGCAAAAAAAAAAAAAAAAAAAAAAAAATACACTGCCCTCAACAACCAAGAAATCTCAAAAGGAGCAGAAACCACAGCCTCGGTCTTGTATTTTGGTTGCTGCCCAGACTAAACGATGGTAATATCTGCTGATTCCAATGACAGTAATACCAACGAATCATTAGCACTCTAGGAAATGACAGATCTTACCTTGCAAAAGAAAAAAGTGTTCAGTTGCCATCCTATCTGTCCGTTCTGCCTAGGGTTTCACTGTCCCTGGGTTTTCCCTCCTCCGGAAAAAAAAAATCTTTAAAACCACTCTCTAGAAAAAATAGTCAGCTGGGAGTTTCACGGGGGCAGTCTTGCAAGTTTGTGCTTCCCGGGTATGACCACGTGTCTGTTTCGCACGCTTGGGTCAGTCGTCTGCTTTGAAAAGCTCTGCAGACAACCCAAAGCATTTGTTCTAATGACCGCTTGACACACATGCATAAGAAGCTTCTCCTAAGATAAGCAAAGCTTCACCCATCATTTGAAGTCAGGAAGAAACGTGCAAGTGTACTATCATGAAATGAGTCATGCTTCAGGGGACTGAGAATGTTACGAATTCTGCTAAGGAGGGCTCAGAAAAGGTGATCAAGATAAAGGCTGTCAAAATTAATTGAGCACAGGCTCATTCAATGCAAGGTAGCTTCAGTTGTTTTATTGCAGGAAGACAATGGACATTTAATCGGAATCTTGGTGAGTTGCATAATCATGCGCCTGCAGATCGGGGAGGATACAACCTTGGCCTTCTCCATTTTTGCATGGGAAAACATTAATGACGCTGACATCGGAGACAATTAGACGGTGTCAGCCGATTGTTTTTAGCCAGCTTTCTCTCACATCTGTGGTGTCTACAACCAAGAAGGCTCATTGTTTCCGAGGGCCTCCTTCGGGCCTTGGCTTTTTGTGTAAACCGTCAATCTCTTGGCGAATATCAAAGCCATGAGGAAATTAGAACAGACCAGCTCTGCCGCCCCACACTAAAGCCTGGCGGGGTGCATCCACTATGCTACTAATTAGGCAGTGACCAACAAAATAACCTGTCAATGGCCGCTAGCCATTTCCCACACACCTGCATTTCGCACCCTAATAAGCATACAGCAAGAGGGAAAAGGGGTGAACTGCTCAAGTGTGAAAAATGAACCAAATATAACAATGTTTCTATCTGCACCTATACTTCTGGCAATTACCATTTAACACCAGCGAATGCAATATGTCGAAGCCCCACAATCCCGCATCTGAAACCAGACCTCAGCAGGGAAGCCACACATTGAGGCCATATTAAGGTCTGCTTCGAAAATCTCGCACTAAGGAAAATCTAGAGTTACGTAGAAAACCCAGGAAACTGAAAATGACCACGATTTAGATTAGGGACCAGGAGGCTTACTTTTCAGAAACATTTCCTGTTCAAGCCGTTGAAAGAGAAACGACACTATCCTCTTCATGGTTTCCTTCCACAAGACAGAAAAATAAACAGGACAGCCACGAGAGCATTGGCTTGTCCCGCTGTTGCTTATATCTTGGATCTGTTGCTGTAAATTCATGATCACCATCTTTCTTTTGATCTACTATATATTCATTTCTTTTTCAGGTCTCATGGTTTTTTTTGTTGTTTGTTTTTGTTTTTTTCTTGGAGTCCCAGGACAGTCTTTTGGACGAGATTCTGAAAGCAGCATTTTATTTTTCTGGTATTTGCGTTCACAGCTACTGCCTCGTAGCTGGGAAGTTGAGAAGGCGCAGCATCAAATGGCTTGAGCAGGTCGCACTTTGCCCCCAAGTGTAGAACAGGTTCCAGGCCATTCTGAACTGTATCATTCTTAAGAGATTCCAACTGGATCTCTAGTTAAGAGTCTTCCCAATGACTTGGGTCACAAAATCTCTTTGTTCTACCTTTGACATCTTTATTGATTCCACTATTATTGAGCACAAAAAGAGATGCTACTTCTAACATTTTTTTTAAAAGGTAAAAAGCAAAAAGCATAATAATCTGGTTATCGTGCTTAATATGCAAACAAAACTAACTCCCCCTCTTTCACACTGAAGGGTGAAGAAACAAACAGCACAATGCCTCTCTCCACTTTATTTTGCCCCAAACAAAGATTTTGTGGTCCAGGTATCCATACGATAGATTTCTGATGAAAAGGCTCTTTGGCTTTTAAGGGCATATATTCTTTGGAGCAATTCTCTTTTGTGCTTTGAGATCCAGCTGAACTTTTTTTTTTTTCAACAGAGAACAAGAGAAATGTAAGGGCAAAATGGTTCGGGGAAGAAACATCACTGCATCTCCGTATGTGTCAGGGACAGGCAATACTGTGCGAGCATCCCTGATGGGATCACATACAATATAGCCCAGCATTCAAACGGCATTTGCTAGATACTTCTGAACACTACTTTTCTAATCCAAAAACAGCATTTTCAATTATAAATAAAAACTTTCCCCACCTCTTCCTACTTGAACTCAAGTACAGAAGGCCCCTATTTAAAATGCGGCTCCGGAGCCGCCACCAGGCTGCCTGTTCAGCTGCCAGTGGCTTTTGTGTACAAAGATGTTAATTGGTCCTAATCCCCTCCTAGAAGCTGTTTTGGTAGCCTGACCTGGCACCCTGAAGAAGGACACCTTGGTGTGAAAAACTAAAGGGTCCATTGAGGAGGGAGTGAAAGGCAGCCAAGCATTCCAACACATTTTAATTTCAGGAATTAAAAAAGAGGAACATCATCATGGAGATCCTAGAGAACTCTTACAAAGCTTTAATAACAGTGAAGTAAGTCCTCCAAACACCCGAGCTACACACACACACACACAGAGAGAGAAGGAATTCAGATTTCTCTGATTCTGTTTTATGCCTTCAGCATATAAAAGGATTCTCAGAAATCAAAACACTGAACTTGACCAGCTGGGATGTTTCTCTGTGCCTTCCTCCTTTACCAAGCTGATGTGCTCTGAAAATCAGCTCCACCTTCCATTCCACCTCCAAGCCCTTGCTACAGTGCATGGTTTTATTTGGTAGAGCTGTAGAATCTAGCTCAGGGGTTACATTTAAATTTCTATTGACCACTCACAGTTTCTAGAAGGAAGGGTGAAGAGAAAAGAGTAGAAATTCCTAGGGCAAACTTTTAAATCACTCACTGCATGGCAAATAAACAATCTCCTATAGGAAAATACTATCTGTACCATGTGCCAATTTAGGGCACACACATTTACACCTTGGGTGGCAAATTATGCTAATGGAATGCATGATCTACAACGGTGGGGTTTTGAATTTTTTGACAGAGTTCACAGATCAACTTCACGGGTCAGAGGAGTTTGCCTTTCATCCGACAGAAGCAGTAAGATATGAAGGTTATGGGTTACTAAAATCGCACCGGAAGCCAAATTTTCAACCATGACCCAGTTTATACTTTAAACTCCACGCAGATTTTTCTTCTCCCGGCGGCACAGCATAGCAGATAAGAGCAGGAGAGTCCGAGGGGCGCCTCTAGTGGAAATGCGTGCACAATGCCTCCTGCAAAGAGGAAGGCAGGCAGGCCTGGCAACCCAAGAGGCGCCGAACGCCAGGGGAAGTTGCTTCAGCCCTGGGACTTGTCTGGTTGTCCCAGGAGCGAAGGGCAGCACTTCTGGCGTGCTTCTAAGAGATGCCTGAAGTTTGAAATGGTCTAAGAGATGCCAATCATCCAGACGGCGTTTCTATAATATAATCAGACACTAAAGACAGTCCTCAAAGTAACAGCAGCCCTACCGTGGTCAGGAGCATCCTTTTCACTGAGCTCTCCCCTCTGCATGTTCTCAGGTAATAACTGCTGACCCAGCCACAGTCTATGGTGGACTTGACGATCAAACATGACTGTGACATGGACCTTACAAGTCACTCTCCCAATGAGTCCTTGGTCACTTAGCAAATAAAATAGAAAGAATGAGGAGCTCAACAACTTCTCCAGGTGCTTGGGTCCCCGCACTCACGTGGGAAACCTGGAAGAAGCTCCCAGCTCCCGACTTCAGATTGGCTCAGGTCTAGCCATTGGGGCCATTTGGGGAGTGAACCAGCAGATGCAAGACCTCTCTCTCTGTCTCTACCTCTCTGTGTAACTCTGCCTTTCAAATAAATAAAATAAATATTTTTTAAAAATTAAAAAATAAAATTGGAGTCATTTCTGATTTCAAAGCTGACTTTGTTTTTAACCATACCATGATGCCTCCCTAAATCAGTTTAAAATCCTAATGGACAATTCGAGGGAAGTAAAGTATAGAGATGCAAGTCTTGTCAAATGTCTAGCACTACTATAGTCATATAGTAGGTCCTAAGTGCATGGTTTATTAAATCTTATTGACCCTCTCCTTTCTCTAATCTTTGAAGCCTAGGGTAAAATCCTAATTCTTTCCCTTACCAAGCTGAGTGGCTCTAGACAAGTTACTTCACCTCTATGAGCCTGTAAAATGGACAAATAACTGTCCACCGTGTTGTCCCAGAGTAAATACACGAGGGTGGGCATTTGGAGTAGTGGTTTAGACACTGCCCGAGTGCTGGTTCTGCTTCTGGTTCCAGCTTTGTGCTAAAGCACACCCTGAGAGGCAGCAGGTGTGTCATGCCTGGGTCCTTGCCACACACATGGGAGACTGGATTGAGTTTCAGGCTCCTGGCTTTGGTCTGGCTCAGCCACAGCCATTGCAGGCATTTGGTAAGTGAACCAAAGAATGGGAGCATTCTTTCTCTCTCTCTCTTCAAATACAAGGAAAGTAAATACATATTTTTTTAAAAAAAAAAAGTTAATACATATAAAGCATCTGGTATGCCCTAGCTCCCACGGGGACTCCGTGACAGTTTTCCCACATGGAGTTGTACTGGAACACAGCCACGGTTGTTCTTTCACGTCCGGTTCCCGACAGCTTTCAGGCTATGACGGCAGAGTCAGGTCAGCACAACAGACCCCCTCCAGCCCACAAAACCTAAAACCTTTATTGTCTGGCCTTTGCAGAGAAGTCTGCCACACCCCGCAGCAGGTACCAACGCATGTTTCCTTGTTATTCCCACCTTTCACTGGCAGTGGTCACTTCAGGTTAAGTGAACTAAGAGTTTTTGAAAATGCTTTTAAATTCTAACGACCAATCCCTCCACCTTCAGCCTGCTTCTAACTGGGCCTGTATGTTTTGCACGGATCTTGCATCGAACTGTGCCTGTGTATCATGTGTGTACTGTACATCTAACCAAGCCTATGCATTGGGCATGTGGGCTTTGGAAAGAGCTGCCACAGTGGCACAGGCTGAGGTTGGACTTTGTTTATCTCCAGGCACATGGCTGTTTGACTACCTTTTATGTAGCCAAGGTATCTCTTCCACATTACAGAAGAGTTTATTGCAAAGATATCTGAGTTGAAACCTACGGATTAAGAGTTAGCTAAGCAGGGGGCTGGTGTAGTGGTACAGTACGTTAAGCACCTGCTGCTTTCGATGCCAGTGTCCCATATCAGAGCACTGCTTCCATTCCTAGCTACTCCCTTTCCAAGTCAGCTCTCTGCTAATGCACCCGGGAAGGCAGTGAGAAACGGCTCAAGTACCTGGGTTCCTGCCATCCATGTGGGAGTCAGGATGGAGTTCCTGACTCCTGGCTTCCGCCTGGCCCAGATCTGACTGTTGTGGCCATTTGGGAGTGAACCAGCAGGTGGAAAATCTCTCTCTCTCTCTCTCTCTCTCTCTCTCTGTGGGTGGCAGGGACCTGCGCATGTGGGCCCTCACCTGCAGTCTCAGGACGCACTAGCAGGAAGCTGGGTGGGAGGCAGCCCACTACCACAGCACACCAACCACAACACCCACCCCAGGCGTCTCCCACGGAGCTGCCCAGGGCCAGCACAGCCTGCCCCCACAGGCAGACTCCCATCACTTCCTGCACTGTGTTCCAGAACCATCCTCGGCGCACTCCGCCGAACCAGGGGGTTGTAAAGTCCCCTGCGACATGGGGTTTGACGGTGGCCACAAAGCCTGACCCTGTCCACGAGTATACCCTTCCGCTCCTTTCCCTTACAGAAAAAGAGTCCTTTTTTAAAAAAGTGACATTAGTCAAACCACCCAGGGGTGGGACACTCGGCCCGTGTTTGCACAAGGACCCGTCCGTCTGCAAAGGTAGCCGGGGCCACGGGTGGGCATCCCCGCGCCAGCTCGGCCATGAGGAAGGGGTGACCCGTGGGAGGGAGGGGCGCCCGGGCGACTCGCGGGCCGAGGGGACCGGGGGGCGGCTGTGTCCCTGCTCCGAGCACTGCCCAGCTCTGCCGCAGCCCCAGGGCGCGGGACGAGCGCCGTGCCCGGCTCGGCCAGGACTGGGCACGGCTCCTCGGCCTCTCCACGCCGGAAGGAAGTCAGCCGAAGGTCCCGGGACTTACTCTCCTCTCACTTCAAACACCTGAGGAAATGGGGCTGCGGGCGACAAGCTGGCCATTGTTAGGCACGCCAAGCCGCGGCACGCTTCCCCGGGCTCGGCTCGGAAAATTACCGCGGGCTCCCCCTCCAGCTTCCGGTCCGCCTGTTTGCTTGCTTTTTTTTTTGTTCCCCCCCTCCGACAAGTGGATCTGGTTACGGCTGTTCCACCTCTCAGAGGTTTTGGCAATTTTCCTTTTTGAACTGAAGAATTCACTCCTTTCTTAGAGCCCAAGCAGGAAAGGCAGGTGGAAAAGTTAACTGAGCAAACTAACAGTGGCGGGGCCCTAATTACCCCGGGGACTATAAAGCTCTATTCTCTCTGTGATGAAAAAGGGGAATTGCACATGTAACTTCCATTACCATTAATGGGACTTTACCTACATAAATCCCTTAAGCGTCAGCGGGAAGAATGGACTCAGCCTAACTATCGGCCCCGCACCTTCCCTCTTTCAGGCCCTCTGTTCTCTGAGCAAAAGGCCAAGGCACGGGCGGGCGCGCTGCACACCAGAGCCAGGTGAAGCTTCACTCAGGAGCTGATTGTCGCCCAGCCCTCGAGGGCCACGCAGGCTGGGGGATTAGAGAGGCGGAAGCCTTTTTTCCATTGTCTTGCCTTGTTCACTTCCACCTGACGGGAGCAGAACCTCGCGCTCACAGACCACACAGGTTTTGCACGCTGAGTTCCTCCTCGGTGCCTGTGGGTTTTGAGAGCTGCCCTGGAATGCAAGAGGTGGCAAAGCTGCAGAAAAACAGTTCTGCACTGAGGAACAGGCTGGGACCCAGATGGCTACAACCTGAACCGGGAAGTGCTTTGCTGTGCAAGTGGGAATGAAGAAGGCAGAGTTCTTAATTCTTTTAAAAAATATATTTATTTTCATCTATTTGAAAGGCAGACTGACAGACACAGACAGACAGGCCTTCCACACACTGGTTCACTCCCCCCAATGGCCGCGACAGCCAGGGCTGGGCCATTTTGAAGTCAGGAACCCAGAACCGCGGCTATGTCTCCCGTGTGGGTGGCAATGGCTCAGATTCTTGAGCCGTCACCTGCTGCTTCGCAAACACGTGAGCAGGAAGCTGGGTCAGCAGCAGAGTGGTCAGAACTCGAACCAGCACTATGCTGTGGGGTGCAGTATCTCCAGCAGCCCCACTTAGCAATTTTATTCAGAAAAAAATGTGGGAGGGGGCAGGACTGGTGTTGCGGCAATAGCCGGATCTGCACTGATCTGAAGCCAGGAGCTTCCTCCGGGTCTCCCACGTGGGTGCAGGGGCCTAAGGACTTGGGCCATCTTCTACTGCTATCCCAGGCCACAGCAGAGAGCTGGATCGGTGGAGAAGCCACTTGAACCGGCTCTTGCCGAGTCTTGAACCAGCACCCATATGGGATGCTGGAGCTTCAGGCCAGGGTGTTAACCCACTGTGCCACAGCTTTGGCCCCTCCAAGACACTTTAGTAGAGAACTGGATCAGAAGTAGAGCAGGAGCTGGCACTGTGGTGGAGCTGGTTAAAGCCTTGGCCTGCAGCACTGGCTTCCCAGGTGGGTGCCCATTGGAGTCCCAGTTGCTCAACTTCTGATCCAGCTCCCTGCTAATGCACCTGGAAAAGCAGCAGAGGATGGCCCAAGTGCTTGGGCCCCTGCACCCGCATGGGAGACCCGGAAGAAGCTCCTGGTTCCTGGCTTCAGATTGGCTCAGCTTTGGCCATTGAGGCCAATTGGGGAGTGAACCATCAAATGGAAGACCTCTCTTCCTCTCCCTCTCCTCTGTATAACTCTGACTTTCAAATAAATAATCTTTTAAAAATAAATAAATTGTCTTTGAAAGCATCGAGAGATGGCTCCACATGGGAGACCCAGAGGGAGTTTCAGGCTCCTGGCCGTTGTAGCCATTGGGGAGTGAAATAGTGATTGAAAGATCTCTCCCTTTCAAATAAGTAAATACATAAATCTTTTTTAAAGATTTTATTTTATTTATTTGAAAGACAGAGTAACAGAGAGAGGTAGAGAGAGAGAGAGAGGTCTTCCATCTGCTGGTTCACTCCCCAGATGGCCGCAATGGCTGGAGCTGCACTGATCCGAAGCCAGGAGCCAGGAGTTTCCTCCAGTTTTCCCATATGGGTGCCAGGGCCCAAGCACTTGGGCCATCCTCCACTGCTTTCCCAGGCCATAGCAGAGAGCTGGATTGGAAGAGGAGCAGCCGGGACTAGAACTGGTGCCCACACGGGATGCTGCGCTTCAGGCCAGGGCTTTAACCCACTGCGCCACAGTGCTGGTCCCCATAAATCTTTTAAAAAAAGAAAAAATTTTGACTGGGGATGAATGGAAAATTTGTAGAGATAGTATTTGAACTGGATCTTGGAAGCCAAGTAACAAACTACAACACAACTCCACAGAGAGAAATGAATACAGGAGGCACTGAAAAACAAGTGAGGGAGTGCAAGATAGTGGTAAAGATGGTGGATTCTGGGCCAGAGAAACTTGGTTCTGCCTCGGATTCTGGCTAGCTGTGCAACACAACACCTGTTTCCTACGTGACGTAGAAAGGGCTTAAGAGGAGTAAATGAGACGATTGTGGAATTTACCGAGAGCGCAGTCCTAAGTCTGGGAATTGTGCATTAATTTATCATTACCGTTAAAACTGTCGTTGGTAGGCTCCAGGGTGAAGTCTGATATGTCAGACTTTCCATGTGAAGGTCCTGAGTTGGGCTAGAACAGCCAGGTGCTGTTCTCTGCTGGTCTCACCGCCCCAACCTTGGCCACCACCACATGCCCTCCCCTCAGATGGCCATCCCCCCCGGCAGCCATGTCACTACCCAACCCTCACAGCCCTGATCCACAGCCCCTGCCAGACCACAGGAAACCAGCGTGAGCTCCAAAACCACAGATGCTCACTCTGTGTCCAGCCCCCGTGTAGTAAGCTTGTATCTATGTACATCTCATGTTCTCACCTGGACAACCGGCTCTCTGAAGGCAGAGGCTACAGATTCCACTTCAGACGCCTTTCTGGCGCGTAGAACAATATCTGAAAGTAAATGTTTGCTCACTGATAGAAGGCAATGAGCTAATGCCACAAAATAACCCTTCCCTTGACCATGAGCGCTTTATAACTTACAGGAAACTTTCACTTAGATTATCTTACAGAATCTTCCTGAAAACCTCATTAGGTGAGCAGATTAGGAAGTCTTACTTATGGATGAACCGAGGTCCAGAAAGGTCGCATGACTTGCCCAGAGTCACGTGGCTCGGATTTGGCAGGGTCAGGATTGAGTGCTGGTCTTCTGACTCCCAGTCCCTTTGCTCATAGACACGGGACCTCTTTGTTACTGTGGTAAACCAACCATGACGACAGCCTGTGTTCTAAACAAGGCAAGAACAATTATGCATGAGTCCTTCCACCTTAGCCCCATGATTTAAAATTAGCAGCTCGGAGTAGGCCTTGGGCACAGCATGAAGATGCTGTTTGGGACACCTGCATCCTATACCATCCTATATTGTCTGTATTCGAATCCCAGATCTGTTCCCCATTCTAGCTTCCTGCTACTTCACACCCTGGGAGCCCACAGGTGATAGTTCAAGTGCTAGGGTCCCTGCACTGTGTGGGAGACCCTGATGGAGTTCCTGGGTCCTGGCTTCGGCCTAGAACTCTGACTGTTGCAGGCATTTGAGAAGGAACCGGCAGATGGAAGATCTCTCTGTGTCTCTGCCTTTCAAACAGATAAGAAACAGTTCAGGCTCAGGCTTAGGCAGCAGGCATTTAGCCCAGTGGCTAGGAGGCCCTCATGCCAAATTGAGTTCCCGGGTTCACTTCCTGCCTCTGGTTCTTGACTCCAGCTTCTTACTAATACAGATTCTGGGAGGCAGTGGTGATGGCTCCAGTAATTGGGTTGCTGCCACCCATATGGCCCCTGGCTTTGGCTTCAGCCCAGCTGTGGCCATAGAGTCTTTAAAAAATATATATTTATGGCCGGCACCACAGCTTACTAGGCTAATCCTCCGCCTGCAGCACCAGCACTCCGGGTTCTAGTCCCAGTTGGGGCACCGGTTCTGTCCCGGTTGCTCCTCTTCCAATCCAGCTCTCTGCTGTGGCCTGGGAAGGCAGTGGAGGATGGCTCAAGTGCTTGGGCCCTGCACCCACATGAGAGACCAGGAGGAAGTGCCTGGCTCTTGGCTCCAGATCGGCGCAGTACGCCAGCCGTAGCGGCCATTTGGGGGGTGAACCAGCAGAAGGAAGACCTTTCTCTCTGTCTCTCTCTCTCATTGTCTAACTCTGCCTGTCAAAATATATATATATATATATTTTATTTATTTGAAAGATAGAATTACAGAGAGAGGTAGAGCCAGAGAGGTCTTCTACCTGCCAGTTCACTCCCCAAATGGCCACAACAGCCAGAGCTGAACTGATCCAAAACCAGGAGCCAGGAGCTTCTTCCAGGTCTCCCACGCAGGAGCCCAGTGACTTGGGCCATCTCCTACTGCTTTCCCAGGCCATAGCAGAGAGCTGGATCGGAAGTGGAACAGCCAGGACTGGAACCAGTGCCCATATGGGATGCCAACGCTGCAGGCTGGGGCTTTAACCTGCTGCACCATAGCACCAGCCTCAGCCATTGAATCCTTAGGGAGCGAACTAGTTAATGGGAACTCACTCACTCACCCCTTCTCCCCCACCATCTCTCAAATAAGTGCAATTTTTAAAATTTAAAAATACCAATTCAACTAACTGAAGTAAATAGCAAACAGTTCTCACGACGCCCTGTGTTGAGGTTGGCCAGGGAGGGAGAGCAGAAACAGGGCTCTCCCTGAGCTCCATCTGTTGTGCAGTCCCCTCAGGCACTGGTGCTCAGGATCAGCAGTCAGGGAAGAGGCTTGGAGTGGAAGCAGGAGCAGCCTCTCCTACAGGACACGGTTCAGGCTCCTTGGCCTGACCTGCAAAGCCGAGCAAAGCCGAGCGCCCAGTGATCCTTCAGGCCTCGCTTCTGCTCCTTACTCACAGCTGGACTGCGGGCTCCCTGCCGCGTCCCTCTAAGTCGCAGCTTTCTTCCTGGACTGCTCTTCTCACCTGCATCTCACAAGACACAGGAGCTTCTCCTCTAAAGCCTGGCAAAGCACTCGCTCTCTCTATATCACAGTTTCCTCAACCTCAAAATAGGAAAAAAAAAAATTATTGGGGTCTCTACTTTACAGGGATGTTTTGACCAAGAAATAAGTTAATCCATGCAAAGTGCCCAAAACACACAGTTAGTGTTCAATAAAGATCTGTGATGAAGATGTCTTTAAACAGAAAAGTGGGAGGCTGGCGCTGTGGTGTAGCAGGTAAAGCCATAGAAGGCAACACTGGCATCCCATATGGGCACTGGTTCGATTCCCGGCTGCTCCACTTCAATCCAGCTACCTGCTGGTGGCCTGGGAAAACAGTGGAAGATGGTCCAAGAGTTTGGGCCCCTGCACCCACATGGGAGACCTGGAGGAAGCTGCTGGCTCCTGGCTTCAGTGTGGCCTAGCCCTGGCAGTTGCAGCCATCTGGGGAGTGAGCCAGCAGATGGGAGATAGCAGTCTTTCTCTCCCTCTCTTTTTGTAACTCTGTGTTCAAGTGGATAAATAAATTTTTAAAATAAAATAAAAAATAAAAAAGAGAAAACCTCTGCTTATTTCTTGGGCTTTAACTTAGCTCTAATAATGGAGCTAAGAAAATTAGAAATCTGTTGAGCATCTGCTATGTACCAGGCGGAATGGCAAGCTGCTTTACACACATGATGGCCATAGGGGGACCTAAAATCTCTCCAAAGCAGACTCAGTATTTTTCATCTTACAGATGAGGAAGCAATCATGGGAAGGAGCATGGGGCCAACGACAGGTGCAGCCAGGTAAGCAGTCACCTACAACACCAGCATCCCTATCAGAGCAAGCGTTCGAGTCCTCACTGCTCTGCTTGCAATCCAGCTCCCTGCTAATGTGCCTGGGAGAGAAACAGAAGATGGCCCAGGTGTTTGGGCCTCTGCCACCCATGTGAGAGATCCAGATGGCTTCAGCCTGGCCCAACTCCAGCCGTTGGGGTTATTTGGAGAGTAAACCAGCAATGGATGAGTTCTATGTGTGTCCCCTTCTCTCTGTCACTCTGCCTTTCAAATAAATTTTTTAAATATTAAAAAAAAGAAAAGTAAAGTAACTTGCTGAAAGTCAGTTTGGCCCTAAAGACCAATATAATAACACACATTATTTTCTCAGAAGCCTGTCCCTAAGATTGCAGCTACATCCCCAAGACAGTTTCTATAAATCTTCACCTGAGGTCACAAAGTTTCACTCACACATTCCATTTGATTAGACAGAGGGGAAGAAAATTGCAACATGCATCCACTTTCCCACAGATAGCAAGAGCAATCACACCAGTGCCATAGCGCCTATGCCATCACCAACTGGATGTGTAAATTTGTACAGCTATCTCATGTATTACAGACACAGGAGCATAGGATGGGCCTGGAGTTCAACACTGTGTACTTGATGGCTCAAGTACACAGGTCCCTGCACCCGTGTAGGAGATCCAGATGGAGTTCCTGGCTCCTGGCTTCAGCCTGGTCCATCCCTGGCTGCTATGGGCATGTGGAGGAGTGAACCAGTAGTTGGACAATCTCTTTCCATCTGTCTATCTCTTGCTACTTTTCAAATAAAATGAGAAAAAAATGTAAAGGCTATAAGCTAATCTAAGTTTGAGTAGTGTGATGTGATGATGAAAGCCCAAGCCCAAAGCCCAGCCAGGGCTTGCTTGACCACAGCGGTGACTGAGGCAGAGCCTTGCTTGGCCAAGGTGCAGGGAGACCAAAGGTGGGGCTGGCCGAACAGCAAACAGCAAAGTGAGAAGGGCAGGAGTTGGGAGCCTCACGCTCTAACTCTGTAACTTCTCAGGGGAGAGCTCACTGGATGTCCTCAAAATCATGCAGAAAAGCCAAGGGGAGGTAGCCCCCAGCGATTCCATGATGGGTTCTATGCATGCTTTTTACCTGGAGCTGCTCAGTACTTGTCATTTACAAAAAGTGGGCTGAACCCAGCAAACCTAGCAGGGCCAGCATTGTGGTATAGTGGATAAAGCCACTGCCTTTGATGGTAGTATCCCATATGGGGTCCAGTTTGTGCCCAGGTTGCTCCACTTCTGACCCAGTGGAAGATGGCCCTGCACCCCAGTGGGAGACACAGATGAAGTGCCTGGCTCCTGGCTTCAGCCTGGCCCAGCAATGGCTGTTGTGGCCTTCTGGGGAACGAACCAGCAGATGCAAGATTCTCTCTCTCTCTCTCTCTCTCTCTCTCTCTCTAACTCTTTAAAAAAAAATCAATAATCTTATTTTAAATATATTAAACTATGCTTCTAATTACCATTTTGTTTTCAAGGCAAACCTGGAACGGAGAGGCCTGGAGGCTGAACAGGGGGAACAGCTTAGGAAGTCAGTGGACATTTGCTAAGTGATGCTCAGGGAGTGAAAGAGAATGGTGAGAACTACTCAGGCCTTGTGTAGATCACTCTGGCTCTACATGTTTCAAGCTGTATTCCTTAGCAAAAATATTTAACCAGGCATCATTTTTCCCTCGCTGGTACATTGGTGTCTATATCATCCCCCTCAGAGTCTCAAAGTGGTCCCCAGATCAGCTGAATCAGCAATGCCTGGGACTTAATGGAAATGCAAGGCTTCCAGACCCCACCGCAGGCGCTGAATGAGACACTCTGGTGGTGGACCCTGCCCTCTGTGTGCTCCTGATGCACATTAAAGTTTGAGAGCCACTGGTCTACATTGTGAAAGTGTTGTAAGCTTGATTGTGGGGGCCGGCACTGTGACACAGTGGCCTGCAGCACTGGTGTCCCATCTGGGCGCCCATTTGAATCCTGGCTGCTCGTCTTCCTATCCAGCTCCCTGCTAATGCACCTGGGAAAGCAGCGGAGGATGGCCCAAGTCCTTGGGCGTCTGTGGGAGACCTGGAGGAAGCTTCTGGCTCCTGACTTGGGATTGGCTCAGTTCTGGCTGTTGTGGCCATTTGGGGAGTGAACTAGTGCATAGAAGACCTCTCCCCCCCCCCTTGCTACCTCTCTCTGTAACTCTTTTAAATGAATACAAAATAATAATAAATCTAAAAAAAACCTGATGCCTGAACCCCAATTCCAAAGATTCTGACTTAATTAGTGTGAGGCCGGTGCCTCAAGTTTCATCAGACCACCCCCACCGTCACTCCAGGTGATTCTAACTTGTGGTCAAGGTTCACATAGGGCTGTTAGGATGAACTGGTTTCTTATTTCTTCAGCAATTAGTACACAGTCTTGTACACAGCAGACATGCAATACATGTAGGCTTCCCTCGGTAGACAACATCTTTTGGTTCCCTACCATGTATGTTAAGATTTCAGATCAGATGGGAATATTTGGGTGAGCAGTGGCTCCGTGGTTAAGACACTGTTAGAGACACCACATCCCATATTGCAGGGTCGACTCTTCTTGCAGTCCAGCTCCCTGCTGATGCACACCCTGGGAAGGCAGCAGATGACTCTTTAAGGACTGGGGTCTCTGCCACCCACCTGGAAGACCTGGATTGCGTTCCAGGCTCATCGCTTCAGCCTGGCCCAGCCCTGCGTGTGCAGGCAATTGGAGAACGAACCAATGGATGGCGGATTTCTCTCCATCCATCTCTCCCTCTCTCTCAGCATACTTTTCAAAGAAATTGAAAAAAAACAAACTTACAAAGCATTAGCAGTAGTTTTCTTTGAGTGGTGGGAGTGGGGGTGATTTAAAAATTTTTGTTTCTTATACTTTTCTAAAGTCTCATAAAGCCATTAACATGCATTACCTTTATAGTCACAAAAATAAATGAAACTAAATTTTAAGAGAGAGAAGAGTCTTCTGAGGCTGTTACCTTATAAACCTGATCCTGTAATTATCCTGATGCTGCCAATTAATCAATGCGGAAATCACTTCATTCTCACTTTGCCAATGGAAAAACGGAATCACAGGAGCAGAGGCCACCTGACTTTATCCTGGATTCTACTGCTAGTTAAGGTCAATTTAGGTAATAAGATAATCACAGCTAATTTCTCAGGAACAGCTCTCACATTCCCATGAGAATAGTATTCTCCCTGGGTGTAACACAGAGTGGGGAACTGTGGGGCAGAAGCTCTTAGGACCCACTGGACCCCCAAACAACTTAGAGTCACTGTCACTCCCTCCACCTGTCCCATGTAACCCCCTTGTGCAAACACAATCCCAGCAACAATATTCACACATAGCTGCTGTGACCGAAGTGGCCATCACTAGCACACCACACAACTTGGATTCCTAAGGACCTCAGAGAAACAAGACCGGAAGCCCAGTCTTGGTTCTCCTGCAGCAGCAGCCATAAATGCACTCTTTGCTTGGTGCACTCCAGACACGAAGCTCCGCATTTTGCGAGCATTTATAAAATGAGGCTGGATTTAAAGCCGTGGTCCTCAAACTTTAGAGTGCATTGGACTGACCTGCAGGGCTTGTTTAAATGGAGATGGCAAAGCCTCGGCCATTGTGGTTTCTGACCCAGCAGGTCTGAGGTAGGGCCCAAGACTGCATTGCCAGCAGGCTCCCTGCGTGTGCTGACGCTGCCGTCCAACTTCAGGGACCACTGGATCAGAGCATCTGCAGAGTACTTCCCAGCTCTGCCAGTCAGTTTGAACTCAAACCCCAATTCTCATCCTTTGGTCCCACACTGAGACTTAAACTGAACCCCCAAACCCTCAATGACTTGCCACCACTTTGTCCAAATGGGTAGTTTCTCTTTAAATATGAATCCAGCAGAATCAACGCACCCGCACCTGTGATGATCCGCTGTGGGCGGAAAGGGGTTGCAGCCCCTGGGCACACAGGACTTCTCTCAACCTGAAATTCCTGGCCATCGGAAGCAATCACCGGCATCGCCAACAAAACACCCCGGCCTTTTATGCACAAAGGCTGAAGCCTTTTCCTCCTGCCGCCAACAGAGGGCTTGGCTGCTCTGAGAAGAGAGGTCAGCATGATGCTGTGATGTATCAGGACCTTACCAAAGCTCCAACACACCCATGTCTCCACTGAGGCTGCCTAACTCGACTCCGGTGGGCGTTACTAGTCTGTGTTCCAACTGGGGAGAGGCTCAGCTAGGCTTGAAAACCCCACAGTTAATGAGGAATTGCACCAGCTCTCCTGCCTCCTGCCTAGACATTTCCACCAGTTCTCCATCCAAATCAGGGGAAAGTTCAAATGAAAATTTCTCTTCCTGACTCCCTTCTTCCTTCACGTATTAGCAGGAATGAATCATTATGGGTAACTAGACGAAGAACATTAATTGTAGGTCTGAAACCGGAGATGTTTAATTACATAGTTACACGTGTGATTTATCAGCCAGTTTTGATGGTTGACAATTCTCTTTAAATAATTTTTTCCTCTGAAAATTAAAATGATCTATTTTTTAAATCTGCCCTAGAATGCTTTGTTTTCATTCAAATAGAGTGATGACTGTCTCTTCTAAGCATCGTGGTATCCAGGCAATTGGCCTAATGTCAGACAGGCATTAATTCCTGATATATTTATCGTGATTAGGTCTGAAACTGCAGAGGCTTTATCTAAAAACAGAAATCATTTTCTGGACAAAGCTAAGAAGGAGAAACTTGTCTGAGTGGGAAGTGCCAGTCTTCAAAGCACCCTCTTCATTTCATTCCTAACTCTCTGTGAGCAGGAATCTCTTTTTTTTATTATTTAATTTTATTTTATTTTTCCCAGAAACCTTTTATTTAGGGAAAACAAACTGCATGCATTTCATAAATACAACTTTAGGAACATAGTGATTCTTCCCACTGTACCCACCCTCCTACCTGCTCTCCTACCCTTCTTCCTCCTCCCTCTGCTATTCCCATTCTTATTTTTTACTCGGGTCTGTCTGTTTTCAATTAACTTTATACACATATGATTAACTCTATACTAAGTAAAGAGTTCAACAAATAGTATTTAAAAAAAAAAAAACTGTTCCTCAACAGTAGAGGCAAGGGCTGTTCAAGGTCATTGCATCTCAAGGTGCTGTCAATTTCACTTCTGTAGACTGCCTTTTAGGTGCTCTATTGGTTATCACAGATCAGGGAGAACATATGGTATTTTCCTTTTGGGACGGGCTTATTTCACTAAGTATGCTGTTTTCCAGTTTCATTGATTTTGTTGCAAAGACAGGATTTTGTTTTTTTACCACTGTGTAGTATTCCATTGTATATATATCTCATAATGTCTTTATCCAGTCTTCGGCTGGTGGACATTTGGATTGATTTCATATCTTAGCTATTGTGAATTGAGCTGTAATAAACATGGGAGTACAGGTAACTCTTTCATATGCTGACTTCATTTCCCTAGGGTAAAAGGAATCCCTTTCAAACACTATGAAGTTCCTCAGTGTCATTGAGGCAGACCAAGAATGTGCAGCGAGCCCCATGTTCATACAACCAAGGTCCAGGCTTGGGCTCAGGACTGGGGAAGCACTGACCAATGGTGGAAGCAGGCTGGAGCAGCCCCAGGTTCCAGGAGGGCTTCCCCTGGCCATCACTGAGACCTTCTGTTTTCTAGTTTACCACGTAATGGTATGTATTATTGCCAGACAGGTTCATCAACTTGTCAGACTAACAGCTTGCAAGTGGTAGAACCATGATTCAAACCCAAGTGGAATCTCATTCACTTAGTCAATAGAAACTGATTAAAAGCCAGGTATCACACATGGTGAGGAGTGGAGTAAAATGAGCCACAAGAGAGGGTGTGGAATGGAAAGGGGGCTGTGGTATCAGGCTCCAAAGGTAGGGAACCCTCCATGGCTGCACAGAAGACAAAACGTGCGAGGAATACGAATCCAACCGCACTTGCTTGCACTGAAGGCTCCACAGGACGCAGCCAACAGAAAGATGCTTCTCCTGCCTTTTCCCTTTCCACTCCAACCTCTTCCAGGCAGCCCGACTTGCCACAGCTCGGGCAGGTTTCCTCCACGGGGGCAAACACAACACACTTCGCGGGAGACGGGCCCTGGGGTGTTGAGTTGCCCTCCTATGCTTCAGCTCACGTTAGGGCAGCCACTTCCTGATGGCACCCTATAAAGTGGCAATTCCCCAAACGTGCTAATTTAGTACCTGGTTCCTGAAGAGTTAGCTCACCTCCCTCCAGAGGCGCCAAATCCATCTTGCCCAGATGGTCTCAAAGGCGCTGTGCCCAGTGCAGAACAAGTCCTCCAAGCCAATCAAGGCTTCTGCTGCCTCCTGTAGGGCATCCAAAAAGGACATGCAGTGGCCCAGGGGTCATGAGAACTGGGCTCTAGTGCAGGCTCTGCCACTGGAGTCACGGGTGACAAGTCCCTTCCTCGTTCTGTGCCAATGTTTGCCCAAATTGGAAACGAGGGCAGTGGGACTTGGGTTCCTGAGCATACTGCTGAGCATACTGGGCCCTAAACTCTAGGACAGTGGTTCTTAGCTCTTGGGAGGGCACAGATTTACTGAGAATCTATGCTAAGGGACTGTATCCCAAAATGGTTCCCGCAATGCAGAAAGTTCATGGAAATCCTAAGTTCAAACAGATCGTTCGTCTAAAGTCAGACAGGTCTGGACTGAACCCAGAAATCTCTCCCCTGCCCTGCCATGGGTGAGCCTCTTTTCTTTGAGCTATATTCAGAAAAACGGTACCAATAATACCTACCTTATAATATTGTTGGAAGGATGAAGAGGAATTGCGTACAAATGTCTGGCTCACAGAATGTGCTCTGTAATGGCAGTCAAAGAAATAAAACCTAAGTTATGGCTTCTGTCACCGGCGCTTGGTTTGTTTTCTTCCCTACAGTAACCCACAGTTATCTGTGCCATCCGAGCGTCCCACAGACATTAGTGCGAGACCATCAAGGCTACATGAGAATTCCTCTCTTTCCCAGGCTGCTCTGGTGAGGGAGGGTCTCCCCCTCCTCTGCTGGAAGCCCCAGTCCCCAGACTCCCTTGCTTCAGGTCAACAGGTCTCTCCTTCTGCACTCTATCCTGCCTGGGCGTCACACCCATGTCCCAGGAATCCTTCAATGGTCACCCTTCAATGGTGACACACTCCACAGCTCACAGAGGTTAGTGGTTGAGCACGTTTCTGAAGACTTCACCATGGATTTCTTTAAGCGAAATAAAAGCAACGGCTCAGTTTGTTGAGTTTTTGCTACACACCAAGCCCTGATGACCTGAGTGCGTTGTTTCATCCTGTCTTCTCAACAGCCCTACAGGCAATGGACTGTGTAGACATCTAAGAGGATAGACGGCCTCTAACATTCGCTGGAGCCTGCCTCAGATTCCACCACTCGCCAGCTGTTTAACCTTGGACAAGTCACGGAGCTTCTAAGTGGTGTAACTCAACCTTAGCATGCTCACCTCCAGAGAGGAGATAATGGTGGAGAGCAGCTTATAGAGCTGTTAGGAATATCAAAGGAGATTATATAGATGTGTTTTTTTCTAAATTACACACAATTTCATAGAGATATTTTATATGTATATGATTTTTGTACAATTCTAAATTAATACATATAACATGTAAAATCTAGAGTGGTATCTGTCATGGGGCAAGTGCTCAATAGAAGTGAGGTATATGAGCTAGTAACAGTCAGCTTGGAGGAGAAAACTAGGTCCACGTAAGCTAAAAAGCACCATGCCCAAAATCCAACAGTTATCCCTCCAAATCTCAGTGTATTGGGAAACCAGTGTCATTTCTGATTATTTGAATTATTTAGTCTTCAGTTAAAGTCTCCCGGAACCCGACCCCTATTCAAACCATTGGGTCCTTACCCACATTCTTTCTTCCCTCCTAACTTTATTTTCCAACTTTGGAGTGCTAAAGCGTTCGCTCCTCAAAGACAGAAACATAGGTTGTCAAGATCGGTGTATTGCAAGTACCCAGCAGTGCTTACAGTGCCCAGCAAAGAACACACAGCAACAGTTCTGTTTAATAAAATTTAATTATTTGTTAAATTACAGTTCCACTGTAGCAACTCCTTTGGCATTTACCATCTGTTGCCTTATAATGTCCGTTCTCATTTTTGTGTGACTCAGCAGCCAATGAATATTTATAGAGCATCCATTTATCATGTGCTATGCCAGGCACTATATTAAACATCACTTCTCTGTTTCCCCACTTTATTGAACATACTATGTTCAGGGACTCAGTGCATGTGTTATGACTGTAAAAGGGATCTGTTCGCCTTCTCAGGCCACATGAGAAGACAACCGTAACACATCACCCATGAAGTATCCTGGCTAGCTATGTCTCACTTTTAGTTCACAAGAAATATGGGGAATAGAGAAACAAGTTAAATGACACCATGAGGACACAATCAGACAAATCCTTCATGCATGCCATTGTGTAAGGCAGCTGGCCTGCACTTGCCCAAAGTCAGTATCAGGGGCAATGAAAGACATAAGTTGCTCTAGATTAAATGAAACAAAATGATTTATTTACTAGCCAAATGCAACACATGAACCCAGACTTGATTCTAGGTTAGAAATGTAAAAACAAACAGAGGTGGCCACTGCGACAAAGCAGTTAAGTCACCACCCTCCTCCCATTTTGCAGTTGCTGGGTTCGAGTCCAACCTCTGCATCCAATCCAGCTTCCTGGGAGGCAGCAGATGATGCCTCAAGTGCTTGGGTCTCTGCCACCCATGTAGGAGACCCGGATTGACTCTGGGCTCCTGGCTTCAGCTTGGCCCAGACCTTACTGTTGCAGGCATTTGGGAAGTGAACCAACGGAAGATTTTCACTTTCCCACTCTCTCTCTCCCTTTCAAATAAAATGAATATTAAAAAAAAAAACTTTAAGATGTTGTTGGGACAATTAGGGACATTTTAAGATGTAGCCAATACTAGGTGATATTGCAGATTTATTGACTTTCTTAGATGAGATAACAGTATTGTGGACAAGTGAGAGAATGTTCTGGGGCGATATAATCTGAGGTATCTGGGATGAGGTGTCATCATGTCTGCAACATGCTCTCAAATGATTTGCAAGAGGGGGACCCGGGTAGTGAAGTATATCAAGAAAGTGAGGTAAAGCATGTAAGAAAATGCTTGGGTTTTTCTCCCAGCCCTATTGAGGAATAAATGACAAATAAAAACTGTACATATTTAAGGCACACAACATATTGTTTTGATATGTATACATATGGTGAGATGATGATCACAATAAAATTAGTTATTTTGAAAGAATACTTATAGAGGCTTTATTTATTTTATCTGAAAAGCAGAGAGGCAGTGTGAGAGACAGGCAGAGAGGTCTCCCGTTTGCTGGTTCATTCCCCCAAATGTCCACGACAACCAGAGCTGGGTCAGGCTGAAGCAACGAGGCCAGAACTCAATCCAGGTCTCTCCCACATGGGTGGCAGGGACCCCACTATTGGAATCATCACCGGCTGCCTCCCAAGGTGTGAGTAGCAGGAAGCTGGGTCAGAAGCAGAGCCAGGACTCAAGCCCACACCCTCTGATACGGGGTGCAGCTATCCCAAGCAGCATCTTAGCCACTATTAGAACCTGAAGTCCTATTTTCAGCTTTGAAAGAGAAGCCATACTGTTTTCTAGAAAGGATGAATCCACTTACAATCCTACCAACAGTGTTCCGAGGTTCCTTTTCTCCACTCCCTCACCAACACGTAGCGTGTGATTTCGGATGATGGTACCTAAGAGGCGGGAGGCGAACAGGATTTGATAACAGTGCCAAGATTACAAATGAGGGGAGTGTGTGTTCTTATGCAAATAGTATTGGAAAAACAAGGTATCCACGTGGAAAATAATGAAATTTAAAAGGAAATGAAGTTGGATTCTTATATAATACACAAAAACCAACATACAATGCATTAAAGGCTTACATATACGACCTAATACCATAAAAATCCTGGAAGAAAGTAGAGAGCTCCTTGACACTGCATGGACAATGAGTTTATGAATATGATCCCAAAGCACAGGTAATAAAAGCAAAAGAAGAAGTGGGAGTACATCATGCTAAAGAGTTTCTGCACAGCAAAGGAAACAGCAAAATGAAAATCAAGGTATGGAATGGGAGAAACCATTTGCAAACAGTATGTCTAATAGGGAACACGTATCTGGAATACATCAAGAACTCATACAGCTCAATACCAAAAAAATAGGCGCTGGTGTTGTGCGGTGAGCTGCCACTTGCAATGTCGGCATTCCGTATCAGAGTGCCAGTTCAAGTCCCAGTTGCTCCAATTCCTGCTGATGTGCCAGGGGAGGCAAGTAGTTGGGCCCCCACCACTCACATGGGAGACCTGGATGGAGTCCTTCGCTCCTGGTTTCAGTCTGACCTAGCTCTAGCTGTAATGAGTATTTGGTAAGTGAACCAACAGATGGAAGATCTGTGTATGTGTGTGTATGTGTGTGTGTCACTCTGCATTTTGAATAAATGAGTAAATATTTTTAAAGTAGACAAAAAAACTCAATTACAAAATGACCAAAGAATCTGAATATTTTTCTAAAGAAGACATGCAAGTGGCCAACAGATACATGAAAAAGCACAACATAACAGGGGCTGGCGCTGGGGTGCAATGGGTTAATGCCCTGGCCTGAAGCACCAGCATTCCATATGGGCGCCGGTTTGAGACCTAGCTACTCCACTTCCAATCCAGCTCTCTGCTATGGCCTGGGAAAGCAGTAGAAGATAGCCCAAGTCCTTGAGCCCCTGCACTCGTGTAGGAGACCCAGAAGAAGCTCCTGGCTCCTGGCTTTGGATCGGCGCATCTCCGGCCATTGCAGCCATTTGGGGGAGTGAACCATCGAATAGAAGACCTCTCTCTCTCTCTCTCTCTCTCTCTCTCTCTCTCTCTCTCTAACTCTGATATTCAAATAAATAAAACTTTTTTTAAAAAAAATACCAACATCGCTAATCATCAGGGAAGTGCAAATCAAACCACAGTGAGATATCATCTCATACCTGTTAAGAAAATGCTTTTTTTACAGGGCTGCTGCTATGGCATAGCGGGTAAATTCACCGCCTGCAGTACCGACATCCCGTAGAGGCACCAGTTCAAGTCCCAGCTGCTCCACTTCCAATCCAGCTCTCTGCTATGGCCTGGGAAAACAGTAGAAGACAACCCTAGTCCTTGGGCCTCTGCACCCATATGGGAGACCCAGAAGAAGCTCCTGGCTCCTGGTTTCAGGTTGGCACAGCTCTGGCCATTGCAGCTAATTAGGGAGTGAACCATCGGATGGAAGACCTCTCTCTGCCTCTTCTTCTCTCTGTGTGTAACTCTGACTTTCAAATAAAATAAATAAATCTTTTTTAAAAAGAAATGCTTTTTCCAATTTTATGTATTTATTTGAGAAGCAGGGGTGGAGGGTGGGCAGGGAGAGAAAGGGAGGGGAAAGAGAGAGAGTGCTCCCACCACTGATTCACTCAGCAGATGCCGGTAACAGCCAGGGCGTGGAAGTCAGCAGCTGGAAATTCAACCCAGGTCTCCATGTGAGTGGCAGGGACCCAACCACTTGTGCCATCACTGCTGTCTCCCTAGGTCTGCAGCAGCAGGAAGCTGGAGTCAGGAGCAGAGCTGGGGACTGAACCCAGATACTCTTCTGAGTATGTGCGCATCTTAACCGAGGTCTGTACCATGAGGCCAAACTCCTGTAAGACCTATTGTCATAGAATGACTTGTAAAATCACAGAGATCCAAATAAGCTGTCCCAATAAACTAACTTTGTGATTACAGTCAGCCAACAACTGTTAAAGTGCTGACTCCCTGTCAGTCCTCGCAGTAACAAATCTGTCGGTAAGAACAAATTCAAGAGGATTGTGAGAACTGTTTTTTTTTTTTTAATTGTTTATCCAATTAAAGAGCGGATTTGCAGAGAGGCAGAGGCAGAGAGAGGGCTCTTCCATCTGCTAGTTCACTCTCCAGATGGCTGCAATGGCAGAGCTGTGCCAATCCAAAGCCAGGAGCCAAGAGCTTCCTCTGGTTCCCCACATGGGCACAGGCGCCCAAAGACTTTGGCCATTTTTACTGCTTTCCCAGGCCATAGCAGGGAGCTGGATTGGAAGTGGAGCAGCCAGGACTTGAACCGGTACCCATATGGGATGTTAGCACTGCAGGTCGTGGCTTTACCCGCTATGCCGCAGCGCTGGCCACAGAGAACTCTTAACATTGTGTAGATTTTTAAACTGAAGAACAGTAGTAATTAAACACTTTATTACATTTTTTTGTCAGAGTTAGAGAGAGAGAGACAGAGAGAAAGGTCTTCCTTCCATTGGTTCACCCCCCAAATGGCCGTTACAGCCGGCGTGCTGCGCCGATCTGAAACCAGGAGCCAGGTGCTTCCTCCTGGTCTCCCATGCGGGTGCAGGATCTGCCTTCCCGGGCCAGCAGAGAGCTGGACTGGAAGAGGAGCAACCGGGACAGAACCTGGCGCCCCAATCGGGACTAGAACCTGGGGTGCCGGAGCTGCAGGCGGAGGATTAGCCTAGTGAGCCACAGTGCCAGCCTCACATTTTTTGAATGGTATTTCAACCAGTGCATCTATCCCATAGGAAAGTTCTGGAGAATGTGGCATTACTCCCATGTGGCTTTATTCCCCATGTCTCAACAGTAAGAAGTGAGACCAGGTCAAAGCTAGAAGCTAGGAACCCTCAATCTGGGATTCCCACATGCCTGGCGGGGACCCAAGCACTTGAGCCATCACCTGCTGTCTCCCAGGGCTTGCATTAGCAGGAAGCTGGATTGGAAGTGATGCCTGGACTTGAACCCAGGCACTTAGATATGTGATGTGGGCAACCCAAGAGGCATATTCACCACTGCAGGAAGTGCTGCCCCTGGAACTGACTTGTAACTGTCTTTAATCTTCAGTTAAATGGTCACATTTAGGGGTCAGCATTGTGGGGCAGTGGGTTAAACTGCTGCTTGTGACACCAGCCTCTTTGTCAGAGTCCTGACTACTCTGTTTCTGATCCAGTGTCCTGCAAATGCACATAGGAAGGCAGCAGATGATGGCCCAAGTATTTGTGGGAAACCAGGATAGAGTTTCTGGCTCCTGATTTCCAGCTGATCCAGACCTGATTGTTGTGACCATTTGGGGAGTGAACCAGAACCAGAGGATAGAAGATATTCTTTCTCTCTCCCTCACTCTGTATTTCAAATAAATATGTAGATACTTTTAAAACAGCCACATTGACTAGAGGATATTTTATAGGATAATAAAGATTTAGAAAATCAGCTCTTTGAAACGATCCAACATGGGAAGGGGGATACACAGCAGACTCATAGAATGGCAAATGCTCTAAACAGCACTCTAGCCTCAGAATCAGCCCTTAAGGCTTTTGGAGCTGGCTAAAAAGCCCATGAGAGTTTCTCAGGCATGGACAGCCAAGACACTCTGGTAAAAAAATGACCTAAATGAAAGCTCTCTGTGAGTGAGATCCCAGTGGAAAGAACGGGGCCATCAATGAAGGAGGTACCTTTTCTGAAGGGAGGAGAAAACTTCCACTTTGACTATGGCCTTGTCTATATAAGGTCGGAGTTTGTGAACTCAAAAGGCTTCCATAGTCTTGGCAGCTCATGACAAGAGCCTCAGGTGATTACTGATGTCATAAATAAGAGTGTCAATTGTTAAACAACAACAGGAGTCACTGTGCACTTACTCCCCATGTAGGATCTCTGTCCTTAATGTGTTATACTATGCGAATTAATGGTAAAACTAGTCTTCAAACAGTACTTTATACTTTGTGTGTCTATGTGGGTGCAATCAGTTGAAATCTCTACTTAGTATATACTAAATTGATCTTCTGTATATAAAGATAATTAAAAATGAACCTTCTTGGCCGGCGCCACAGCTCACTTGGCTAATCCTCCGCCTGTGGCACCGGAATCCCAGGTTCTAGTCCCAGTTGGGGCGCCGGATTCTGTCCCTGTTGCTCCTCTTCTAGTCCAGCTCTCTGCTGGCCTGGGAAGGCAGTGGAGGATGGCCCAAGTGCTTGGGCCCTGCACCTGCATGGGAGACTGGGAGAAGCACCTGGCTCTTGGCTTCCGATCAGCGCAGCGTCGGCCGTAGTGGCCATTTGGGGGGTGAACCAACGGAAGGAAGACCTTTCTCTCTGAGAGAGAGACAGAGAGAAAGGTCTTCCTTCCGTTGGTTCACTCCCCTAATGGCTGCCATGGCTGAGCTACGCCGATCCAAAGCCAGGAACCGGTACTTCCTCCTGGTCTCCCATGCGGGTGTAGGGACCCAAGCACTTGGGCCATCCTCCACTGCCCTCCCGGGCCACAGCAGAGAGCTAGACTGGAAGAAGAGCAACCGGGACTAGTACTGGTGCCCCAACCAGGACTAGAACCCAGGGTGCTGGCGCCACAGGTGGAGGATTAGCCAGTTGACCACGGTGCCAGTCTAAAATTAATCTTAATGAAGAATGGGATCAGAGAGGGAGTAAGAGAAGGGATGGTTTGCGGGTGGGAGGGTGGTTATGGGGGAAAAAACCCGCTATAATCCAAAAGTTGTACTTTCAAAATTTATATTTATTAAATAGATGTTTTCTAAAAAAAATCAGCTCTTTGATATTAAAGCTGTAATAGCGAAAAATGAAAATCTTAGTAGGTATATTAGAAGATGAAGTTGGCTAGGCACTGCTTTCCATATATTACCATACTCCAATCACCAAGTGGTAGAAATAGGAAGGAAAAGTAAGAACTTTAGAGGATCAATGTAAAAAGTGAGATACAATGCTGAAATAGTATCATTCCTATTGTCAGAAAAGCTGTTTGGAAAGGTAAAGAAAAAAAAGGAGCAAGAAGAAATAAACATCAACAAGTGAATGGCTAAATACATTTTGCTATAACCATATTATGAAATCTTTATAGATTGTTAAATAGAATTTAGGGCCAGCGCTGTGGCTCACTAGGCTAATCCTCTGCCTGCGGTGCTGGCACCCCAGGCTCTAGTCACAGTCAGGGTGCCGGATTCTGTCCTGGTTGCTTCTCTTCCAGTCCAGCTGTCTGCTGTGGCCCGGGAGGGCAGTGGAGGATGGCCCAGGTGCTTGGGCCCTGCACCCGCATGGGAGACCAGGAGGAAGCACCTGGCTTCTGGCTTCGGATTGGCGCAGCATGCTGGCTGCAATGCACCGGCCATAGTGGCTACTTGGTGGGTGAACCAACGGAAAAGGAAGACCTTTCTCTCTGTCTGTCTCTCACTGTCTAACTCTGCCTGTCAAAAAAAAAAAATAGAATTTAGCAAAACAGTAAGATCCATGAGCAGTGACACACAACAGGGACTCCAAGACACACTGTTAAATGAAGAAGAAGTCTCAAGACAACATGGATAGTGTGCACCTATCCATGTGAAGTAAAAATCTTAAATGTACATGTGTGTGCGCGCACACACACGCAAATGGATAAGCACGCTCTGGAAATACCAAACTGTGGCGAGTGCTTCTCACTCATCCCATCAATTTGCATCCTTTCCAGTTCTATGTCATGGCTTCATTTTCAGTGCCTCGGTGAACTTCACAAAAACTGCAGCCATATAATTTCGCCCAGATGAAAACCTCAGAAGTTGTTGTGTTGTACCAGAAGACAAGGTCTAGTTCAAACTGTAAAGTAGGAGACATTAGCAATTGTTGAGTTTATACTTGGACGCTATGTCAAGTATTATACATCTTAGAAAGTAGTATTTCTATTTGCAGATGGAGAATTTTGATAGAAAGGATCAAGTTATATGGCTAAGTTCACACAGCTGGGCAAAAGCAGTGAAAACATTCAAAGTCTTGCTGTGGCCCTATCGTGAGGGTCCACATGGCAACTTGGGAGACCTGCAGCAGAAACCTGCCCCCAAGTTACTCAGAAACAGCTCCCTGTCCCGCCATGACCTGTCCAGGCTGAGAAAACTTGCTGAGCCAGAACTGGACCCAGGTCCTTGCTCAGAACCCACGGAAGCAGCCTGGCCACAAAATCACTTACACCTATATTTTGTCTCGGACTTGAAAAATGCCCTTGTGGCTCTGGTAGCCATCACCAACCATGAGCACACCAGATTAGGTCCCAGCATCCTCTGCAACTTGGTACTGCAGGCAGCTATCACCAAACAATGTAATTGAGCACCGGAGTTGAGTTTTTTTTTTTCCATCTTCCCATTTGTCTCTTAGCAGAAACCTTCATAAGAAGCTCAGGAGAGAATCTTAAAATAATACTGATGTTTAGAAATGAGTGTGAGTATACATGTGTCAGCTTGCAGATCGCTGGCCTCCATTATTATGAGATCAAAGACATTTATTCTTTGTCTACTTTCTAGACCTCAACACCTATCTGTTCACTGATTTTTCTGTCTTATGTTCACCTGTCTGATCCCATTATTTGGCTTTCCTTCCAAATCTCCCCCGACCCCAGCCCTTTGCCAACAGAATAAACATCTCCAGCTTGGTGTTTGTATTAGTCAGTTTTCTGTTCCTATAACAAAATATTTAAGGCTATGTGCTTTATGAAGAAGAGAGGTTTGTTTAGCTTACAGTTGTGAAGACTGAAAATCCAAACAGCGCGGTGAGGGTTTCACAGCAGACGGCAAGACAATGGTGGGAGTGAGAGGGAGAGAACAGAGGGGGAGCCGGGAAGGGTGGGAGTGAGAGGGAGAGAACAGAGAGGGAGCCGGGAAGCCCGACAGGCCAGCATCGGGCCAGGTCTGCTCTTTTGTAACAACCCCCTCAGGAGAACTAACCAGGGTCCCAGGAGAACTACACCAGTTCCTCTAACAGCAGTGCTAACCTAGTCGCTTCCCACGAGGCCCCATCATTAAAGGTTGCACATCACCTCCCAGCAGCACCACACTGGGGACCAAGCTCCTGACATGTGAACCCTTGGTGGACACCTCCAACCCTGTCCAACCCCCAGCAGCCTCCAGGACCTTCCTTGGCCAGGCTGTCTTTCCTGCCTCATCTTGCACCTCTCTGCAATGTGTGCCCCCTCCCCCTCCTCCTTCCACACTTCCTCATTTGCCTTCCCTGTCCCCTCCATCCCTCCCTGGGATGCCTTTGCTAAGGACTGACGTCACTTCTGGATCGCCTCAGACGCCTCTGCCTAGTCCTGCCAATCATACCCTCCCAATCCTCCCTGTCCACTCTCCGTAGCATCATTGACGTCTGGGACAAAAACTTCAAACTCACATTTAGCTCTTCCCGGGAAGGCACTAAACCTGACCCTCAGTAAGACAGGCTCAGGAGCTCACTTAGTGACATCGATCTAACAGATGACGGTTTTACCTAATAAAGGGAAAGGAAAGGAAGAAAAGCAAACCAGAAGCCAGGGCACCAGTCTTGGGCACCCTGGGCAAGGCTGGGTCACATCCAGCCTTTCCCCTTCAGAGAAAGATGTGTGTCCAGAGTCACTGGCCTGCAGAATGGAGAGGCAGTGTCTGGCCTCTCCCATTTCACAAGCTGAGCCGTGGGGATGAGGACCACAGCAGAGCAGGCCAAGTGGTGGAAAGGGGCTCCAGGGGTCCCACCCACCCTTCCTGAGGTGGGTTCCTGCTCTACCATAGGCCTGAGTCGCTTAGTATGCTCTCTCCCCATTCCATCTCATTCAAGCTGTCTTCCCCAAGAAGCGAGGAGATGAACACACAGAGGTCTGTATGGAATGCTTCAAGTTCAACAGCTGTGGCATGGGAAGGGAGGAAGCAGCACTGGACTGAAGAAGTTGAACTTCACTGGAATCTCTCTTTTTTTTTTTTTTTTTTTTTTTTTTTGATAGGCAGAGTGGACAGTGAGAGAGAGAGAGACAGAGAGAAAGGTATTCCTTTTCCATTGGTTCACCCTCCAATGACCGCTGTGGCCAGCACACCGTGCTGATCCGAAGCCAGGAGCCAGGTGCTTCTCCTGGTCTCCCATTCGGGTGCAGGGCCCAAGCACTTGGGCCATCCTCCACTGCACTCCTGGCCACAGCAGAGAGCTGGCCTGGAAGAGGAGCAACCGGGACAGAATTGGCGCCCCAACCAGGGCTAGAACCTGGGTTGCTGGTGCTGCAGGTGGAGGATTAGCCTAGTGGGCTGCGGTGCCAACCATTCACTGGAATCTCAATGGAAACCTCAGGTGACCCTCAGGGACTCTGAGAGATGAGCTAGTCCATCCCAGCAACCCAAAGTGGTGGTAGCAGAACCAGCTTAGCGCCGTGTCTCCCCACCCGGGGAAGTGGAGCATGACCTTGGCCTTCTTCAGTTCCCCAAAGGACCATCAGATGAGGGCTGTCTGACAGTGACAGCTGAAACCTGTCTCCCAAGTCACTACAATAATAATAATTCACCATTCTGGTAAAAATGCTGTGCTAACTGATGCCTGTTGCACCCAGACTAAAGGCAGGGGGAGTAAATGCTGATACGACTGGCTCCACCGTATTCCAAATATTTCCTCAGGAAAGAACTTTGGGCCAACATCGTCACTCTACAGATCAGAAAACTGAGGCCCACAGAGCCTCAGGTCACCAGCTCCTACAGTGACAGTCTTAGAATAAAGAACTAATGTCTGGGCACACACGTCACAGCAGGCTTGTACTAGGTGCCTCATGTGCCTTCTCCAATCAAGTGCTAGTCAGAATTCTTTGAAGTAGGCAGCATTTTATCTTCACTCGACATCATGGAAACAGACTTAGGGCAGCCACCTGCGATGACACAGCCTTTATGCGGCAGGTCTGGCATCTGAAACCAAGCCTCTCTGTAGAGGTCATAGCTAGTGGCACTGTGGGGCGAGGGTGTTTGGCTCAGTGGTTAAACTGCCGCTTGGTGCTCCCACGTCCCCTGTCAGAGTGCCTCTTCCAGTTCTGGCTCTGTGCCTCACCCGAGCTTCCTGCTGATTTATACCCTGGGAGGTGGCAGGTTCAAGTCCTCGGGTCCCTGTCACCCCGGTGGGAGGCCCAGATGGAGTCCCAGGTCCTGGTGTCAGACTGACCCAACCCTGACCACGGCAGACATTTGGGGAGTGGACCAGAGAGTGGACACTCTTTCTGTGTCTTTAAAAGAAACATAAATAAACAAATAACAAACGTAAGTTAAAAAATAAATTACTGTTTCTCTGTGTACCAAACTAGCACCCTCAGCCTGTGAGATTCTGTTGCTATGTACATTGTCCACAGATAGAAAACTTTATTTTATTTTATTTGACAGGTAGAGTGGACAGTGAGAGAGAGAGAGAGAGACAGAGAGAAAGGTCTTCCTTTTTGCCGTTGGTTCACCCTCCAATGACTGCCGCAGTGCTTATCCTGGTCTCCCATGGGGTGCAGGGCCCAAGCACTTGGACCATCCTCCACTGCACTCCCGGGCCATAGCAGAGAGCTGGCCTGGAAGAGGGGCAACCGGGACAAAATCCGGCGCCCCAATCGGGACTAGAACCCAGTGTGCCAGCGCCGCAAGGTGGAGGATTAGCCTATTGAGCTGCGGCACCGGCCTGATAGCAAACTTTTTAATGAGATTTTATGTGAAGAGAAACTTTATATGAAAAATTATATATGATGTGACTTATTTCTAAAAACAGTATAACACTACCACAAGGGACACCATTTGTTTTCTGCTTTCAGGGTAAGAAGCTAATCAGTTGTGCTTGGAGAAGGAAAGAAGTTTCCCATCAGCTACACAGCAGAGAGTAACAATGTAACTCTCAGCGGCCACGTCCATTCCTTGCCAGGTTCCCTGGACCTGGTGGCCTTGCTCCTTCTGTGGCCTCGATGTCCTCCCTACAGAAGCCTTCAAGTCCAGCCACAGGGGTGTGCACCGAGCACCTCTCAGCCAGCCAGGAGGGCTCTCTCCTGGCCTTCAAAATCACCAGGTCTGAAACGGAGCAGCCAGTGCACCACGGTGGCCCCAGGTAGGTTTATAAAAGACCCTCCCTGCGACTTGAGAAAGCTCCAACACCGATCCCGCCTTCCTCCCCTGCTCCATCAAAAGGGAAGCTATCCGAGTAAAAAGACTCTGAAATGTAAAGATTTCCCCATGAATAAATGGTGTTAAATTACAATAGTATGATGTGGTCCAAGAAACTCTAGACTGTGTCAGAAAATGTGGATTAATGTGTTTAACAAACATTTATTGTATTCCTACCAAATGCCAGGCCCTGGGCCAGATGCTGGAAGAGGCAGTGTTTTGGGAGTTTGCCATTTAGTACAGTAGTTCTCAGATGTGAGCGTGGGTAAGCATCACGTTGGGAACCTGCTAAAAATGCACCTCCGGAGTCTCCGCTTCTTTGGGTAGTGCTGGGGCTCAGGACTCTGCATTTTAACCTTGGTCTCCAGGTGGCCCGGAAGCAGCTGCTTGTTGTATCCTGAGAAACCTTGACCTAGGTAGTTGTTCAGTTCTGCTCAGTCACTGAAACCCTCGACTGCAGGATGGAAAAGATCCACTACGGCTAAATCCTCGAAGCCCTAGACAGACTCCTGGAAGGGTTTTCTGTGCAACAACAGTGCCTGGAGGAGACACCTTTTGTTTTCAAACAGGAGAGAGACACTGGCTGGCCCAGGGGGAGAAGCGAAAAGGGTTTCACTAGAATAATTCACAAGTGTGAGTGGATGTGCGTGCGTGTGCAACACCCCATCAACTTGCAGACAGAAGCTTTGTGTACTTCGCTGTACAGGGGTTTACTGCATGGAGGCTACAGCTCAAACTTTTCAAAAAATTTAAGAAAATGTAAGATCAAGAGGATAGGGAGTTGTAAATGTCATCCCAGAAAGGAGAATGCAGTCAGAGTTGGGCTACTGGCAGGAATGAGAGCAGGAAGAAGGGAGAGATTCACCTCTTGATGAAGACACCGTACGTGCTCAGCGCTATGAGGGTATGGTGGATTGAAGACGGGAGTGAGAATCAGCAACTGCGGATGCAAACAGGCCAGCGGGTTCGCGTGAGCCAGATAGCGTGGGTATGAAAGAGAAGAGGGAAGGAGGGGGAAGTGGAAAGAAGAGGGCCCTGTCCCTTTGGGAGCCTGCTACCTTGTGGTTCTGAACTGCCTTGTGGCTTTGAGCAAGTCATTTGCTCCAACCCTGGATGTGGACCTACACGGGGCTGGTGACCGACGGGAAGCCACTGTGAGGAACACTAGGACGGTAAGCGACAGGTCATTATAAACCATAAAGGGGCTGGTCCATGCTGCCTGCGATGAATGCATTCTGGTTCCAGCTTAGGGCAAGCGAGGTAGTGGGCAGTGAGCCGGAGTCCTGCTGCAGCTCCCGGCTCTTTCGCGACCAGGACCACCTAACCAGCGCTCGGGGCTTGCAAAGAGCTTCCTCCCTCTCCTTTTCTCTGCTCTGAAACATGCGTGCTGCATGTTTGCCCCCCCCCCCAGCTGTCCCCCCCCAACCCACTCCCAGGAGCCCCTTCCACCTTCTCTCAGGAGGAGCCAGCTGTCATCACAGAGGCCACCTGCCTCCTCCCGGGGCTGTGAGTCTCCCGTGGGAGGCCAGAGGCCTCACCAGAAGCCCCCGGGGACCACAGCAGCTTGCTGGAGGCCCTGGGGAGAAGGAGGGAAAACAAGACAGGCCCTAAAATTAAATGAATTGTCTAGAAATGTTTTTTAATTAAAATTGTGATTCTTTTCCTGTGCAGAAGAGGCTCTTTAAGAACAATTGCACTCGCTGAGTGGCAGACCAAGGGCTCGGTAGCTCTCCCCAAAGCCAGGCAGGGAAGGGAGGTGAGAGCTGAGAGGTGATGGGTGACTGGTACTTCCCCCCTTTAGGGAGAAAGGAGAAAGCAACGGGGAGAAGGGGGAGGGGCGGGCCCTGGAAGGAGGGGTCCTCTTGGTAACTTCCCAGGCAGAGCAGGCTGAGCTTGCCGGGGACCCTGAAGCTGGGATTTTGTTTTCTTTTGTTCCTTAAAATTATGCCACCTTCTCCCTGCTTCTCACCCCTGGAGGGCCCCAGCCACCAGCCTTGAAGCAGCTGCCAGAGCCACCCACCGCTTTGGCCTTGGGGCCACCCGGGCAGGAGAAGGAATCCTAAAGAAGGGTGTGTGTGTGTGTGTGTGTGTGTGTGTGTGTGTGTGTGAGAGAGAGAGAGAGAGAGAGAGAGAGAGAGAGAGAGAGAGAGAGAGGTGGTGGAGGAGGGGAAAGCCACCGGCAGAGCCCACTAGGGAGAGAGGTCCTTGGAGGATGCAGCGCGGGTAGGACGGGGGCCAGGAAGACTGGCTGGGAAAGGGAAGGAGGGCCCAGAGGAGGAAGTGGGAAGGGGAAGGGCAGCGAGGGGAAGCTGCGGGATCTGCGGCGGACAAGTGCCATCCGCCGGGAGGGCTGCCCAGAGCTCCGCAAAGCGAAAAGCGGCGGCTCCAGCCCAGGACCCCAGACCCGCAGTGCCCAACTCGGTTCCGCGCTGCCCCTCCTAGGGCCACCTCGGATTGTTTGCCTCCATCGAGGGCCTGGGGCACAGCACACGAGTGAGGGGCGCAAGGACACCGAGGGTCCCCGCAAGGCCAAGGTGTGCAGTGGCCGCCGAGCGCGCGAGTTCCGCAGCTTCCCCGCATTTGTGTTTGCGCCACCTACCAAGGTCACCGGCAGGGAGGTGCTGGGTGCGGCGAGCGGGGAGGCCCTCTGCGGGGCCAGTGGCCTGCTTCATTCTCTTGTTCCCGCAAAGTACCCCCCCCCTTGACGGTGAAGAAATCAGTTCTAAGAAGAAAAGAAAATCTTGCCTGTCCTGGGCCCCGTAGTTGCACAAAAAAAACCAAAAAGCTGCCAGCAGGGAGACGCGCACGGAAAAGTAGACTGTGGGAGCGCAAGGAGGCAAGACTTCAGGATGTCCTAAGGCGCCAAGAAACTCGCACTGGGAGTCGCGGAGAAGGCCTAAGGGGCCGACCCCACAGGGACAACCGAGGGCCCCCTCCGCCGCCAGGGTCCCCACCGTTAGCTGGGCCTGTCTTGTTTTTCTTCTTTTTGTTTTTGTTTTTTAAACCTTCAAATAGAAGACAAAATACACTTCGCTGATCATCATAGATATATATATTTCACTCTCACCACATAAATACAAAACATCCAAATATCCAAAGCATTCAGAACAAAGTTAGTAGCCAGGATTCCGCGACACCTACCCGCGTTTGAATCGTTTATTGTTTTCTTCACTATTTGTCTAAAAAGGGAAGAGGGAGGGAGAGGGCGGGGAAGGGGGGGGGAGCTTCCGACGTAAAATAATTTACAATAAAATTACTATTTTAAAAAATGTGTTGCGTTCGCTGTGGATGGAGGAATACATTCGAGACACTGCGGCACCTCGCAGGCTTGGGTCTGCGGTTTTGGTTAAAATGCGGGGGGCTGTGGCTGTGGGGACCGTGGTCGTTGCTCTCCCGGTTCTGACTCGGGACCCTTGAGTCCCTGGGAGTGGGAAGCAGGGGGCGACGCCTTTCCTTCGGCCTTGCGGGGAGCTGCGCGCGCACAGAGCCCGGAGATCCGAGGCCGCGCTCCCCCGCGGCGCCCCTACCTCCTCCAGGAATGGCTCCGAAGCCCAGGCGTTTGCTGTGGATCTTGGGAATCTGGGAGCTCGGGCGAGGAGGCAACGGGCGCGGACTCCTTCCCAAACCCAGCGATTCTGCCCTGGGGGGCTGCGGGGCGAGGCACCGGCGCCTGGGCGGCCGCCTGGAGCAGCCCGGCTCGGCCGGAGAGGAGCCGCAGTCGTCGGCCTCTGCCTCCAGCAGCCTCGAAGAACAGATGCCGAGTTCTTCTTTCACGAGCAGCTTTGGCTTCTCTTTTGCTTTTCCCCTTGAAATTCCTTTCCGAAGTCACAGAGCCCAGAACTTCCACTTCGCCTCGCCTGTGGCGCGTTCTCGATCCTGGATTTTCTTACGCTTTTCCAAACGCAGTTGTTCAAACCCAGGTTCCGCTGCCTCTGGTTTTACGGGATCTTACTCTTACCTGACTGTCGAGTCCATCAACAGCAGAGCCCCCGCGGCCTACCTCGACCTTCGGTTTGTTTCCTGGGGTCGGGGTTGGTTGTGATTGGAGTTTCCCTACCGGGCGCGAGGCTCGGCGGGGCGCGCTGCGCGGGGAAGCTGCGTGGCACCGGCAATGCCCAGGGTCCGCAGAGCGGGGTGGGGAGGGGCAGGGGCTCCCCACATCCCTGGTTTCTCAGCAAGAGAAACCTCTTTTTGGTCTCAAACTTGCGAGCCTTTTCAGCCCCGGGGCGCTATGCGCGGCTTTCCTCTTTCAAACATTCCCAGGAACAATGAGTGGCGGCAGCGGCGGTGGCGGCGGCGGGAGCAGGTGTCGGGGCTCCGGGCTTGGAATCCAGGCTTGGCCCTCCAGGACTGGGCACTGGTCGGGGGGCATCGGGTTGGCTAATTCAGGCATTTTCCCCCAATTCTTTGGATCGCTCCTGAATTGCAGAAGGAGTTTGGGCCGGGGGGGATACGGAGTAAAGGTAGAAAAATAAAATAAAATAAAAAGTGGCTAAATGAGACGAATTCGGCAGCAGAGCCTGGTGGGGGAAGAGAGCTTTCGAAGGCCTGCTGGGAGCCGGGAGCCCAGCGCAGGAGCCCTGGGCGCCTGACGCATGTCCATAAATATCACCACAATAGATACTATAAATATAAATACAGGCAGACACTTAAAATCAGTCCAGCGCTTTTTTCTCGGCCCCTTCTTTGTTGTTGGTCCGGGAGTAAGGCTCGAAGGCCGAGGAGCTCAGGTATCGGGCCGAGAGTTCTTGCAAATTCCCGGCTAGCGAACCAGCCATGGTCAACGGGGCGGAGGACAGGCGGCTGGCCACCGAGCCGAGCAGCGAGGGCACCGGCAGGCTGAAGAGGCCATGACCAGCGGCCGGCGCTCCCGCGTGCAGTCCCCCCGGCCCCGCGGGCCCGGGGCCCGGAGCGCCGCCCACGGCCGGCGGGTGCTGAGACGCGGCGCCCGCAGGGCCCGGGGCAGCGGCCGCGGCGGCGGCGGCGGCGGCCGAGCCTGCGGCGGCGCCTGCGCCCAGGGCGGGCAGGCTGGGCCCGCGCAGCGCGGAGCCGAGCGCGCCCGTGGCGCAGGGCGGCAGCAGCGCCGGCAGCCCCGGCGGCGACAGCAGGCGGCCTTGCTCCAGCAGCCGCAGCACGCTGCACGTGGCCGCGGTCTCCGACACCACCGAGCGCAGCTCCGAGTCCTTGCCCTGGTCCTTCTTCTGCTTGGTGCGGCGGTTCTGGAACCAGACCTTCACCTGCGCGCACGGGCGCCGGGGAGCGGGCAGGGTGGGAGAGAGGGGCAGGGAAGACGAGTGTCACAGGGAGCAGACTCCGCGGAGCGCTGGGCTCCAGGGACCCTCCCCCAGCCCCAGCCCGCGGCCAGAGAGGCCCGGCCAGGACGGCGACACCGTTCCACTGGCCTGAGCTTCCGGTTCACGGACACAGGCCCAGGCCTGCGGCAGTTACAAGAAACAGAATAAAATGTCCACGACCCAACTCTTAACAGGCCAGAAGGGATTTCACTGGAGTGCCTCCACGGGCTGCCGGCTGAAGAGCCCGAATAGAGGGTGTGAGGCCTGGGGATGATCCCTAGCCCAGGTGCCCGGCCCAGTGGGCTCAAATGTAGCGCCAGAAGCTCCGTTCCTGTCCAAAACTACAAGGGGCCGGTGGTAGGGTTAAAATGCGACCACCTAGCAGCAGGCAGGGAGGGTGGTGGCAGAAGGCATCATTCGTGCAGGATGGATGTCGTCGGCCTTGCTGTCTGTACCTCCTCTCCCGCCCCTGGATTGGAGGGTCTCAGCGATACTCCTCACCAGCCTGCTGCTCCTCACCAGGAACTTTGCAGGCATGGGCTGGCGGCTGGGGTGGGTAAACACCACTCTCTCCGCCTCTTCTCTCTCTGTTCCTCCAGGCCTGGGTGGCCCAGGGTGGGATGTGGCAGCTCTATGAAGAGGGGAGTCTCTCTGGCTTTTGTAAACCAAGAGGGGAGGTAGCAGACAGAATAGGAAAAGCCACCATGCCAATTCAAACTCCAAATTACAACCTGTCTTTGATCTGAAGACCATCCTGGGTCTTCAGCTTCCAGCCCAGATCCCAGGCCTATCATGCTGCCCCCTACCCTCCAGGGCTAGGCACAGGGACAAGGACAGGTCCTCTGAAAGATGGCTGCCTCACCTGTGGCTGCTAGTGGCATGCCCTGGCCAGGCCCCAACAGTTCTTCATGGACCCAGAGCTCTCAACCCTTTAGGGACCCTGGGCCCAGAGCCCACATGGCCAGCTCCAGGGATATCGTATGAATTTGACGTGTAGGAAAAGAAATAAAGCACAGTGGGCAGCGCTGGCTCCTGGGACACTTC